>NC_060044.1:10000-325000 GCF_905333055.1 Maniola jurtina | reverse complement strand
TTCTCAGGTGAAAAGATAGACGAGACTGGATTCCACAAGTGGTCCCGTGGGAACGGAGAAGGCTTCAGGTAACTTATTTAATCGTACTTTTAGACTACCTATCTATTTATCTATCTACCTACAACTGCACTAGTTCTGGCTTGCTTCACATAATAAACGAGGTGTCAATATAAGAAACATAATTATTATTATGGCCGTATATAATTTTTTGCGTTGACTTTAGAAGCTTGATTTTGAGGGTTGCCAAAGTTTGCCGTCCGTCCGTCTGCGTTAGCGGGATGTACCTATCTCATGAACCGTACTAGATAGACAGATAGATAGATGAAATCTTTATTGCACACAATAACATAAAAACTACCGTACTAGGTAGAAAGTCGAAATTTTATAGATGTGTTTCTAGTGCCGTTATAACAACAAATACTTAAAAAAAAATTCTAAATGGCCAACATGAAAATTAAGAAAAATTAAAAAGGTACGGAACCTCTCGTGTGCGAGTTTTACACACACTTGATCGGTTTTATTCTCCCAAACGATTCTAATGATACTTTCGTGTTAAATTGCATTGTTTTGTCCAACAGCAACGCCCCTGAGGAGCCCCACTGTGCGGGCGTGGACGCCGTCAACTGGCTGCGGGACTTCTGGTGCCACAGGCGACAACCTTACATCTGCCAAATTAAAGTTAACACTACTTAGCCGTTATAGCTGTTTCTTTCACCCTATATAGTCAGTCAAAATCATTTATTCAAAGTAGGTACAATTGTACTCCTTTTGATGGTCGAAATTATTTGTACGATATAGTGGTGATAATTAATTACGTAACTAAAACTAAAGCTACGAGGGTTCCAAACGCGCCCTAGTCTGAGAAGAGCCCAGAACAAAATCAGCCGGGTCTTCTTTTTTTATTATAAGTATCTATCCTTAGGGCAAGACATATAGTTTATAAAAACCGGTAGAGGTTTTTTTTTTACCCTAGAATTCCTTATAACTCATATCTCGCTAAACTGCACAGCAGTTTTAATATAATTCAATTTAAATATATTATGATAATATTATACCACTCATTATTGCAGTCCCGCTTATTTAAATTAGCTGATTACTTTAGGAGCATACTGCATAGATACCTACTTTTAATAGATGCTTTTAACTGGATCAGAAAGATCGTCCACGTGTCGCCAAACTTTTTGAATGCACTGACATTCTTATTTGCGTTAGTAGCTGTATTTGTCGTATCAACAACTTTTATCCCAAAAGCACTTTAGAAACAAAATCGTTCAAACTTAGCGATTGTTAGCAATATGAGTTATGACTTATAAGTAAGCCAACTTACGTGAAAAGAAACATCCTGTTTAGGGTAGGTTATACTTATGTTAAGCCTGCCGTATAAAATGAAGTTACTTGGGAGATTTCCACTCAAGTTTTAATTCAATCAAACTTAGGCCCTTCGTCTTATAAAAGTATCTCGATTTCAGGTTAAGTAGGAAAGTAACATTTCACTTAGCAGTCAATTTAGAGCCCTTAAAGCTGATGACGAAAATTCTACCTTTTTTTCCTAATTCGTTTATCTTGAGGCTCTTTTGTACCTGTATTTTTTCAACTGAATTTTTTAAACATCGTACAGGTACCTACCTACCTACCTATAGAATAGAATAGAATAATTTTTATTCAAATAAACTTTTACAAAGTGCTTTTGAATCGTCAAAATAATTTACCACTGGTTCGGAATGCCGTTCCTACCGAGAAGAACCAGCAAGAAACTCGGCGGTTGCTCTTTTCAATTGTTCAATTTGCAATAATATTCCATACTATACTATAATTTATATTATGTACCTACCTACTAATAACTTATTCCTTAATCATAATGGTCATAATAATTATTATTATTGGATACCTACTTATATTATTAATAAAAAAAATTAAACACAAAGGCACTGGGAAAATTTATACATAAACTAGCTGATAGCTTCGTAGATAGGTTTTAATAGCTTTTTGATTTTCCGGGTTAACAAGTGTAAATTACCTAAAAATTTATAACACCCCCGACAAGTGAACGTTACAGTAACTAGAAAAGAGCTGATAACTTTCAAACGGCTGAACCGATTTTCTTGAATTATAGCTAAAAACACTCTCAATCAAGCCACCTTTCAAACAAAAAAAAAAACAAAATTAAAATCGGTTCATTAGTTTAGGAGCTATGATGCCACAGACAGATACACAGATACACACGTCAAACTTATAACACCCCTCTTTTTAGGTCGGGGGTTAAAAAGTAGCCTGTCTTGTTAATAGCGACATCTATTGATGAGTAGCAAAACTAAATTATGAATGTACGTAACGACATCTAGTAGTTGACTTATAAAACCTTATAAAACCTTTTCTAAATTGCAATACTAGGTAAGTAAAGTCAAAGTGACATAACGAAATATTATCAAAAGTGTAAGTTTTGAGGTTATGTTATGAAAAACAATAACTTTATTTTGGGTTTTCACTGAAAGAACGGAGGAAGGATAAAAACGGAGCTTCCAACTCCAAGGTAACAACATTATATTTTTTGATATTGCCTTCTCATATTTACAAGATCAATCAAAATAAATTTTAGGTTATATTCGGTTTTTATCTATTTTCAGATGAATTTCTTGCGAAAAGGGTTATCGCTTCTTTCCATTGGATTAAAAACTCAGTGCTCACCATATCAAGGTAAATTAAAAACTTGAATGTTTGTGTTCAAGACACATTTATGACCTAGGTATAATCATTGATAATGCTCTGAGCCTACATTTATTAGTTCTTTGGAAATAAATGAGAGGCTAGTGAACAAAACGGGTATAGTTAAACTTCTGATCAAAATGGTTTTATTGGCCCACTGAATAGAAATCTGAATTAATATTCAAGCAAAATGGCCTAAAACTGTGCTAACAGGCTAAAACTGAGTGTAAATTTCATGAATTCGATCAAAACGGTGTAATAACAATAAAGTTTTCATAGCTTTCAATCAGTTTTTGTTGCTCCTGTAATATTTTATTTTGTGCACAGTTCAGCTCCTCAAATATTGCCTACAATATACATCATGGCAATCATTAAGGCTAACTGAACTTAGTATACTTACCTATTTTTATATTTTTATTTAATGTTTTTGAATAGGTACCAGTATAAACTTTTTTAGTTTATTTAACTGCTAAATAGAATTTGTGTGACAAATTAATAATAATAATTAAACATGAGTCAAATCTTTTATGCAGGAAACTATTAAATACTTAATTTAATTCAACCATTACGTAGTTCAAACAGGGGTTTTGAATAAAACTTGCAGATTTTAGATGACTGTGAATGATGACTGCAGCCTGTAGTAGGTACACTTGGATTTCCATTTTTAAATCCTGTGGGATCTCTTTGATTATCCAGGTTAACTAAAAGTAGCCTATTCGTAAGCTGTTGCTCTTGGCGACATGTATGGGTTTCATTTAGTATTACTGTCTCCTGGCTGCGAGCTATATCTGTACCAAATGCAGTTAAAATTGGCTATGGGGATGGGCTGTAAAAAGGTAACAGACAGGCAGACATACACTTTTGCATGAATATTACTATGGATTTCTAGATGATGCCCGCAACTTCGTCAGCGTCAATGTAAGTTTTAAAAAATCCAGTGGAAATTCTTTGATTTTCCAGCCTATTCTCTGGGATGCAAGCTATCTCTATTCTCTATGCATAATTTCATAAAAATTGGTTACATAGATGTGTCGCAAAAAGTTAGCTGACAGACAGACACACTTTCACATTTATATTATTAAATAAAATATGTGTGGATTTTATGTAGTAACTAAAAAAAAAAAATTAAAGCACAGTTGTGCAAAAGCCAAGTTCCAATTTTTGTATTCGATTATGTTTTGTTTTACAAATAAAAAGTACTTATGATGACTATTTTCTTACAATTTTTATCACTTCACTAGCTGATGTCCGCGACTTCGTCCGCGGGGATTTAAGTTTTAATAATCCTGTGTATACTACTTGATTTTCCAGGGTTAAAAGTAGCCTATTATGTTATTCTCCAGATCTTCAAAGAGTATATTCATGCAAAAAACCAACAAACGAACACAATTTTGCATTTTATAAAATAGGTTATTGATTTACCAATTTGATTTGCTTTGTTACGTAATTCATGTTTTTTAACTTGTAAAAGTCTTCAATTTACCGGATTAATTAGCATAGGCGTTTTGACGTTTGATAAAAAGTTGCTGGTGTGACTAGTAGGCACTAGGCAGTAGGCACTATCCCTAATCATAAAAGTCGCGGTATATATGAATAATTATACAGCATATAGCAAGGGCCTTGCAAGGGAGGAATTTAATAGCACACAAAGCAAATAAATCCCTCAAGTAAATAGGAAACCGTATATAACTGTCAATTTATCGGACATGTCAGCTCGCTGCGCGAAATCCGCATCTGCATCAATTTGGGCAGCTGCGTCATCGACCCGCGCGATTAACACCTCTATTAGAAAGAGTTAGGGGATATTATTGTGCGAATGTTTTTTTTAATAATATTTGTTAGGGATTGCGATCGCGCCTGTCTTTTGCGTGGAACCCTTCCGCGTGGACCCGGATTATGTCCACTGGGACTTGTAGAGTCAGCAAAATAATTTAGTAGGTGAATTAAATTGGAATGTATTATGTAACTACCTATTTGTAGCTATTTTATTGTAAACTAGTTACTGCCTTTAACTGCCTCGTTGGTCTGGTACACGTTGAACTGCAGATGACGAGTCCTGGCTCCGATTCTGGAGTCGGACCAAAAATGTTTAGGTTTTGGGGTTTTCTGTTAAGAAATTCTCACCGATTAGCCCGGAGTTAGGAATAATAACTCTATAATAATAATAACCCAGACAGTTTATGAATTATTGCGATTTATAAACATAAGTACCTAACTAATGCTTTAGGAGGAGTCAAAATATCTCGTAAAAAAAAAACAATTTTTTCCATTTATTTTTTATTTTTTTAACAATAAAGAGCCTAGTTTCACGTCCTTTTATTTGTGCACTTTATGACTGGTCATATTTTACTTGGCTTCGGCTGACAATATCTAGTCTCCTAGATTTAAGTACAATTTTATTTAAGGCTTTTTTTGCGAACAGTCCATTAAAGCCTCGTATAAATAAGGGTTGCGAGAGTGGCATGAGTCAGCACTGACCAGCCACTGATGAACATCTCATTCACACATCGACTTTGTGCATATTGTCGCACTTTGCGTTACTTGCAGATTCTAGAATCACTATTGCAATGCGAAGACGTTTTTTCCTTCACTGTAGTATAAAGTATTTACTGGACAATGACTTTGCAAGGTTCTGACTGCTCCTTTATTATAGGCGACCATAGAAAATTATAATTGAAAATTTATTTTATAAATGTTTGGCCATTTTCTAAACAACACCTATCTAGATATAGGCCAATGGTCTAAACTCTAAATAATTTACAAGGCGCTTCATTAAAACACTGATGAACAGAGATAATATAGGTATAATTACCTCTTTCTCTCTACAACGTATCATCTAAATCGTAATAACAGAAATTAAAAAAAACGACTGCCATGCCAAAAAAAAACGATTTAAAAAATTTTTTAAAATGGCATTATACAGCCGCCATATTATTATTTTTTTTTCAAAAAAGTTATAGCCCGTAGCACTCAGTATGACGTAAAGATTCTAATGATACCACATGCATCCAAACAATATATTCAGGTATTTAGAAATTTTGGTGAAATAAAAACACGCATAAATACGTGTATCTATCCTGAAAACATTGCCCTCCTTTTTTGGGTAGTGGTATATTAATCATGATAGTGTCAAAAATGAAATATTTAGTGATATACTTCTTTAATCAATTTATTAGCTATACATTTATCACCCCGTTAGCTTGGTCACTGTCACTTGAAAGGACGCTGCGTGGGATCTCCCCGAGTCGAATTTTCTCATAGAAAGTGCTCCTTTGCAAGGTTATCTTTCGCCTTTGCATCCTTTGATCGCTTCGCCGCAGATTCTTAATGTATCCTTTCTTAAACGATTAGAAATACGGAAGTTTTATACTTGTTAAAAAATCAGTTACCTGAGACCTCTCATCCATAACACCATAATTTTTTTTAAAGAATATTAGCCATGCCAATCATGACTAATACTCCCTTTTCCCCTCCAATTAAGCGTTAAGCTGTGCCAGGAGTGGGTACGACAATATTGCAACGGGTGGGGTTTGAACTGCCGACCTTTCGGAATTCAGTCGGCTCCTCAACCTGTTGAGCTATCGAGGCTATTGCGCCTGGGATTCATATACTTATTTTTCATGTGGATTATCTCTAAAACGTAGACTCAGATTTTGAGGTGCGATAGCGGGGCAGCTAATCTAATACGAATATTGATATTTGGAACATTTTGATTTTTGATTTGAAAGATCTTTCCTAGGAACCCTTCTGAGAAACTTAATATTTTAATAAACAATTCCAACAAACCTTCAGTTTGGGATTAGAAATTCATAATAATGTGCAGTTATTTGTAATAACTGGGAGCATTGTGTAACACTCAGTCTGACTTGACAATTGCGAGTGCGAAGGGATTTGAATTTCCACATTATGTACACTATCAGTGTGATAAAGTTGTGCCGTTTGTGAGTGGCATTCATGTTATTCTTACACAAATATGATTTACAACAGTTCTGGGAAGACACAATGCTCCCGTGGCCAACTCTTGCCCATTGTCGCCTGTAATAGCAGGGTTCCGTACTCGGAGGTGGCAGGGGGTGTCAACTGTCATGTAAAGGTTTACCCTTAGTATCTTTAGATTAAGGACTAAAATCGTATTTATCCTTAGCCTCCGCTGTCCGTCCGTCAGTCCGCGAGCTGTACCTATCACATTAATCGTAATAGCTAGGTAGAGAGTTGAAATTTTTACGGAATGTGTATCCCTATTGCCGCTATGACAACAAATATTAAAAAACCAATATGGTGAATTTCAAAATGGCCGCAATGCAAATTAAAAAAATCAAATTACATTGGTACGGAATTCGACGTGTGCAATTCCGGCTCGCGTTTGATCGGGGATTTTTTCTAGTCATTGTGGAACGTTGTCAGAAAGGATAATTTCAAATGTATGCGTCCGTCATCTGCGGACAATGCCCACTATTAGCGGATTATAATCCGCAAAAAGAGCAGGTAGGTACTGTTTCATTTTGTCATCAAGTCATGAGTGGCAGCGATTAAATGCCTAATAATATCAATATCTTGGTTGTACAGATTTGAAGCCAAAGTAAAACATTAGTAAAGTTGGTACATATTTACTGCCAGATCATTATATGTATGGATATATTGAAAGAATGAAAGAAATATTTATTCGTTGGCATCACAGATAAATTATACAAATGTAAAATTTTCATCTATGACACCGTCCTGAATGAATGAACAGCTCAGCATAATGCCTTGCATCATGATTATATGTGCCAACACGCGTAAAATACAGGACGCTGATTTATTTTCAGCCGTGACCCGGGTGACGTCAGCTATAAATGTGAACAGAATGATAGATTTAAGGAAGCAGAAAGTAAGCACTAATCATAAATTCTTTAAACCTGAAACGAAATATATTGAACTTATGGTCGAATACAGAAATCTCTCTTTATGCTTAAGAGTGGACAGTGTGCATTTCTTATTATATTATGTTCAATTATGTCCTCAAATTAAAAAATAAATAAACAATAAACATCATAACATTCTCCGTATTCAAAGATTAAACAGTGTAACAGTGATTAAATAGTATCGCTTTTTGTAGAGCAAAAATATTTCTGCCTGGGCTCCAGTTTATCACTTGTACCACATAGAAATATTTGCTTGCGCTAGACAGATGCAAGTTGGCCTGTCCCTGGACACACTTGGCAGCGATTATCTCAAACAATAACATGTCGCGGACACTGCCTGCGTGCCCAATGCCCAGCGCTGGACCAGACGTGATGTTTGCCTCGTAGCCGGACTACAAGCTTGCGTTTGTTATTTTACTTGATACTCAAATATTTCCGACTTCTGAAATGTGTTTTCGGCTTACCTAGCAAAATGTAATTTCTCCAAAAAACAACATATTAAACTTATACATACATTAAGCTTTCTCCTTAGGTATAATAGGTTTACATATTATAACAAGGTATCGGTGAAATTCAAAAGTATTGGAAGTCGCAGTATTATTCCAGTAGTAGGTAGTTAGGTGGTGTATTAAATAATTAATGGAAGGGTTCAAACCCTCAGCAATGAGGGCAAATGAGTGCTGAAATAAAATCCTTTTAAAATTCGTCCAGTTTTACGTGTAGATATAATTCTAACGTATGTTTCACATCATCGCGTCATTGTTGAATAAGTATAATTTTCTTTAAAAAAAAAACATTTCTTTCTAACCGACTTCGAAAAAGGAGGGGTTCTCAATTCGTCGTAAACTTTTTTTTCATAACTTACTAAAATTCACACAATAATCTGTCTTTGGGAAAAATTACATCTTAAAACTAATAAGTAAATAGATCGAGTGAAATCTCAAAAGAGTAGAAAGCTGAAACCTCCGTATTGTGGCTGAAAAAAACGCTCAATACATCCAACCTATTCTTCCTCAGACCACACTTGATATTCCCACTGAATCGAATCGTGCAACACCTTGGACATGTCAATCAATCCTTTACGTTAACGGTATACCTACGCCCGAACCATGGGAGTTTGATACAACCCCATATACTTGACACAATTGCGGTTACGCCTTCAAACCCCCATATCACAATGTCGTGCTTACCTAACTGTACTCATCTAAATTATAATTCTACACAACTTTTAATCCATGTTTCGAATTTCTTCTGTTGGTAAAAGGTTTCATTGGTGGATTATCCGGGTTGTGTTTTACACCTGCCGTGTTGGGTACATTGTTCTTCAATGTAACGGTATTTTATTATAATAGGTAGGCTTAAGATTTGTTCATCAAAAACTACTGGAATTTTCCTGAAAAGTAATGTTAAGAATATTAAACATTTTCAATTTTTTTTTTTCAATCATTGAAATGTGAAAAATTCTGAAAAGGTCTCTTCTCAAAATGAGAAGGATTCAGGTCATAGTCTGCCACGCTGGCCAATTGCGAATTGGCTGACTTCATTCACCTTTGAGTACATTTTGGAAAACTCTCAGACATTCAGGATTCATCAGAGGTTTTCCTTCACAGTTGAAGCAAGTGATATTAAATAGCTTATTAAAACGCACATAACTGCGAAAAGTTAGAAGTGCGTACCCGGGATTTGAACCCCTGACGTACCGAATTGAAGGTAGACGTCTTCACCGTTGGAATATGTTATAAAGAGAACCTCAAAACTTCAAGTTTCTAGATCCAGCGGTTGATATGTCAATTTCCTCAGAAAACAAGCAGAGCCCTAGCGGGCTAATTGTTTAAAAATCTGCGTATTCTAATATTATAAACATGAAAGTGTGTCTGTCTGTCTGTCTGTCTTCTAGCTTTTTACGGCCCAACCGTTTGGTACAGAGTTAGCTTATATGCCGGGACGGACATAGGCTACTTTGTATTTTAGGAAAATTAAAGAGTTCCCACGGGATTCTTAAAGGCCCATCAATTTAACTGATTTGTATGGGTACAGAGGTAGCTTTCATTATGGTAATTGACATAGGTAACTTTTATCCCGGAAAATTAAAAATCTAAATCCACGCAAATGAAGTCGTGGGCATCATCTAGTAATTACTTTTAAACTAAAGGTTAGTAAACTGGATAAAATTATTTACTAATAAAACTTTTCTGTTTTTCCATTCAGCTATCACAAACACTCAATCACTAGTCCGCCAACCTGCCCCTCTAGCCAGCATCCTCGCTGGCACATGGCAACCTTCATCCGGTCTGGTCTCGCGAGCCATGGCGTCGCTGGCACAGATGCACAAAACTGGCCCACACATAAAGAAGAGGAAATCCAGGAACCCCCTCAATGGTCATCCTTTTGCTAAGGTGTGTTATCTTGGTATATTTAAACCGATGTATTTAGGAGCTCAGAATACTGCGTAGGTTTTCCTTTTATTTATAACTTAATAAATCCTCACCTTTTTTTTTGGATAATTTCAATAAAGTCTTTATAAATCTAAATCCATATATACCTATAACTAGCTATTTAAAAATCCTTTTAAAATTTTTGATAGTACAATTTGAAAGTCCAAAAAAAACACCAATCTAACTTGTGGTTTCTGATACTGTGCATATATTGAATACTTGATAACATAACTTGCGTACACCTGTCATGCAAGTAGATATAGTTTATAAAATAACAGTCACAATCATATTATTGCGTCCTATTCACTTCCATACAATCGTGCAAGAGAAAGCGCTCTATGTTCAAATTATAAAATTCAAAATATTTTTATTCAATTAAACTTTTAGAAGTGCTTTTGAATCGTCAAAATAATCTACCATTGGTTTGGAATGCTGTATGTTAGCTTGACTCGGTGAACAAGGTATAGGAATAAGTCTCAGTAGTTGGCCAGTCCCTTTGTGATAGGCGGAATTCTGTCAAGATAACATGGAAGTTTTTGTTTTAGGGCGTTGTATTAAAGACTCTAATCAAGAAGCCGAAGAAGCCAAACTCGGCTAACCGCAAGTGCGTGCTGGTGCGGCTGTCGAGCGGCCGCGAGATGGTGGCCTACATCCCCGGCATCGGCCACAACCTGCAGGAACACAACATCGTGCTCGTCAGGGTCGGAAGGTAATAATACATAGATGTTGATGAAATGTGTTTCAAAAATACCTAGTATCCCATTAAAGGACATAGGCTACTTTTGGTCTCGTAAAATTAATGAGTCCCCGCGGGATTTTTAAACATCTGAAATTGTGGGTTCGGTAACTTCTTCGTCTGCGAAGAAGACTATGTCCGTCCCTGGAATATACCTAAGCTAGCTAAGTACCACGTCAGAATCGGTTAAACTATTGGGTCGTGAAAAGTTAGCAGACACACAGACAGACAGACACACTTTCGCATTTATAATAGTAATAATAGATGTTATGTGGAAGAAAAAGGGAGCCCACCCATTGTAATACCTAAATAAGAAATTGCTCTTAGCAATAAGGCCGTCTTTGCACACCATTGTTTTTTCTGTTTTTCTTCTTTCTGTGTTGTATTCCTTTACATGTGTTTTTGTGTGCAATAAAATCTTTCTATCTATCTATCTATCTATCTATCTAAAATCCTATTGAAAAGGGTCACAACCCACAAGAATGAGCGAGAAATTGTACTCATTAATTAATATTTTCTGTATTTTCAGAGTAAAGGACTGCCCCGGCGTGAAGCTAAAGTGCGTCCGCGGCAAGTTCGATTTGCCGCACGTCATCAAGCAGAAAGTTTAGCTAGTGTTAACCGTTGTATATACCTACTGTAGCCGAAATTACATTTAGATTAAGTTAACTGAAGCTTTTCATTTTACTAATTATTATACATTTTTTATCCTGACATTACATAGTTGTAGAACTTGGATGTCCACACTTCCGTGCGCACAAAATCTTGTTATATTCGCCCGTCCTTAATTAGGTTCTAGAACTTGCTTATACATTCTTACTTATATAAGTAAGAATGTATAAACAAGGTACTTATATAAGAAGGTACCTGCGCCCTAATCGAACTACTATCTTTTTTTCTCTATTTTATAGGAATTTTTATTGTTGAAACTTATTTTCTTTTTCGCCAGAATTTTTGATAATAAACAGAAAATAAAATAATAATATTATGATCTTTCGGTACTAAAAATTATTGTATCGCAGTTTTACACAAAAGAACCCTGTACGCCTGTACATAATATTATATTTATAGAGGTACGTAAGTACCATTTTGATTGGTCGTTGCCATCGAATCGGATGCGCTTGCGCAAGCCGCGCCCATCGCTTTGTTGCGCAAACAAAACCTTACATAGGTACCACTGTACCTACTATAAAAATTTGAGGTTAAAAAGTTTTTATGAGATTGATTTATGGTAGGTAGGTTTCACCTACCTTCTGTGCAGAGTATAAAAATTATTGGAATTGTAAGAAAGCAAGAAAAGTTTCGGGTTTGATTCCCGATTTGATTAAATAAGTAAGTATGAATAATTTGATTTATAGAAGCTGGTACCCGTGCGTGGATTCAGATTTTTGAAAATCGTGTGGCAACTCTTTGTTTTCCGGGATAAAATGTAGCAAACAGACCTTTTTTCGGTTTTATAAAATTAGTGCATGGATGCTCAAGTTAAACTGTTTTAGTTCCCCATCTATAATAGGTAAATTAAATTATGTAAGTATGTTATTTTAGTAAACTTTAATAGATGCAATTACTAAGTACCTACCTAGATAGAAATCCAAACTAGTAGTATAGAGTGTGTCTGTCTGCTAGCTTTTTACGGCCTGATAGCTTAACTGATTTTGATAAAATTTGGTACAGAGTTTAACTTACATCCCGGGGACGGACATGGGCTGTCGGAAAATAAAAGAGTTCCCACGGGATTTTTCAAACATAAGTAAATCCATGCAAATCGCAGGCATCAGTTAGTACTTACTGAATAATAGATACTTACCTAAATATCTACAAAACTATTATTGTCTATGACATATTTTTATTAACTAATATTTCTTTTGTGAAATAAGAAAAAGCGAAGAAGAAAAACTACCTACTTGCGGTAAATTCTTAATTATTTAAACACCTGCCTATGTTCTTACTCGTAAGTAGTTTATGATTTCAAAAGGTTATCAAAACAGAAATGAAAAAGGTTTCAATGTATAAAATGCCATGTATTTTTCACCCTAGATTTATATTTGTACTATAACATAACATACATAGTAGGAATTAGGCTTCATACATGTATTGTACTGTAATACGAAACATATTTTAATAATAATTTATCTTACAATAATATTTACAAGATTGCACACTAAATTGACTCGTCACAATAAATACAACTTAAAAATAACGTGAATAAAACTTAGAACAATCCTAACACATACAAGGCTGACGACATCTAACACAAGTCTGACTTCCCAATAAACTTTTCAGTTTCGCGACTTCATTCTTCAAATAGGTCACTTTTAATGCCAAATGAATCTCTCTCAACTTCCTCCTATCTCTACTTTGTTTGGCTGCAAAATTATTCCTTTCTCTCTGTTTTCTGTACGAATCATCAGCAGCTTGGCTTGTCTGGACGGCTCTACGCATGCGTGGGTTATTCCCAAGTAAAGTTCCACCATTTTTCTCCGCCATAGCTCTCAAAGCATCCCTTTCAAATGCTTGGAAATCTGGATCATCGGATAAAGAGTCGACATCCATCATATAACTTGGTCGTTTTCTCTCGTTAATCGAAACTGGTGATTCGGGTGGTGAAATCATTCCATTTCTTTGAGGACTGATGGACTTTGGGTAACTTGTACACGAAGACACAGGCGACACGGGGGCTTCTGTTGTAGGCACATATACCGGATACGCCACGGTATAAGGGTAAACACTATGAGGCTGGTACACTGTATGGTTTTCGTAACTTTGGAACTGCGTCGGATAAGATTCAGGCGATATTCTTTCAGGTTTACACTTCACTGTAAGATCTAATGCTGTATTTTCAGCGTAAGGCGTCCAAAGAGCCATCTTTAAGTAAATTTAAGTTGATTTTATGCGTTAAGTTGAATTTATAAGTTGATGTAACTTGTCGTCACGGTAGTTAAGGAATAACTAGTGATAATAAAGATGTTCCCTTTACTTTTATGCAAGTAGGAGTGGCTTGCTGGGATGAACCCCCACCCCAGTTAGCCCTTGCGATAAGCGAAGGGTTGGAGCGCAAGGGTTGTTTACCTGCGCGTTAACGGGATGCTATGGTGACAAAAGATCTTTTGTTTTTGGATGTTGCGTAGATTTGCATTTTGGTTATTTTTTGCTCCTTTTTTGGGTTCTGTTGGACTTTGACGCCATAAATTAGATGGTGTTATGAAATAACATGTTAAATCTATGTAGTGATGTAGGTAGCATAAATACTTACTTATAAATAATTTAGGTAAGAACTAGTTTTTAACGTTATTTTACTTGTAGGCACACATATGCTTCTGTTAATGACTAAAGAATGTGTTTTCATTTTTTAGTCAATCCCATATTTTCTTTTAAATATTGTACTTAGTAAGTGAGAGCTATGCCTACCTATATGCCTATTACAAGGTAATTAGGTACCTATCAGTGCTTAATAATACGTCGATTTCATAAATATTACATACTTTTAAAGTAGGTACCTAACTCAAAATATTTATTTTTGTGTTTATTTGTTCGCTGCTCGTTAAGGAATTGCTACTATTGAATGTATTGATCAAAACTTGTTTATGAGATGTTAGGGCTGATTAGAGATTCTAATAGTTCTGTTTGTCTCTTTGCATTTATTATACACTATGTACACAGTGTATCATCAACATCATTCAGCATCGTTAGTTGATCACTTAGCGATATTAGATAAGGTACACCATACTTGCAAATCTAATGAGCTGTTTAGATAGATATGTGCCTACTTTGGAGGATAATTAAACTTAGATAGAATTAGAGAAACAACTGTGTGCTAACTTATCCATATACCTATAAATACTAGCTGATGCCCGCGACTTCATCCGCGTGGATTTGAGTTTTTAAAAATCCCGTGGGAACTCTTTGATTATCCGGTATAAAAATAGCCTATGCGAATTCAGGTATGTCCGTGCCGAAAATCACGTCCGTTACTGCGTTGTGACGTGATTGAAGAACAAACCAACAAACAAACGCACTCTTATTTATAATAATATATACCTAGGTAGTGATTACAAATGCGTAAAGTGTGTCTAGCTATCTTATACCTCCTTGTCATTAATTGCAGTAAATCTTAAAATTATAAGTTAGGTACTAGCTGACGCCCGTGACTTCATCCGCGTGGATTTAGGATATTCAAAACCCCGTAGGGACTTAAGATGTTCCGAGATAAAAAGTAGCCTATGTGGTAATCCAGAGTATAATCTATCTCTGATCCGAAGTTCAGCTAAATCCGTTCTGTAGTTTTTGCGTAAAAGAGTAACATACATACATACATACACACAAACTTTCACCTTTATAATATTAGTGTGATAGGTAACATGTGGTCAAATCATAACGATTAGATGAATAATTTTGGTGGTCGTCCGGCGTTTCTATCTACTTGTTCCTATTTCTATTCATAAGAGGAACTCTAGCGTAAGGGGAACCAAATGTCGTTTTATCCCTACTAGGTAGGTAGATACTTCCTGACGTACCTACCTACGAGAAATTACAAGTTTTCATTTTTTACAAAAACCGAAGGCTTCCAGGTTTTTAAATGAATTATAAAGAATTTAACTGACTCATTACAATAAATACAACTTAAAATTATGTGTGTATGTAGGTATCTAACATGATGACAATTTAAAAAATAAAAGTTTAGTACCTACCTGTTTAATAAAACTTAGAACAATCATATCATAGCTCTTTATTTTAAAAAAGCAGGTTTTCAGATTTTAACATCAACGCATTTGACTCATTACAATAAAAGTATAGTTAGGTAGGTACAACTTAAAATTACCTAACATAAATAACTACAACTTAAAAATAAATAAAACAGAACTATCCTTCAGTAAATACTTAGTTATATTTGTAAAAACTGAAGTCTTTCAGATTTTTAACTGAACAGCACGGGCGGGACTAGTTACAATAATTGGGCACCTCCCACTTAAAATAATTACCTAATATAAATAAAACTTAAAAGTAGGTAAATAGGTACCTACCTACCATAAAATAAATCTTAGAATAATCCAAACATTAGGTAGCTATCTACAGCTTAAAAAATCGGTCAAGTGCAGTTGGACACGCACACGAAGGGTTCCGTACTAGCGTACAAGATTATGAGCTTTTTATTTTTTCAACATGGTGGTCATTTTTAAATAGAAAGAACACTGTGAAAATTTCAACTCTTACGGTTTATGAGATACAGACAGACAAACGCAGCGGATGAACAAACTAAGCTTAATAACTCTCGTTGGCACCAGTACGGAAGAGGAATTCGACTACGGAACCATAAAAGAAGTCTTTCAGGTTTTTAACAAGGACGCTTTCTCTAGATTTTATAATACTTACCTACCTGGTAACCAAACTGGAGTTAGCTTTTTGGAAAACCCATACCGTTTTAATCCGAGGGTCGTAAATGAATGCCTACATAATCCTGCTATAGGTAGGTAAGATGTGGACTAGGTAGTATAGCGTATTATAGCGCTGCATATCCTGGTTGAGCTGACCTAAGGGCAGAACCGCTACTTCGACCGACGCGGAGGGAGTAAATGCCTAGCGCCCATGCTGTCGAGCGAAGACGCCTGGCAACGATATAGCCAAATGCTGAGGGCTATCAGGATGCGAAGGGAAGAGAAAAAAAGAAGAAGATAGAGGTTTAGGATGTCAGCAAGAAGTAATGCTAAGCAAGTTCCGCGCTCACCTTGGACGACATGGGGAGGTTATTCTAGTCCGTGCGAGCCGGGCACACCCAGCCAGCGGGCAGAAGTCCGTAGGGATTATTTCCTTCCCCGAAGAAAAAAAGAGCGCTGTAGGTATAGCCCCGCTGCTGGTGGTGCGCAAGCTTTATGGCGCGCCATAAATGCAGGTAGGCGGCACGTGGCTGTGAAATCACTATAACAGATGATGGGCCACAGCTTCTTTATGGTCATAACTCATAACGTTTTTTAAGGAAGCGGATATTTTTTTTCGATACATAAGTCAGCCCTTAACCGCCTGCCGGCGCAGTGATAAGCGCTGTGCTCTTATATTATATTAGTGGAAGGTCCCGGGTACGATTCCCGGCAGAGATTCGGAATTTTTTAATTACTAAAATTCTGGTCTGGTGGGAGGCTTCGGCCGTGGCTAGTTACCACCCTTTCGGCAAAGCCGTGCCGCCAAGCGATTTAGCGTCCCGGTTCGATGCTGTGAAATCAAAGGAGTATGGGTTTAATGAAAACTGCCATATATCCAGATTAGCCCGCGTCCATCTTAGACTGCATCATTACTTAGCACCAGGTAAGATTACAGTCAAGGGCTAACTTGTTTCTGAATTTTAAAAATAAACTGCTATCTCACCTGGTGGAAGCGCAGTGCAGTCTAAGGCGGAAGCGGGCTAACTTGAAATAGATAGGGCAATGACCCGTGCCCTGATAGGTTATTTCTACGCGGCATCGAAATCGGTCGATGGCACAGCTTTACCGGTAGAGTGAAGAGTGGTAACTAGCCACGGCTGATAAGCCTCCCACGATCCCAGACTAGAGACAAATTAAAAATTATAAATTCCCAAACTGCCCCTACTGGGGTCGAACCAGGGACCTCCCACTTACCTACCTAAAGGCCACAGCGATCACCACTACGCCATGAAGGTCGTAAAAATTACTAAAATACTACTACATAGGTACTTATTTGATTATTATTTACTACTAGGTTCTCATTTGATTCGTTCGCTCTTAACTCTAGAAGCCAGAAAGATAACCCATAGACAGTAGCTATATCTTAGCACAGCATTAATTCCAGCCACGGGATCGTAAACGGGAATCGAACTTGGGACCTGTTGCTACCAAGACGACCCAACAAATTCCAGAAAAGTCGAGTCGTCAATACCAAACTCATTATACTTCCCGACACCTACCAGGAGGTAGATACTATAGGCAGATAAGTAGGATACCTTTAATTCCCTGAAGAAAACTTCCGTAGAAAGAAACTTCCAGAAACCGTAAATCTAATGATTACTTAACCATATCAGTTCTCAACGGAATGGCCCGGTTTTAATAAAACTTGTAAGACAATGAAGTGCCGAGTTTTATTGCGCCAGTTATGAATGAATCATCTACTCATAATATCTGTTAGGTATACCTTTTTGCAGATACAAACAAAATGCGATATTTTTATAAAAGCTTGGTTAGCTATACCTACCTATACTTATTGCATTAGCTGGATTGTTAAACTTATTTTTCTCCGTAAGAAAAAACCGGCCAAGTGCAAGTCAGACTCGCGCACTTGGTATAGTTATCTTACTTTGAAAATTGAAACACATTTTTTTTTTAATGATGTAACAACGAATTCGCGGTTCTCAGATTTATTCCTGTACTTGTGCTATAATACCTACCTACCTGCCAAATTTCATGATTACCAAACTGCCCTTCCCTATATACCTAGGTTTTCTTGATAGAAACGACGGACGGACGGACAGACAGACAGACAACAAAGTGATCCTATAAGGGTTCCGTTTTTCCTTTTGAGGTACTGAACCCTAAAAACTATTCCGTCGACGACGGCGCGGTCGGCTGATAAATAATCATCAAGATTTTTATAAGATAAGCCCTGCTCTACACTCGGTTTACGCTACGTAACTAGACGAGGCCTACGAGATTCATAACCCCGATGGGTATCAAACCCAGAACCCTTTGCAATAGCAACACTGTGCTCTAGTTCAGGTCGGTAGGTACCTATTGGTGTGTAGCCATATAATGTACCTCTATGTAGGTACCTCTTTCTGTCCCATTCATTGGCCATTTCTAATTTCTATTCTAAAACTGTAAAAAACCGGTCAAGTGCGAGTTGGACTTACACACGAAGGGTTCCGTACCATCGTACAAGATATAACACTATGTACTTACCTTTGCATTTTTAATGTCGTTAATGGCGGCCATTTTGAAATTCATAGCGAATTTTATTTTTTTATCATCACAAACCTTAGTGGTCCGTGTTTATTATTTCTTGTTATAGCGGCAATAGAAATAGGTAGGTACACACTCTGTGAGAGATACAGCCCGCTGACGGACAGACGGACAGACGGGGCTCAGCAATAGGGTTCAGTCATTGGCACCCATCGGGTACGGAATTCTAAGAACCATCCCACAATATGCAAATTGTGCCACAAACATCCAAAACTTCACAATACACCCCCCGCCAGCTTAAGACAAAAGGGTGCAATGTCTGTCCGTCTGTCCGCTAAGCAAATATTTTCTCAGAAACCTCATAACGGTCCTATTTGCGCTCTTAAAAGTTAAAACTAAGTCCCAGAGGATTAAGATAAGTCAAAAGTTCTGTATCAGATTGCAAGGATGGTGACAATTTTAATACTTGCATGAATAGATCGGTGTGTATTATTTGCGTTTAACTTAGTTACGTACCTAACTGTTCTTTGGGATTTGTAAACATGATTTGTTTACTGTATTTTCCAAAATGAGTTTATTATAATATAGGCCCCTAGTTGTATTCCCTAAGAATAAAGATTTTTTAATCAAATACCTACATATTAACTTACCAACTAATTGAAATCTACGCATTTTGTTGTGTAGGTAGGTTAAGGTAGGTATGCTACGAGTGGGTATGTGGATTGTAGGCACTGTTTTACAATATATACCTACTACGTAAAACTGTGCTGTAGGTATGTATTGCGTATATTACGCGACAGGTCGAGATGGCAATCGGGGTGGGGACGCCCCGCACAGCACCCGCGCTGACCAGGTGCGAGCGAGCGCGGGTGACGTGCGGGTGTGCGGGGGGTCCGCGTCCCTCCGCCTCATACCCCGATTGCCATCTCTACCTGTCGCGAACTATACCTACTTACCTATCAATGCCCTGATAAGTTGCGATCTGTGTATCCTACCAATTACAATTCGGGTATCTTTAAAACAAGAGTGAATAGGCACCTTCTAGGTAAACGCGTCCCATCTTAGACCACATCATCACTTTCCATCAGGTGTGATTGTGGTCAAGCGCTTGCCTAAGTGAATAAAATAAAATAAAAAAGAATTAGCACAGTTTACATCGTAAGTCTGTGGTAGGTATATTATACAAAACAGTAGTCGGGTTGTAGTGTTGTTTATCTTTATCTTGTTTAGATTATTTCTACCCTGTCTTCAATATAAGTAGGTATCTACACAATTAAAGCATCCGATCGATATTACATAACTGTATTAACTTAGGGGTAGGGTGCATTAGGGTCGCACCCTCGCTTATTCCGCGCCGCCCACGCCACACCACGCCACCCTCGCCTGCGCAACTTTGTACAGGGGCAGTTGAAGGGTGCAATTTAATTGTTCATTTTACGTTAGATATATGTATATAGTAACTTTGTTTACTAACCAACATCAATATGTTTCAATATGAGGTTCTCTTTTTAGATTTTAGAGTTCCGTAGGGACGTCTGCTACTTCGCACTTCCAGCGTGGTAGACTATGGCCAATCTAATCTAATTCTGAGAGGAGATCCGTCCTCAGTAGTAAGCTGGTGATGAGTAAGATGACTCATCATCACTCGTACAAAAAGAGCAATTGTTGAGTTTCTTGCTAGCTCTTCTCATTAGAATATTCTTTCCGAACCGGTGGTAGAGTCTTGATATAACAATATTATCATATCTATTTTAATGTTTAAACTATCGTGAGTCGCAGCGAGCTGAATCCCTATGGAAAAGGAACCCCGGATGGGTTTGAAACTAGTCGGGTTTACATCGCGTCGACTCAAAAAGACTTTTGACGAATAACAACATTGCTAAGTAGGTAACTTATCGACAGATTACAGATAGAATGATTATTAATTTCGGCCGAAAATGAATTATGATTACGACCAATTTGCATGATAACAATCAAACCCATTGATTTTTTGCTTATTCTGAGATCAAACCCTTAGCAAACCCTAAGAGCTACGTAAATTGAAATTTCTGCTAATGTAGGTTGCTTTTAAACTACATGGTACCTACCTAGTACCTAGGTAAGTATTGAGTTAGAATAAAGACTCGCAAAAAATCAAAATTGTATGAAGAATATTGAAAAATAAATACGTGCGCGTGCGCAAGCTGCGAGGCCACAATCCTTTGACATATCAGATGAGATGTCATCTCCGTGTTTACTTTGGCCACGTGGCGCGAGGTAGCGATCGATATCTGTGGTGTTTAGTCAAATAACACCAGATATTATTACTTCGTCCGCGTGGATGTAGGTTTAAAAGCTCCCGTTGAACTCTTTGATTGTCCATGATAAAAGCACTTAGCCTATATCATCATTCATCACTGATTCCCTAGGATATCCATGCAGAAAGCAGATTCATTGTGTCGTGACTGGCAAACCAACAAACACACTTTCCCATTTAAGTATAATAAAGGTAATGACTTCCTTAAAGCTGCTGAACTAAGTAAAGCTTTCATGATCATCATCATGATCAACACATCATCGGCCCACTCGCACGGATCTCTGCTCAGGTTGAAATCAATCGAGCGCACTGCTAACAGCAGATACTAGACAGGTATGCAGGTTTCCTGATAATGTTTTCCTTCACCGTTAAAGCAAGTTATACTTACATTATTTTAATTAAAACGCACATCACTCCAAAAAGATAAAGAGGTGCATGGCACTGCATGGCCGGGATCGAACCGACCGCCCGCCCGCCTGCCAAGCTGAAGAATAGAAGGTCGATATAACGCTTTTTAATACCTACTTCAATGTTTTTAGCTGAGCTGAGTTATTTCAGATTACAGGGGCGAAAGCTACTTCGGTACCAAATTTCATACAAATCGGTTAAGTGTATGGATCTTTAGGAATCCCGCGGGAACTCTTTGATTTTCCGGGATAAAAAATAGCCTATGTCCGTCCCCGGGATATAAGTTAACCCTGTACCAAATGTCAGAATTGGTTACACTGTTGGGCCGTGAAAAGGTAGCAGGCAGACAGACAGACAGACAGACAGATAGACAGACAGACACACTTTCGCAATTATAATATTAAGTATGGATAGTGTTTCCATCAAAAATAAATAAATAAATATCTACTTATATCAATTCCGTTCAAATTCAATTTAAATGTCTTTATTGAAGGGCGACGACGAACTAGACGAACAACTAACTTTAGACGAAGTTAATAAAGATTTTTTGACCCTAAAAATACAATAGGTATAATTTTTGACAAATCAAAACGTTGCTACTGCTAAGGAACTTACCGATAGATCATAAATGGGTACAAGTAGATCAATTATTATTAATTTCGGCCCCATTTCCAACAAATGACTCAATATAATATGGTTCAAAGTCTACTAAGTGCTTTTAATTTTTTTTTTAACAAAAACAAAATCATTAGTGCGAAATAGAATGAACAAACAAATTAACAAAATACTTATTATACCGTTACGTCTTAGGATTTATTGTCTTGTCATCATATATTTATGAGTAATCTGCTATTAAAACTAGGACAATCATCTATATTATCTTACATTATCATCATACTTCATACTAATATTATAAAGGCGAAAGTTTATGTGTATGTGTGTGTGTATGTTTGTTACTCCTTCACGCAAAAACCACTGGACGGATTTGGCTGAATTCCGAATGGAGATAGATAGATACACATAGGCTACTTTTTATCTCGGAAAATCAAAGAGTTCCCACGGGTTTCGAAAAACCTAAATCCACGCGGACGAAGTAGCGGGCGTCAGCTAGTATTGTATAGAAAGAACAGTTAAGCTACCTATGTTTATTTTTATTATGTAATTGCTATCAAAAATTCAAATTCATTCAAAACTTTCGTCTGTCAATCTGGTCGTCCGAAGTCCAAACTAATCTTGGTAATGGCTGAATCAATTTTGATGTAATTTGCACAGGCAAATAGATAACTATGCAAGGCTACAGTTTATCTCTGGAAAGGAAAGGATTTACTTATACAGGATTTAAAAAAACATAAATATTATCCTACGCCTAATTCTTATCATGACTTTTAAATAAAATTAGGTACCTAAATTATTACCTAACAATAATTTTGCAGGCGCGAATGTAATATTTACAAGTAGATGCCTTCTTATTTTATTATATTCACTTTATACTCAATGTTTATTGTATATTTTACACATAAGTATTTTACGATTTGCAAAAAAACGTGACAAGAAAAATACACTTAGGCAATTTTAAATGTATTTATCACATAGGTACAAATTTTTACAATAATATTTACACAAACAACCAAATCGCACATAGACCATCATAGTTCACATAGTCTTCCTTAGAATCAACTAAATCATTAACACCTGCACTGCTGCTGGCATCTCACGCACACTCGCTCATCGATCCGGGTCCTTAAGTCCGCGATTTTCTTTTTCAGAAACGTCACTTGAAAAGCCAATCTAACTTCCCTTAATTTCCTTCTATCTCTGCTCTGTTTCGCTGCATGGTTATTCCTTTCCCTCTGTTTTCTATACGAATCGTCCGCTGCTTGAGTAGTTTGTACTGCACGTCTCATTCGTGGGTTATTTCCGAGTAAAGCGCCTCCGTTTTTCTCCGCCATAGCTCTTAAGGCATCTCTCTCAAACGCTTGGTACTCCACGTCATCGGATAAGGAATCAACATCCAACGAGTCAAGTGAATGTGAAGGTGATGGCACTTTTCTGTAGAACAAACTTTCATTTGGAGATATTTGCGATGTGGGAACTGTGTATTCGTACGCGTAGTTGTAATATCTATTTTCTTCTAATTCCGGGGATACTCTTGCGTATCTTACGTCGGGAACTGTGGGTCTAAAAGACCGATCCCGTTCGGGTGGTTCTTGTTTGTTTTTGGTTAAGTCCAACGCTTCGTCCGCGTACGGGGTCCAAAGAGCCATGGCTGCAGCCGTTATGTATAAACTGCGGTTGTCGAGTGTCCCGGGAGTTTGTCCCAGTTGTGGGCGGGGCAGTTAAGTGTGAGCGTGGTAGGGTTAATCCGCTACCTGCGGGACTCATAACGGGACAGTCTGAGACAGTTTTAGAGGATAAAGGATTGAGCACATTATGCCGGGCCGCAGCGTGCCGGGGCGGAGCGCAAAAATCCGCTCAAATTGCTTCAATACAAATTGTATGAAATAACGCACACTGTGTCGGGCCGCAGCGGCTCGCATTATTGCGCGGCGGATTTCCGTCAGTGCGATGCGGCCCGCCCCGCCCCGCTGCGCCCCGTCAACAGTGTGCTATATAGCAAGCGGATTGGTGTGCACGCGCAGACGTGTTCATTTTACGATATTTGCATTTTTTGGTACTTTCGTGTTCCTTTGGTGTTCAGAAAAATGAATGAAGAACTTTTGATTAATTTAGTTCAAGGATACAAAGAACTTTATGATTTGCAAGATCCTCGTTACAATGATCAACAAAGAGATTCTTTTTGTCTGCTAAAATCGGGAAAAAGATGATGGTATTCGCCGAATATCTTTCTCTTGGAACAAATGGGATGTATCCATATTTTACGTTTTCTCTTTTGACGAACTTCTTGTCTACGCTGTTCATTAAATTCTTCTTCTAAAAGCAGGCAAAAAAACGAAAGTTCTTCGTCGGAGCTATCCATAGCACACTAATTCCGGCAGTACACTGTACACAAAATCCGTCAATGCAATGCGACCCGGCCCGTCACAAATGTGCTAGGTACGCATTTTGCGCTGCGCTGCGGCCCGCCCCGCCCCGCTGCGGCCCGACACAATGTGCGCGATCCTTTAAATTTCTTAATTAACACTTTTATGACGCGTCTTTTTGTTTTTTTACTATTTGTTATGATTGAAATGTGGAATTTGGTCCACGAGGCTGAACAGACGAATGGACTCTTTAATATTAATGTTTAATTAAATACATTGTTAATTAATAACTACTGACTGACACCTGTGAATGTGACTTGTGACTTTACACCACCGAGAAAGTCAAATGACCAATTCGGGGTTACGAAATAGGGAAGTACCTACCTATCTAAAAAAAAAACAATAACTTCAGAAAATTTTGTCTGAACGCTCGATACCCAATGCAACTGAAAATGAAAATCAAATAGCTAGTTTTTGTATCCGTCCGAGTAGAGATAGGTTTATTCAAATCGGTAGGAACTCATTGATTTCGCTAAATAAAAAGTAACAGGATTACTATCCAGGTCGCAAGGTTTTTTTTATCTGAAATTTCTATGAAATCGGTTTAAATTGATATCAAACGAACTGTCTTGGCTTCGGCGAATGCATTTTCAAAATCATATTATCACACTAATATTATAAAAGTGGAAGTTTGTATTAATGTGTGTATGTGTGTGTTACTCTTTCGCGCAAAAACGACTAAGTAGATGGATTTGGATAAAAATAGAGATAGATTATTATTCGTTGGATTAACACTTATGCTACTTTTTATCTTGTAGTGTAGGTATATATCCACGCGGACGAAGTCACTGGCATCTAGTTAACAATATACTTTACCTACTAGGACATTTTACTTACTTACGTATTTATCATAACACTATAAATTATATACGAAATCGTCGTTTACTCAGTATTAAATGCTAGCCTAGCCACCACGCCACCGCAAAAACCGTTTCTACTTACTGTAAGAAAAACTAGCGTCTTTTAGAAGTTGAAGACATGTATCGTATAAGAGCTTATATCATTATTATAAATATCAATAGAAATGTCTTCAATAACGTCATTGTTTTGGATAATCTATTCATTAATTGTAGCGACGTCTTACTTGAAACGCTTAAAGCATTATAACCCTTCCCTGACACATTGAATGCGGGACCACCGCCGGACATTATATCAGCAACAAAATGGCGACCGGAAGCGGATACAATGCGCAAGACGACAGTTGCTTTCCTGATGACGCTCCGATGATTTTTGTGAAAGCACGCGCTGGACATCATTATCTATCATGGGAAGTTACCATTACGTTAGAAAAAATCATTATGACAAACTAGACGCACAAAAAATTAAGCAATTATCTGTTAAATACACGTTTTTGTACAAATTTTATAATAACTCATATATTTATTAAAAAAAAATTCATCTTAAACTTCCTACTTACTATTTATCTAAATATTTACGACAATCTTTAGTTTAATCGCTAAAACCATCGATGATATAATACCTACAAGCCCTTCAACATACTAGCTTCCAAACAATCCTTGTTTTCTAGACAAGCCCATATTATATACTTATCTATATTTATTTATATATATAAAAGGAAGAACCGACTGATATATCAACATATAGCTTCCCTAGGGTCTAGAAACTTGGATTTTGCATGAAGGATTTCTCAATTACGTATACACTTTCTAAGAAAGGATTAAAGAATACAATTTAGTACAATTTCTAAGTACCTACTATTATGCATCTGAGGTATAACACCTCGCCTTCAAAACAATAGCCATAATATTTTCCAGGAAAGCACTATAATATTTAACAAAACGCAAAAAAGATCTAACAAATAAGTAAAATTAACGGTATGATCACTTTTTATCGTGTTATTTTAATGAAACCCGATAATAGAGTCAAAAAGTATCTATTTGAATAAAAATATGCCCATCAAAATTGAAGTAAATTATTGACACTCAATACGACGCACCCACAAACTTATGAATTATTTCACACAGAAAAAGGCTATAGATAACGGAATATAAAATAGATATCAAACGTGCATTATTATCGAACAGTTATGTCATCCATCTTGCGATGTGTCAACAATACAAAATGGTTGGGTCCATGCGACCGCTACGCCTTTGTTAAAGGGTTATCGTAAAACTGGCGCGTGTTCTCTTAATGCTATTGAAAAAGAGTATTTATTGTTCAAGAAATAAGGTAATTTCTTGGTAATTTCATTTGGAAAAGCAGATGCATTTATTTCCGTGTTCCGTGAACCAATCGTAACACAACGTGATTGCTGATTGTTATCAATTTTTATTACTTCATACTACTTATTTAAAATAAGTACATGCCCTAAAGTTAAACCTATGTTCCTAAGGATCAATCTACCAAAGTAAATAATTGTTCACTAAACGCGGTTTAAAATGTCTTTCAGAGGAGAATATTAGGGATTTTCCACTTTGAGGAATTATAGGCTATATCTGCCTACTTATAATAATTCAATGATATTTCTCTATTTTATCTAACTGAAGCCTCTGTACTTACGTAGGTACACAATAGGAACCATTTTCGTAAAATAACTTTTTACAGCTAACTTTATAATTTATTACAGTAAGTAGTAATTACCCCTAGCTAGTACAAGAAAATAATCCCTATAGGTACCTACAGTTAAGTACGATCCACTTTTCAAATCTCTTTATTTCCTATGGTGCCGTATTTCAAAAAGAAAAAAGGAATCTTAGGATCACTTCGTTGTACGTCTGTCTGTCTGTCGCCTGTCAAGATTCTTTTCCTCACTTGACGAAAATTGTCTACCTGCTAAAAAAAATTCAGACTATCGGAAAAACAGAAAATTTGAAAAAAACGTAGGTACTTAATATGTACGTTTATTTCGTTTGGACCAAGTCGGGGGCATCAGCTAGTTTATTTATAACATAAAGGATCTGTCAAGCCTTTCCACAAATTGGTAAATTCTCACGAGAATCTCGATAACAAAAACATTTGACACGCGGCGTCGCCCGCTGTAAAAACATACGAAACATATTTCAGCAAGGAATAACACAATAAGTAGAGTGAATTAAAACATATTGTTTCATTTTACGATCCGCTAGGATATGGAACGCCCTTCCAGCACTTTTCTTCTCCAAATTGTAATAGGGGTACCTTCAAGTCAAGAGTGAATAAGCATCTTCTAGGCAAGCACGTTCCATCTTAGGCTCCATCATCACTTGCCGCGGACTAATACAATGTACAGTGAATTGAAATATTGTTATATTTTACGAACCGCTAGGATATGGAACGCCCATCCACCATCAGTTTTCTTTTCCAAATTGTAATATGGGTACTTTCTACTCAAGAGTGAATAGGCAAGCACGCTCCATCTTAGGTTGCAACATCACTTTTTTTTTTTTTTTTTTTTTTTTTTTTTTTTTATTCAGTCCACAAAACCGACTACAATTGGTAAGAAAAAATACAAGAAGATAAATGGACAAAGAAACATGCGCGCAATTGCGTCTTCTCGATGTGGACTCGGCATGCACTATTAAAGTATGTAGGTACAAAACTACAGCGCAACACAAAATAAACTTAACAAACAAGGAACAAAAACTTAAACCAGAACAGCTACTAACAAAATAGGAAAAACCTTATACAAACTACTTTCTAACAATTACTTATCTGTGTACTTAACTTACTTTTTATTCTTGGTATATTATCACAGAAGATATCTATAACATCTCTGTAACTATTTGCAAGAGACTGCATTCTATATAGCGGACTATGATGCCCAAGCTTGGTTTTGGTTTGAGGCAAACAGAACGTCTTGCGATTGTGTAAGCGGCTACAGTCACGGGGCACAACGAACTTCAAGCGTTCAAGTAACTCAGGCGCATCAATGAGACCCTTTATTAATTTTGCCAGAAAAATGACATCCGTAATCTTTCTACGGTCTCTAAGGGATTTCATTTTATAGTAAGAGAGACGAGATTCGTATGAAAACAATTTGTCACATTTGAAGTCATTGTAAGTTAGATGGTATAGAAACCTTTTTTGAATTCGTTCTATTCTATCAGAATGAACTTGATACCCTGGACTCCATACAGTGCTACAATATTCAAGGATGCTACGGACAACACTGTTGAAGACCAGTATAGATAAACTGGGGTCCTTGAATATTTTCATTTGTCTGAATACTAGTCCGGATATTTTTGAAGCTTTAGATGTTATTTGCTCGATATGTGGACGAAAACTTAAAGCCGAGTCTACAATAACACCAAGGTCTCTCATACTATAAACTTCCTTAAGACTAACCTTGTTTATTTTATAGACACAGTCTACCGGATTTTTTTTTCTGGTAAATTTAATGTGGAAACACTTTTCAATATTTAAGGACATACCATTTGTAGTGCACCAAGAGTGAACAGCATCAATATCGTTTTGTAGGGTTGTCACATCAGCTTGGCTGTTAATGGTTTTGTAAATTTTTATATCGTCTGCAAACATTTTAAATTTAGACTTTAACTTGAGTGCCAAATCATTTATAAAAATTAAAAAGAACGTGGGACCTAGATGAGATCCTTGAGGGACTCCCGATGATATTTTTATCTCATAAGACTTAAAACCATTAACAGCAACAAGTTGTGACCGATTTCTTAAGTAAGATTCACACCAACGTAACAATGAGCCATGAATTCCCAAAGACTCAATTTTCAATAACAAAATGTTATGATTCACCATATCAAATGCTTTTCGAAAATCGGTGTAAATTGCATGTACCTCACCAGTAGCATCTACAGTCTCAGCGATGTCTGATATATAACTAACTAAGTTAGAAGTGGTTGATTTGCGAGGACGAAACCCATGTTGGTTAGGATCAAGATATGGGGCTATGTGATAATAAATTATTTTCTGAACTAAGCTTTCTAAGACTTTTCCACAGATTGATAAAATAGATATAGGTCGGTAGTTTTTTATATCTTTTGAGTTGCCAGACTTATGCACTGGTGTAATATATGCAATTTTCCATTTGGTAGGAAATGTACCCGTTTGCAAAGAATAGTTATATATGAGGGTAAGTGGCTTAGCTAGTTTGTGAGCGCATTTTTTAAGAAATATTGGGGCAAGAAGATCTGGACCGGGACCTTTAAGTGAATCCAAGTTTAAAAGATGTTTTAAAACTTCTTCTTCAGTTAGTATACAAGAACCCAATGGAACATTGGGAATGATATTGCTTGGGAGTGACGAATTTCCTACTCGACAGTTACTGGTCTCTATGTAGACCGATGAAAAATGTTTAGCAAAGGCGTCACATATATTCTTTCCACCTTTAGCTACAAAATTATCCAGAATCATTTCATTCGGAATACAATTGGTACCATTTTTACGCTGTTGTTTAAAATATTTCCAAAAGTAGGTAGGATCATCACGAATACATTCAACAACTCGTTTTTTAAAATTGTCATAACAACCTTTTATCAAGATGGCACAACGTTCGCGCAATAATTCGTATGCAAATTTGTCCATTGGGTTATTGTACTTTTTGCTTTTATGGTGGATTTTTGCCTTTTCCTTAAGTGCTCGTAATAATGGACCTGAGAACCATATAGGATAGTGACTATCTCGCGGTTTCCGCATGGGTGTATATCTATAAATAATGGGCATTAGTGTCTGGTAAAATATATCTAATTTTGCATCGACCGAATAAGAATTTTGAAATAGAGACAACCAATCTATTTGATCCAGTTCATTACAGACATTATCATAGTCACATAGGAAGAAATTGAGAAATGGTGTACGAGAAGGTTTCATGTAGCGGTTACAATTTAATGTTAAAATAATTTGTAGTGGTGGATGATGGTTGTCTATTGTGACCAAAGCATTATCTTCTTTTTTTACTTGTATCCAATCAGTATTATTTGTAAGAACTAAGTCTAAAATACGGGCGTTTATGTTTTCAATAAGATTGCATTGTTTCAAGTTATTGAAAGCAATGTGCTCCAAAAAGAGACTATCTATATTACTACCTATTTGACCAGACATTAAGCCGTTACTATTCGAATCGGTTGCCCAAGAAATGTTAGGTAAATTGAAGTCACCAATGATAAGAGTTGGTGAATCTTGACCTATTTTGTTGTTACAAATATCAGTCACACTTTTAAAAAAGCATTCCAAGTAATCTTCCTTGACAGGCGGAGGAACATAGACACCACAAACATATATAAAAATATTATGACTGACTTTAATCGCTATCCATAAATCTTCACATACAGATTCCCATTCGTACTTCCTGACGGACTCAAATTTTTTACTAACGGCAATTGCTACCCCACCACCTTCTTTTTTATGGCAAGATAGTGGACACGAAGAGCGATCTCGCCTGTGTAAGATATAACGACTATCTAGGATTTCATTATCAAAAATCGTGTTGTTCAACCAAGTCTCGGTCAAAATTATTAAATCGTAGTCCTGATATAGAGCCGCTGTATAGATATCTTCTGTTTTGGTCCTTAGACCTCGTACATTTTGGTAAAAAATATTTAGCGTGAATTTTATACAATAAAAATGTTAATGCATGCATACAGAATTGATTTACTAATGTAAGCCGTTTAGAGTTTCAGTATTTTTTATCCACAGTGCTGCAGCTCCATTGTTTTTACGAACAAATATACGACCATTTCTTATCCATACAAATTCGTATTTCTTCTCTCTCGCAGCTAGTCTAGTGGCAGCATGTAATTTTTTATTCTTCGGGGATAAATGTTCCATGATGTATATAGGTGTGGTCTGACCAGCGAAACCTAAATGAGACGTATTCAGCTTGTTCTGTGGATTTTTCTTATTAAAACGTTTAACGGCCGCAAGTAAATCGTCTCGTACTCTTGGGCTGGACAATTTCACTACAATGCTTCGCGGTCGTTGTGATTGTGTGTCCATCTTAGCAACTCTGTGAAAGTTCAGTATGCTGCCATCTGTTAGGTCGCAAGAGACAACTGATGCCATCTGCTGGACAATGGTGAGGATATTCTCATTTTTGGTTTCCGGGATGCACTGAAGCTCAACGTTACAATCTCTAGCTTGCTGCTCAAGGTGATCAATTTTGCTATTCAAGTCAATCATTTGCGATCGCAAATTTTGGTTTTCCGTATTTAAATTCGACAGGGACTTTTTGGATTCTTCATTTAACCCAATCTGGTCATCATAAGCATTAGACAAGAATTGCACAGACTTTGTGAGCTCATCCACTTCCTCCTTTAGTGTACAAAATTTGCCTCCAAGGTCCCTTACTTCTTTTTGGACTTCGGTAAGCTTGGCATCGAACTTATTAAGGCTTACTTGTTGGTTTTCGAAGTGTTCCTTCATTTCTCGACGCAAATTTCTTATCTCGTTTATAATAACATCTTGATTTGGACTACTTGTCGTGCCCAATAGTGGCGGCAAGACGGTTGCATTATCGGGCGATTGCTGCTTGCGATTTTTGCCTTGAATTGGCTTGCACTTGCCAGCAGGTCTGATTGAAAAAACGTGGACTGTGCAACATTGTGCTGTATCGACAAAAATGGAGCGAGAAATATAAATATAAAGATATTTTTAATATTTCAAGGCCATCCTGAGTCCTGGCTGGTTCGTTATCGGTAAGTTAGGCAAAATTCCGAGCTTTTTATTAAACTCTTTGTTCATTCGCAATTTCTGCTACAACAGAAATTCTCTCAGAATTGGTTATTTAACCGTTGCAATTTGAAAAGGCTGAAAATTATACAATTTGCATAGGTACGCTCATTTCGCAGTTTCACAAAGGGTTGGACCCGTTGTCCGGGTTCACAACAATCGAGCTCTACTTTCTCTACATACAATGAAGTTAGCATTGTTTATTATAATTAGTTCGCAATAAAATGGCGATAGCTGTCACGACGGGTGACTAAGCGTTTTTACTCGTTTTGAAGGTTCCGTACCCAAAGGCTGCCAGCCCTAACACCTACTAATCCTGCGCTGTCCGTCCGTCCATCTGTCTGTCAGCGGGCTGTATTTCATGAACCTGTGTTCTGTATTCGACTGGTTCGACAACACAAATGCACTGCCTATTACCCAATTTTGATACCTAGTCCGCTATTTTCTTGATGAAAGTATATTATTATAGGTAGGTAAATAAAAGATGAATGGCATTTTCCTAGATTAGACCAATTAGATTAGACCAATCCTTGATCCAAGGGCATTTTATTTCAAAACAAACTTTTTGCCATGATGCAATAGCATTTAGAACACAGCGTACACATAGGCGACCACCTGAAACCCAAGAAGACCGCCAAAGGTTTTTTAAATAATTCAGTTCGGTAAAGAGTACCGTCGTGTCCCGTTACTTCGCCTGGTTTTTGACAGTTTTTGTCTTCCCGCCTAGAGAGTGCTTTTTATTTCAAGTCCTGCTTTTAACGCGGCGGTCTCCGTTTTCGTCGATACTAAAGTTTACTAAAATGGAAATAAGTTAGGAACGCATGGATCGAAAAATTTGAAATTAATATATAATATTTTTCATTATATCCCCTTGGATTTGGTCCGATAAAAACATGATTGGACAAACTTTCCTCGATAGAAAAAAAATCAGAAGTTTGGTCTAAAACCTTAGACTTTTGGGTTTTTCTCTTTAATGACAAAGCTCTTAAAGACGTAACTTTCACCATAGGTGTAAAACAATCAAATAAATAATTCGGTCCGATCATTTCACAGTAAGTGCTATATTTCAAATTATATTCTAAATTATTTGATTTCACGCTTCCTCGCTTATTCTCTTCAAATCGCGTACAGAGCGAGTACAAAGAATTTTCGACCCTATTGTTGAGTGTTATGGGCCGTAATTACGTTATCTTGTCAGTCATACCCGTCGCCTCAGCGCGGCAGGACCTGTTTCGGGTTTCATAAGCATTTTGTCATACTGTAATTGTACAGAATGCCATAGAGTAGTAAATTCAGTACTATGTTATAAAGTATTTTTATTTAGGATTTTTCTAGATTTTAAGATAAGTTTATATTGTGCATTTATTACATTAAAAAAGTAATTATTTTAAAAAGAATGCAGTAAACAGTACATTGCAGTGTAGTGAAGCTAATATTAGGTCATTATAGACCTTATAATTTGAAAATGAAAATTAATTAATCTGAGTGCTCTATCCCGGTAGCTCAAAGATCAAAAACCAAACTTGTAAAATGCATAAGTATTAGAAGATAAGATGGAAAAAAAACTTTATTGATATCAATTTAAAGGTTTTTAGGGGAAAGTACTAATTATTATGAAAATAGGATGAGAGGAGACCGCGTATAAGCAAGCGTAGTGTAGGACGTCCTCCAGCACGATGGACTGATGATATAAAGCGGCTGGCGCTCTTTAGGGAAGGCCCATGTCCAACAGTGGACATCCACGGGCTCATAATGATGATGATGATGATCATGATTATTATGAAAATGACATCCACTTTCAAGTCCGAGATGTTTATCCAAGGTGTTATAATTTTTAGTTTCTTCACTTGCTATGCAATGATATCATTTATTAGGGTTCCGTACCTCAAAAAGAAAAGCGGAACGCTTATAGGATCAATTTGCTGTCTGTTTGTCTGTCTATCTAACTGTATGTCTGTCTATCTGTCCGCCTGTCAGTCTGTTTTGTCCGTGTGTGTTGTGTCTGTCAGGAAAACCTATAGGGTACTTCCCGTTGACCTAGAATCATGAAATTTGGCAAAAACCATGAATTTATGGGTTCATTAAAAAACAATGTGTTTCAATTTTCAAAGTAAGATAACTATACCAAGTGGGGTATCATATAAAAGGGTTTTACCTGAACATTCTAAAACTGATTTTAATTTATTTTTAAGCATAATAGTTTTTGATTTATCTTGCAAAATGTCGGAAAAATACCTGAGTACGGATACGGAAACTTGGTGCGCGAGTCTGACTCGCACTTGGCTGGTTTTTTTATGTAAATACGTCACTAAGTAGTCAATAATAAGTTTGACCAAAAATTGCAGTGTCATAAATGTTTTATAGATCAAAAAAATAATCATACTATTAAATATTCCTTCAACTTAGACCTTATTGTCACAGCTTAAAAGTTGAAAATGTGCAAAACAAAATTTCATACGTACTTAATACTTTTTCTCATAAAACTAGTTCAATTTACAAGAAATGAAAGATCCTATTGTGTTTGCCTTTGTCAATACAAAGGATCTTTGTGGCTTTTGTGTTCTCACTCACGTATACTAACATTAAAATATCGATGTTAAAATATTCGTTGTAAAACTTACCTTATGCAGTTATTCTTAAAGTATACATTAAATTGTTATTAGGACGAGAGTTGCTTCGTTTTGGAATGCCAAATCAGTGTATCAATTTTTCTTGTTTTGAATCGAAAGGTAAGAACAGTAATAAAATGTAACTACTGAAATCGTTTGTTCGTAGCTTTTATAGGTTCGTGAGAAGTAGTATTGTTGTATGATAATTTGGTCAATTTACAGATCAAATTTCTCAAAATCCTGTCTTAGTGCGGGTCTACGTTATATAGAGAACCAACTGCACCTTTTCAAACTTCAAAATCCCATCAGGACCAGTCCTGGCACAATTGTTAGTTAGTGGTAGTACCTTTTCACCCCCACTTTTTTTCATATTACATCCGATAGGTCAATTTTTTTCGTATAAAATAGCCTATGTTACCCGGATCTTTACGACAATTCGATTTACACCTCATTCATCAAAATCAGCCCAGTAGTTTCGGCGCTACGGTGGAACACACAGAATCTGGATACAAACACACACACATACATATACAGACTGCTAAAATCATAACTCTTCCTTTAGGCTTTGCCGCAATGGGGTAAAAAAACAGGCTGAATTGAGAACCACCTTCTTTTTGGAAGTTGGTTAAAAATTAAAAAGGGAGCAAGCAACAGACCATTTAGACTATTTACTTTTCCAGACGTTTTAGATACTATCTCATTCAGCGTTTATGTCATCCAACTATGTAATTTGACGTCTGGCTAATGAGGTGTTCTAATCATACAGACTATTCACAATTCCAGATGTTTTGCTACTTGTGCATTCTGTTTTTATGGCGTACAGCTAAGTTGACTCTCTGCTGACTGGGTAATCTGCTTTGATGTCATCTAGCTGAATTGTCTATTGGCTAACTAGGCACTTTGCTTTCATGTCAGTCAACGTAAAATTGTCTTTTAGCGAAAAGGTAATGACCTCTTTTTCTGGATGCCTAATGATAGGCATCCAGAAAAAGAGCTCAGCTTCTGAATTAGAGAACATAATTACTACAAATTTAAAATTTGAATCAATGGCCCGAATCTGAATATAACAAAAAAGCTATAAAATATTTTAATCTCTGTCTTGACTTTGTTCAGTATCATATAAAAACATTTCTCCAGCGCTTTGACTTTGAACCTTAACGTAAACAGTTAAGTTAGCGTATTGAATGTGTGCATACCTACTTATGCTCTTTTGGAATATTTCACCTAATTAGTTAACTTTTATGGCTATTAGCTCCGAGCGGGCCGGTTTGACTGTAACCATATTGAATAAACAAAAACAAGGATTATAAACAAAACAGCTTTTTATACAACACGAAATATATTATAATGTTATCCTGTTATGGCTGCAGGTGCATATAATCTCTTTCAGGTGTTTTTGCACGCCTAGCGCGTGTGATATTTTTTTACTGTAAACGTTTTGATAATATGAAAAAATAGGATTTTACGATCTCGGTAATTAGTGAAATGCAATAAATAGTTACTTGTGTAATGTCCGTGCTAACTATATTTTCATTGAATTTCAGTTGAGTGTAATTTCTATAATCTCAGCATCTATAATAGCAATAAGATATAGAAAATATAAGATTTACCTATAAATGTAAGTAATTAGGAACGACAGTATTATCATTATCAATAAGTGAAAATTTCAGAAACTTGGACTTGTCCATGCTATAATCTTTTATCCATGTGAAGTATCTTCTTTCAAGGCCAAATGTAATGGTCACCACAGTAATGACCAAAACTGGCAGATAGGGGTTTATAATGAGAACGTTAACGTAAAATAGACCTTAACCGCCTTGTTTTATAGCTCAAATTAATCCATTCATGTAAAGCCAGTCAGACAGAACCAGAAATTAAAATCGGTGTAATTGAATTTAGGACCTTAAGTCAAGGTTATTTAGGCCCATTTTAATTTAATGTTACTGTGTGTGTGTGATCTCATTCTATGAAAGTTGGTGAAATGTAAAATATCCTACTATAATAAGCATACAGGTTGAAAAAGACACCTATTAGCATGATTGTAAATAGATCTCATTCATTATTTCTCGTTGTTGACAAAACAATAAAAGTACATTATAATATTGTTTTTTTTTATCAGTGACTGTTTACTAACTAATGATAGTAACTTGGCAACAGTGTGCATTAAAATCCATACTAATATTATAAATGCGAAAGTGTGTCTGTCTGTCTGCTACGTTTTCACGGCCCAACCACTGAACCGATTTTAATGAAATTTGGTACAGAGTTGGGATACATCCCGGAGAAGGACATAGGCTACTTTTTATCCCGGAAAAATGAAGAGTTCCTACGGGATTCAAAAAAACCGAAATCAACGCAGGCGAAGCCGCAGGGATCCTCTAGTAGTATATAAAACAATATTTAACTTGTACAAATATTTTTTATAGATACGCAATGTTATATATTACAATAAAGTAACCCAGCGAAGTCGAATGTAATCGATTCTGATGATACCTACAGATTAATTTTTTTAAATAAATTTTTAATTATTTCATAATAAATATTTTTTATCACTATAACTTTGAATTTTAAACTTATACATAACTTGACTTTTTAGTCCATCGTAAACACTGAAGTGGGGTGACGTAATGATTAAATGCAGGAGCGATGTGAAAATAATAATCTACACTGTGGCGATGCGCAACCGGTTCAGGGGCGTCTAAGAGAGATGCCGATACAATGTGTATCGCCATCTCTAGATTTGAAATTATACCTGGAATATACCGTCCCCTTAATATATGGTGGCCTTTAGACATGACTATAAATTAAGACTGTTACGAAAAGTAATGCAGTTTTTAGAATGCCCCAAAAACTGTTTTGACTGAGCTAGGCGAAGTAAGGGCACAATTCCTAACTTCGCCTAGCAGCGTTTCTATGTTTATTGTCTATAATAACTGTCTCTGAAAAAGCGAAAGACCTATAGATTATGCCGCAAAATCATTTTGAAACGTATATGGCAGAAAACAAAGTTCATTTTAGAAAAAAATTATCGGTAGGCGAAGTTAGGAACCCAACTGCCGTTGTTTCCATACATTTGTTCTTTTTTGCTAAGGGTTGTCAAAAGAAAGGAATCATAAAAAATACATATTAATACTGAACATGGTTTTCATTAAAAAAAAAATACAAATCTTAAAAAGTTTTTTTGAACAAATTAATTGTATATAACACAATAAAAGTAAGTAGTAAAAATTTTGATTGTCTATATTTTATATACAAACGAAAATAAATCAATATTTTTTCTTCTTGAACAGTACAAAGTACGAACCCACGAGACAGTTTTTTTTACAGTTTTTTTAAAAATTAAGATTTGTTTGTTCACTTGTGTTGTTGTTTTCAGTTGGATAGGTGCCTATTATTATCTATACTAATCTATCTATTACTGATAAATAACATTGAAGTGTCTGTCTGTAATTTCGAAATAACTACCTCATATTAAGCTCATATGGTTATTTGAACGATACCATAACTGAATTACATTTTTTGAATTGTCTGTCTGTCGGTTTGAATGGGCTGATCTTCGGAACGGCTGAACCGATTTTGACGGGATTTTCATAGACAAGTAGAGGGTTGACTAGGAAATAACATAGGGAACTTTTTAACAGACTTTCAAAAAGATAGTTTTGTTTTTCTACCTATGTACACTGAAATCTTCAAGATTTCTGAACCGATTTGTGTATTTTTTTTTTAATCAAAAGAGGAACTTTGCGACAATGTTTCTAAAAAATTTGCATTCCAACTCCTCAATCCTGATGCTGCAGGGGACCTGACCACCAAAACTGATAGGTACAAATGAATTTATCAAAGATTAAGTGACAACCCTAGAGTTAGGCGAAGTACGGTACCATCATGGTGGCCGCAGTTACCTTGTTGATAAATCTTGATGTAACTCATTATCTACATAAGATATATTGAAAACAATTGTACAACATAAAAGACGATAAAGTAGTGATTTTATTTTACAATAAAATTTAGCCATACTTGTCGTAGATTCTTGGCGGCACGTAAAGTTTTTGACCGGTAGAAAAAAACATCTCACTTCCCGCAGCAGATAAATGGCTCTGGTCGCTATTGTTGTAAAGTTAGTTACAAATGGTCAGGAATAGTATTGCCGTAGATAACACTAGTATTGTATTTAGTAGGTTTTGAGCTGTTCGGTTCCCAACTTTAGCAGATTTTTCGATGTTTTTAAAATTAGGCGAAGTATGGTTTAGCAGGCGAAGTCAAGGGACACGACGGTAAAAGCAAAGAGCCAAGAAAGGGCCGACCACCATTAAAGCAGGGATAGCATTATTCCGGTGATAAATAATCATTTGTGCAACCTTAGTAATACTTTTTTTGTGAAGTAAAAAAAATTTAAAATTGAAATCCGCAGAATCCTTTCAGAATCATTTAGGCGAAAAAGGGCGAAAAAGGCATAGTTTAAGATTGCCAATGCCATCTAGTGTCTAGTAGTAGATCTTTGAAAACCCATTGAAGTTCGCCCGCCATCTAGTATGCAATAGCAAAAGCTTTAGTGCTGCCATTTCATATTAAGTTTTCAATCAAAAGCAAAAGAATTTATTCAATCAAATAAATTATAAACCATCATATTTTTAAATACAATAAATCGTATGTATGTGAAATAAAATTGTTTACTTAATGTACACAATATCATCAATGAAAATTTTCATTCATAATCTGTGGTCAGCCATTTTGGAATTTGATAATAATTTGACTTGACTTTCCGTCGACCAAAAGTGGCTGTTATGTTTTCTTACTACCTGCAAAATTGATATAAAAATTGCTCCCTTTGACGATTTGCACGCGTGGCCGTTCCACTGCCGCTGCCGGAGCAGACCGCTCGAATCCCGGACCGCATCAAAAGTTACAGTGTACGATCAGCTGTGACTGACGTGTTGAACCCAAACAAATCGGGTGTAATCTTAGTGCTATGCTGTTGGGAAGATGAACGGTACGTTTTATGAGCAGCTCGGGGGTGTGGCCGGGATGTTCGAGCAGTGGGGCACGTGCGAGCGAACGGTCGTCGCCTGCGCTCTGGCTCGCCGGGTTCCCTGGCCGGGGCTTCGGCTGGTGCAGCGCGCCGTGGAGGCCGCCTTGCAGAACCACGTCGAGGACGAGCGCCTGGAGCGAGACGCCAACGACGAAACGTTGCTTGCCAGTCTCCTCGCGGCCAGGGCTGACGAAGACGATGAAGAAGGTATGTGGAAGTTTATCTACTTTAAAAATATTACTTATTCAGTTAATCTGAAGCTCTAATCGACATATTCAAGCATTACCAACTAGTTTACAAAGGCAAGTTTTAAAATGGATTTGTTATTGTATCTTTACTGGGTTGACAATGAATAAAGTCTTCAAACATCTTCACACAAATGTTTATAGTTGTACACAAGCAGGATTCTTGCATAAAATCATCATAAAAACGCCTAAGCATGCTTGTATAAAATCATTCTTCACTCAGCTTTGACAAACTTGTAGATATGTATGGAGCTAGTTAACAACTTTATAGGTAAGCAGACTGTTTAGGAAGGCCGAGTTAATTGCCTTTAGGTGTCAATCTAGCCCATTATATAGCAAGCATGGATTATAGCATAGATTACTGTGAATGTGGGTTGCAGAACTATTCAGACCTCTAGCCTTGTTGTGTAAACATGTAACTAGATGTTCAGTGTTGAGTAGACCTAGAAGTTTAAGCTAGAACATGGGATAACTAATGTGAGTTGTAAAAGGAGAAAGTGACTGTCATATCAAGATACAGCTCAAACCACTAGCTCTAGAAACTTAAGATTTTGCATAATGTAGGTTTTCTCTAGAAGGTAGATCCCTTTCTTTTTTTTTCATTCAGCTACAAGTCAGCCCTTGACTGCAATCTCACCTGTTGGTAAGTTATGATGCAGTCTAAGATGGAAGCAGGCTAACCTGGTTTGGCAGTTTTTGTTAAACCCATACCTCTTTTGGTTTTACACAGCATCATACCCGAACGCTAAATCGCTTGGCGCCACTGCTTTGCCGGTAGGGTGGTAACGGTAAGGGTAGCCACAGCAGAAGCTTCCCACCACACCAGTCCAGTGATTTAGACATAAAATTCCAAACCCTGCTGGGAATGGAACCCGGGACCTCCCACTAATAAGACCACAGCGCTTACCACTGCACCAAGAGAGGTTTCTGAGAACAATGTTTCTGATAGGAACTGCTAAGTTGTGCAATGCCCTTCTGCTGTCTGTGTTGCCTGCCAACTATAACTTGAACACCTTCTATTCAAATGTAGTATAGAAGCAGGTGTTATTTTACGAAAGTCCATGATATACAAGGAACCAAAATCTTAATTTGCTATAATTCGTCAAACCAAAGAAATCTGTATGATGCAACATGCAGCATGCGACATGCCCTGCCCGCCCTCCCACTGTTAAGCATGCAGGAAAAGCCAGCCACCAAGCAAGCCATAGGCACCACTATGTATGCATGTTGCACCATACAGATTCCTTGTACCTTCTACTCTAACACGCTTCAACTTAGACCTCATCATTGTTACTGGAGGGCTTAGACTGGAATCTGGCATGCAGATAGCTATTATGGTGGAGACATTTGCTAAGAAAGGGTTTTCAATAATTCAACCTCGAAGGGGATAAAATAGGGATTTAAAATTTGTGTAGTCCACACAGATGAAGTTGCAGGCATAAGCTAGTTCTTGTACAAGTAAGTACCTACTACAAATTTTCCTCTCAGATTTTATGAATAGGAATTTGCTTTAATTCATATTTATATAACACTGAGGAAACCTTAAAATAAGGAAATGTGTGTAATATCCTGTAGAAACCTCAAATCTTTTTATTACAACTCTTAAATTATCGAGACCAAATATCTAAGTATTTTTTCCATCTAAGTAAATAAAACATGTTATTGAATTCAGTAATATAATATAGGAGATAGTTCAAAAAGGCTGACAGGTGGTGTCAGTGGAATTCCGCAGCATCAGCTTCATGCGTCGTGTTTCCGCGGAGCCGTGAGAACCGATGTAGCGCTGGCTCGCTTAGCGTCAGCCGCTGGTTTCGCCTGCGTAGCACTTCTATTTATTAACTAGCTGATGCCCGCGACTTCGTTCGCCTGGATATAGGTTTTAAAAAAATTCATGGGAACTCATTGATTTAAATTTTAGGTCTGACATTTTAACACATAGGCCCAATTCCATCTCAGATTTTACTTCATTGATGTAAAATCTAGGATGGCATTGGACCTATGTGTTAGTCCAAGGTATATTCTATCTCCATTCCAAACAGCCAAATCGGTCCAGTAGTTTTTATGTGAAAGAGTAACAAACAAACACACATAACACACAAACTTTCCCTTTTATAATATTAGTGTGATTAGGTGTCACACTATCTGCACTACTATGTTTGTGTGGAATTCGTTTTTAATTTTGAGGATTGTGGCTTCTTCGAGATATCACCTTCACGATGTTGCGCCATTTTTCTCTGTTAGAGACAGTACGGAAGGCATTGCAGAAGGGCTGGTCGGACCAACGTCTCGGGCTGCGTCCGCGGGTCTCTTTCCTTTGATCTTGCCAGTCACCAAGAGTTTCTCTATGCTACTCAGGTTTTTCCGAGCAATGTGACCGAAGTAATCGAGCGTCCGCCGCACACAGATGTCGGAGAGCCACATCTTTATTTTCAATGCGTTTATGATCGAGACGTTGGTCTTATGCTCCGTCGAAGAAATATTGGAATCTAAGAAAGCCTATACATATAGCTAAAAAAATATTTCATATTTCAGATGGCGAAAGACTGCGGCAGCTGCTGACCATGCTACCCCTGCTACGCACGGACAATGAGCGAGCCAAGAACGTGTACGTGGCGGCGACACCAGCGCTGGTACAGCGTTGCGTGGACGCGCCGCGCCGCACGCCCGCGCCCGACCTCTGCCGCCAGCTGCTGTCCTACCTGCTGGTGCACCCCGCCTTTACTGTCCACGACCAAAGGTGAGACAATGAACGACTCATTCTGCGTTGTAAAACTAGATTTATTTATATAGTGTTACAGTTCAATTTAGGCTACTTCGAGTTGCTCCTTTGTCTCGCACTTACACTGTCTAGACTGACGGTTCGTTGAACCTCTGTATGTTTTATCACACCCTCACTGTGGTCGTGGTAAGGAGGCGCTGGCTGTGTGAACTGATGGACGTCCACTGCTGAACTTAGCTGAAAATTTACTTCCAGAGATTCCCATACCTCGTGCCACAAATTTGAGTGCTATGAAAATCATACAAAATAAAGTGCCTTTTACTAGCTGCCTTCTCATCTACCAGTCATCCAAATATCCATGGCGTCCACAGTCCACCACATATCCATGGCGTCCACAGTCCACTTCACTCATTGAGTCTGTCGTTGTTGTGTCGACCAGGTTAAAGCCAACCTGGTGGATACGACGATGGCGACTCACTACATCGGAGGAGACCCCGCCAGCTGCCAGGAGGTCCCGCACGCCGCAAGCGTGGTCCCCGGTCTGGTCCCTGCGTTACCTTGTCGCAGCGAGGACTGCAGGGACCAGACCTTGAGACTGTGTCTTATTGACAACAAGGAATGGAAGCTAGCAACAACCAAATCAAAACATGTGTTATAGTGCCCGGCAAACAACTTGAGCATTGCCGCGATTGGCTGGAGCATTGGCGTTAATACGTCGACTTTCGCTTCCCGGATTCGCCGACTTTCTCCCACTACACTGCTTCAGGTCCAAGTTGTTTGCCGGGCACTATACTAGCTGACTAGCTGATGCTTGCGACTTCGTTCGCGTGGATTTAGGTTTTTAAATCCCGTGGGAACTGTTTGATTTTCCGGGATAAAAGTTGCCTATGTCATTCTCCAGGTATATCCATACAAAAAATCACGTTAGTCCGTTGCTACCTGATTTTGCACAATTTCGCTATGTTTATTTTGTGTGATGCTTAAATCACACTGAATCTAAACCTAGCTTTGGTGAAAGCGGGTTTTGTCATATTTAGAAATCTTACTCTCAGTCGACTATTATAATTCCAAAATTTTATGTTTACAGAACACTGACGCAATGGCTACGCTATTTAGAAAACCACATGTCCGGCAACAGAACCACAGAAACAGTGTGGCAACAGAGGATAGACCCGTGCCTATTGCCGGAGACTAACATCTGGACAAACAACAGCATCTTCCGCCGGACCATCGGCAAAAACGTGGAGTTCCGAGGGGTGCTGGACTCCGACAACCACTCGTACACCGACATTTTACAAGAATCCTTCTCCAAGAACGGAAGGGATGTAGACCTAAGTTTGGATGGCGATATGTTGAACTTCGACGCGGCGGTGGCGCAGCCTAAATCCCAAAGATCGAACAGCCTGACTCCGCCAGCGAGTAATTTCATGCAGATGTCTTCGTCAGCTGAGAATTTGAGTGACGAACAGTTTGTTCAGAAACCCAGAAGCTTTTCGCTGTCGAGCGAGCACAGTTTAAGTCAATTGCGACCCATCAGTGTAATGTACGGGACCACGGGAAGCGAAACTCGACTAGACGACTTACGGTCGAATAACTACACGGAACACCCCGGCATGTCCACAGTCGCGCAGTGGTTGAAAAGTCTGAGGCTACATAAGTACGTGTGGCTGTTCACGAACATTTCATACGAGCAGATGATGGCGATCGATGAGAAATATCTGGAAAAGTTAGGTGAGTTAACCTGCTGATATTTTTTAATGTTAAGTAGCTTAATTAAACTTGGTAGGGCTTCGGTTAGTAGCAATTAAGATAGTCTTGAGCGGGGTATGTTTGTATAATGCCACTTATATAACAAGGATTATATTTTAATGAGGTTTTCACTATTTGGAGCCCTTTTTTCATGAGGCAGATTTATATGTTTATCATATTATTTGTAATATATTCACCGCCTTACCAATAGAGATAATAAAATGCTTGATAAAACGCAATGAAGAGGTCTAGGTAGGACGCTTGCCTAAAAGATACCTTGAAAGTATTTAAGTCTGAAACTAGTCAGACAAAAATATGTATATTTAAAAATCTTTCTATGATATCCATTTTTTACTTGGTATTAAAACACAATAACTCGGTAGGTGTAACAAAAGGCGCCCGCCACAAGATCCTGCTCTCGATAAAGAAACTAAGCGAACGTGGCTCCATCCTAGAGGGTGTTCAGGCGGAACTGTCGTCCAGCACGGGCTCAGTGTTGCGCGCCCTGGAGCGTCTGCGAGGGGTGCTGCTGTCGCCCATGCAGCCTGCCTCTGAGCTGCCCGCTGCTATCGTCGCGGCTTTAGACCTTGGTAAGTTCCCTTCACCTCATGTAATATGTAGTCTTCTTCATACTGTGAAACCTCCAGCGTTCCCTTTACTTATGCTATAAGTCTTTATTACCATAAGTTTTATGATTCTGGGTCAGTGCCTCGTACCCTATAGGCTTTGATTCCTTTGACGGATCTTGACAGACACTACAGCCAAACGGCAGACAATGAAGTTATCTTTCAAAGGGTTGCTTTTTTCCTGTTGAGGTATGGCACCCTAAAAAGAAGTATCCTACTAATATTTTAAATGCGGAAGTTTGTATGCACGTATGGATGTTTGTTACTCTTTTACGCAAAAACTACTGGAGGGAGTTTGGCTGTTTGGAATGGAGATAGATTATACCCTGGATTAACACATAGGTTACTTTTTATCCCGTGAAATCAATGAGTTCCCACGGGATTTTTAAAACCCTATCCACGGGAAGGAAGTCGCGGGTTTCAGCTAGTCTATAATAAAGTTGTATTGGTTCCAGCGTCGAAGTGCCTGAGCGGCGCGGCGGGCGCGCCCAGCGCGTCGGACGGGGAGCCCGAGCCCATAGACCCCATGTCCCTGCACTGCTGGCTCATCGAGAAGGTACCACTTTGCGCATTTCCAAAACGTTCCACTGTCGAAACACTTCGATTTCAAATCCGGCCACGGAACCCTAACTTTTCAGAGTTATGTGCGCTTTAAGGGGCAAGCGACGGGTCTGCCCGCTAAATTCAAATTTTACTTGGTTTTTCGCAATTTGTAAACTAATACGACAACGTAGGGTTATGGCACTTTAATTGCGGCAATGGCAGTATCATCCTCACAGGTTTATATAAAAATCTTTGCTTGAAAGGGTCCAGTTTAAGAAGTTAGTTCTAGTATCGACTAGTTTGTGAGTTATAGTCGATACTAGAGCTAATTTCTTAAACTGGACCCTTTCAAGTAAAGATTTAGTTAGGATCCTAAAAGGGTTCCGTTTTACCTTTTGAGGTACGAAACTTTGAAAAAACGAGTTTGCATTCTAGGCACTCCATCACGAAGCATTCAGCACTCCGGAAGTGCAGTCGGCACTGAGGCGGCTTCGGCATCGCCTGCCGCCGCGACAGTTCTTCCACTTGGTGGGCGACGCGCCACACAGGCGTCTCAAACACAGGTAAACTGACTCACATTTATACCAGCGGTATAACGCTGCCTCGTTTCAACAGTGTCTTACGTATGATGTTGGGTGCAGATGGCGCACGCCGGTGTGCGGCGCGCGGGGCCCGCGGCGCGCGTGGGCGCCGCCGCCGCGCGGCAAGTCGCACTCGTACCCGCCCTTCCCGCCCGCGCACGCGCTGCCGCGCCCGCCGCCGCCGCCCTCCGCCGACGACTACTCCAGCCTCGACGCGCTGTGTCTGCAGATGACGGAGCAGGCCATCAACTAGCCCCTCTCCTGGTACTACTACTGCCCGTCTACTGCATATGCATCTGCAGATAACTGAAATAGCTCACTACCACCTCTGCTGACCTGGTTTGTGACGTCATTTGTGTACTTTTTTCAGTTTAATAATATAAAATGGTTATTTAACCTTGAACTGACAAAAGATGTGGATTTATCGTATTTTGGAAAACCCTCCATTTAATAAAAACAAAAAAAAAAATTAATACAGGAAACTTCCCTATTGAACTGTTTTCTTCACCCTCCTCACCACACCATACCTAAAGACCTTGTCTATTTGCAGGTTTAAAGTTCGTGGCGCGGGGTTATTATGAAACTTGAACAGACCATCGACAACTACACACTAGAAATGCTAGTTATAGTTAATCACTAGATATCTACCAAATTATCGACCCAAAACACCATGGTCCTCAATTCCTCAAACTGTCTCAACCTATGCCATATGAAAGCTTTTGAGGTAGTTTATGTCATAGAGTGGCCAAGTCTCTGACACTTAGAGCAAATATTTCGGGTGAGTTTTAAAAATGTATCCATTATACATTTTTAAATTAATTAATACTGTCTCAGTTTTGGAAACACCATGTTGGTCTCCATAGTATGAGATAAGTTGTACCCCAAAAGCATTCATATGGCATAGGTTTCAACATTGTCGAGGGATTTTGATGAATTGGACCAAAATGACTCAAGGTTATTTTGTGAGGAACCGTCTAAATCTGAGACAAATAGCACACAATAAATTGTATATTAGTTATTTTAACTAATATGTATACAGTGACAAAATTATACATTTTTCTGTATCAATATATACATTAAAAGTGTGTAGTTAATTATGTTATTAATTATATTATCATTTAGTTCCATGTTTTTGTGGTCCATTGATTAGTTTGTAATTAATGGAATAATTACGGAGCTGGCGAACAAAACGGGGTAATAGTAATTACACTTCTAATTAAAATACATTTTTCTTTAATCTAGACTTTTTTGCTTACTGAAACAGAAATCTCAACTTATTTCCCAACAAAAAGGACTAAAACTATAGAAAAACGACTTAAAATGGAGTATAAAATTCATGATTTCGATTAAAACTCAGTAAAGGTTCACAATAGCTTTCATTGAGTTGATGTTCCTTCTGTAAAGTTTTATTTTGTGCAATCACACCGTTTTGCTCGCCATCTCCTCAATTTATTGGGTTAGTGCTAGAAATCAGAATTTGTAACCTTTGATTAGGTAACTGTGACACAAAAGACCCTTAACCAATGGTTAATATAGTTTATTTTATTTTAAGTGCAAAAATTGCAATAATATTTATTGTTTAACGCTCAACCAGAGATTTTGACAAAAAAATGAATGCTTTTAAATCAGAGTTATTAAATTATGTTTAATAATAATTACCTATGTGATGTAAAACAATTTGTTTCATAGAAATATGTGTTCCGACTAGCACAGTTGCTTATTTTATATAATATTTTTATTATGTTTGCTGCATTGTGCAACTATTATTTACATGCAGTAGAACTAACTCTACCTTCTGACAGGCAACCACTTTGTTGCTATAATACAATTAGGCTAGTGGGTTTGTAGCCTTTAGGCCGAAGTTAATAATAATCTACTATCTGTAATCTATCAATAAATTACATCAACGTTTTTATTTGACAAAAAATTGGCAGTCAGTAGGGGGCAACTGCTGACAAAGTGAAAACTTAAAAAGAAATGTGATTTTTTTTTGGACTTTCAAATCAATGTAGTAAGTATTAATAAAAAACCCAATCAAAATTACAAACAAGCTCTTTTTATTTTGCTGCAATTAAATTTAAACTCTATTTCTTGGTAGTTATGATTAATTTCTAATAGCCTATAAACTAGTACATAGACAGTGAAAATTGAATTTTATGTGATTGTTTTAGAGCATAATTTTGTTTGTGTAAAAGTTAGCATGTTATTGACGCGATCTTGATGTTTCCAAAATCGCCCAAAACGCATAAAGTTATCAATTCAAAAAATTACAGATAGATCGATTATTTATTGATATTGGCTGTTAGTAGTTAAGACACATCCGGTAGACTAAGATAAAATAATGAAGAACAATGACATCGACTTATCCGCCTCTGTCAATATTATACACATATACGAGATTGAAATAATAACTTCAGTCTTGGTACTACCACTTTTATAAGTTACGCCGATGTACCTGCGCAGAAATCTTTTTTTTGCCTTGCGCGAAAACATCTCGGCCAATCATAGCGCACGCCGGTGGTTGCCTACGCGCCATGAGCGAGATAGCACGAGTATGTCGTTCTTGAATTTGAAATCTTAACGTCAAGCACTAAAGTCTGTATTTCATTAGTATACATTCGGTTTTGGTTGGTGTTAGGTTAGGTTAGTCGCGCAAACTAATTTTGCCGATGCGACTTATAAAAGTGGTAGTACCCACATAGATTATGAATAAATAATTATACAAAGGCACTATTTGTATGTATTATACAAAAGCACTATTTGTATGTAAACAATTGTAAATATTTTGAAATTTTTTGAATTGCAATCGCTCTGTATTTGTGCCGCGCGCGAGCTACATTTGTCTCTGCAATAGTTTCCACATCTATGGCTGACTTGCTCTGACTTTGTTCGAGTGAAATGTGAAATTTCTGAAAATCTTTTCTAACACTGCGCTTACACTGTGGTCTGAAACATGTATGTATTCTGAAAATCTTTTCTAATACTGCATTTACACCATGGTCTAAAACATGACTGTATTCACAAATGTAGAATGCATTGTTATTTTTTGTCTACATGAAAAAAGTTGTGAAAGGAATTTCATACAAAACTTGTTAAATATTTGTTGACTCTACTACTTGTTAGCAGTGATAGCCTAGTGGTTGACTTGGGCTACCTATTTGAGGGGTTTACAGTTTGATCCCGGCCTAAACCCGGCCTAAAACATTTTTATTTTTAAATTTATCTTTTTGTGGGCAAGAAAAAAATATATCTTTGTTTCAGAGAGGGCGATATGCAGAAGAGGAAATAATTGCAAAGACAAACGCTAGTGCTGTGCGCGCGCCTTTTGTATAAATATTATGTCCTAATTTGTTTGGTGCTAATCTGCATTATTTTATTTTCAGTTAGTCATTAGTGATAATTGAACTAGAGCTAAATACTATTTTAATTTAATTTTAGTGACATGGGTAACATAGCAGAGCTTATTATAGGATAACAGGCACGAGTCGGCCTAAGACGGTTAGCTGCGAGTTTGAATGTAGATTATATTATGGTATCTGTTGTCTGTGGCGTGATTGTTGACATTTTATTATCTGTTACGAAGTGCAACAGCCTTGCACCGCGGGGTTTAGGTATAGAAATAATTGTTGACTGACTGCATAATTTATAATGTTAGCAAATGTTCATTTCCATACATATTTAATTTTGTTTTTTTTTTACAACATTTAATTTTTCTTAATATTATGAGCTAATTGTTAATATTTTGACTGGATCAAAAGGTTTGATTGTATTTTGTGCAATTGTAATATTTTTTTAACAGTTAAGTACCTAATTGAGGTTCAATGTAAATACCAATGTAGAACTACACTTTATAAAGCTTGGATTATGCACCTGAACAGATATCGATAGATATGTGCAATTAACAAATTTATTTACTTGAATTTCATACTATTGTTAATATGATAATCTAGTAATCTTCTGACCTATTTATTTTTTGATTCTATTTAAAATGCAGATAAATAGACCTCTAGCAATATTTTTTTACATTGTTTTGCTTGATTTAAAAGTATATCTAGGTGAAGGTGTATAATCTATGGCAATGTTATGTTTTTATTGCATAAGTGAAATGAAATAGTCCCTTCACTCAGTAAATTATTTAATTCTTACATTTTTCATATTTAATTTTCACTTGCTGTTACATTTTACCTTTTATCTGTTTTATTTTTCAACTGTGATATGATGCTGTAGTTAAAAGTCGATATATTGGTATGTGAAATAAATATATAGATGGCATTTATATCTTTTATTGGAATCTCTATTTTCCCACAGTAAGTTAGCTTTCAGAATACAAAGTTACATCAAGATTGGTTTTGTATTTTTATTACCTGTGACAAGATAACAAATAACAATAGTGCAACATTTCTTTAGTTTCTTTAATTGAAAACTTTTCAATAAAGCTAGCTACCCTTATGACTCCATCTGTGATGACGTTTGCTGGCGCGCGTGCTGTGCTTGTTTGGAGTGTTTTTTTTGTTAAAACTGACTGGAAAGCGCTCTAAGAGGGTACCGTGCGTATGTCGGCGAGCGCCGGCACAGACGGAGTCCATACTTGTATAGTTTAACTAACTTGTTACAAATAACTACAATCTTCAACTACAATCAAAGACGAGAGAAAAAAAAAAACCTACATTAGAATGATGTATGATTACCATCACAGTAGAATTAGCAGCAGGGGACCATGACCATCACGGGACCCAGTCCCAAGGGTGCTTAGGGTCTTTAGGGTTCCGTACCCAAAGTTTTAAAATGGAGCCCTATTAATATCACTCTGTTGCAGATCTATCTGTCTGTCTGTCTGTCTGTCCAGATCATGTCACAGATCTGTAGCTCGAAATAAGTTACAAATCGGAAATTTTGGTATTTGGTGTAAAACGTTAACGTTAACCCAGACCTAAATATTGAATTAGATACTTATTCAATTAAATTACATATTTTTCAGGGGGGCTTCGATACATGAAGAGCCGGAAAAAGTTTTTTTTTTCTTATCCTAGCATGTGGGGTATCATTGTTTAGAACTTATTGAGTAGAGTAGGTACAAATATTTTTTATCAATTAGGAAAGGGGGGGAGGGGGGGTAATCTAATTTGTCAGTATATTACGATAACGATTTATAAATTAGTTTGTAAGTCGTGACTAAAACAAATACACACATGTAAGACCTCCAAAATATGATGTTCATAATTATGTACGGAACCCTAAAAGAGCGAGGCCCGACTCGCACTTGACCCGTTTTTAGGGTTCCGTACCTCAAAAGGAAAAACGGAACCCTTATAGAATCACTTTGTTGTCTGTCTGTCTGTCCGTCGTGTCTGTCAAGAAACCTATAGGGTACTTCCCGTTGACCTAGAATCATGTTTGGCAGGTAGGTAGGTCTTACAGCACAAGTACAGGAATACATCTGAAAACCCCGAATTTATGGTTACATCATTTAAAAAAAATTAAAATGTGTTTTAATTTTCAAAGTAAGATAACTATACCAAGTGGGGTATCATATAAAAGGGCTTTACCTGTACATTCTAAAACAGATTTTTATTTATTTTTATGGATAACAGTTTTATTGTGCAAAATGTTTGATAAAATACCCGAGTACAGAACCCTCAGTGCGCGAGTCTGACTCGCACTTGGCCGGCCGAAGACTCGCTCGGACATCGCCCCTTCATTCAGCATCACATACTCCACCTTTAATTCTACTTGAGGTTGTAGACTCGCTTCATTTGTCATCCTCCTCCTGTACAAAAACACTCTAGGGGAAATGTAGGACAAGGCACTAATATTATAATACTTCCCCGCAATGCACTACATACGAGTATTATGTATATTAAAAGAAAGAAGATAAAAATAAGGTAATGATACTTTTTTATTTAATGTGTGATGAAATTCACTTCACTCAGTAAATTATTTAATTCTTACATTATTTCTTATTTAATATTCACTTTGTTTTCACAGTTTATCTTTTATTACTGTAGCTAACAGTCGATAATAATCTTTAAATTATTGTAGTAAATACCTATGTGAAAATATTATGTCATAATCATTGAATACAGATGATTTATATTATATTGAATTGAAATCTATTTTTCGTACTTAACATCAAGGTTGGTTCTTGTGAAAAAATAAGAATACTGCATTATATTAATTTTTATAACATTAGTGTGGATGATGGAATACAATCATATTGAGTCAGCATGGGATGCTTTAAACACTATAAATTTTAAAGGTTATTTGTGAGTGCCTCTTTTATGTCTCACCATATCACTTAGTCTATAAAAACGTCTTGGACACTTATCACAAGAAAATGGTTTAATTGATTTATGGTATCTTGCTACATGATAGTCCAACATGGCTTGAGCGGGGAACTTGGCCGTGCAATCGTTCATCATGCACTGGAACTTGTCTGCACACTTGTGCCGGAAGCTGACATGGTAGGATAGACCTCTCAAGTCGAAGAAACTTTTGGGGCAAAGCTCACACTTGTGGGGGCGCACGCCTGCATGCTTCCACATGTGCATTTCCAAGTTGGAAAAATGCTTGGAACACTGACTGCAGTATCCAGATGTGGCTGAATGCAGTCTTTTTATGTGGGATTGTAGACCTCCTTTGGTCATGAAGCTCTGGCCACAGTTGTCACATATGAACTTTTTGAACATTCCATCCATGTGCAGTCTTATATGCTTCTGCATGTTATTGTTGTACTTGAAGGGCATGTCGCAGATGGGACACTTGTAGTTTTTGTCATTGGTGTGGACTAGGTAATGCTTTCTCAGTTGCTGGTTAGTGGGGAACTTTTTGGAACATTTAGAGCACATGTGCGATCTCTCGCCGGTGTGGGTCAGGATGTGCCTGCGCAAGGATCCCACTTGGGTAAACTGTGCGGGACAGTGGGTGCAAGCGTAAGGTGTTTCTCCAGTGTGTACTCGCTTGTGAATCTTACAATCTGTTTTGGAGTAGAAACCCTTACCGCAGTGTTCACAGATGAAAGCCTTCTTCCTGTCACCGTTGTGGTTTCTCTCGATGTGCCGTTTCAAACCACCAGCATCTTTATACCGTTTGACACATGAAGGGCAATCGAAAGGCTTTTCATTGGTATGTGACCTCATGTGTATTGCTAGTGTTGATCGATTAGCATACTTGCGTCTACAAACTTTGCACTTGATGGGGTCACCCTTTGTTGATTCTCTTTTAACAGTACTTCTTCTTACATATTTCCGTTTTGTCCTCACTGGATGCTCCTCATCCGGCTTGACACTATCCAGTGGAGAATCGCAGGGATCTTCAAAAATATTGTCTGGTGGAAAACTATCATCCTCATTATCGCAGACTGTCTCTACCTTTACAATACGTATGGTTTCACACTCCTGTTTGACAGTGAGCTGCAGAGACCTGAGCTTTAGGTCCGTTTCTTGACATTTTCGAACGAAGAGGTACGTAGACGCGAGATTCTCCTCACAACACACACAAATGTTGGCAGGTAGGCCGTCGCCCTCAACTACTTCCACCTTAGCACAGTAATTTACTTTCGCGCTCAATTGCGTTTCACCGTCCAAAACGTCGAATAGCGAAATAACACCAATGTTTTCGTTACATAAACGGCATATATGTTGATCCATTTTGTCGATTTTTAAAAGTTTTAAATTATTTTATAATTAGGTCTTTTGAGTACACCTTTAGTACACCACTAAAGTATAGCATTGTAGACAAGGAAAAGTCGGATTGGATGGGATTTTAAATAATGATTAATTATTGTCTCGACTCCCGTGAGCTTTCAATTTCCTGGTTTTATTCAAGTTTTATTACTTTAGCATTGTAAATAGTGTTCTTAGACGAATGAACTAAGCGAAAACCTGTGACAAAAACAACAACAAAAACACAGACCACGAATCCGCCAAAGAGAATATAATCACTACGTTTTTATATATAAAAACTAGCTGATGCCCGCAGCTTCACCCGCGTGGATTGGTCAGATCCCCTGCAGCATCAGGATTGAGGAGTTGGACTCCAAATTTTTTATGAAACAATGTCGCAAAGTTCTTCTATCGATTAAAAAAGAAATGACGCAAATCGGTTCAGAAATCTCGGAGATTTCGGTGTACATAGGTAGAAAAACACAACTCCCTTTTTGAAAATCGGTTAAAAAAGTAGCCTATGTTACTCCCTGGTCAATTCTCTACTTGTCTGTGAAAATCCCGTCAAAATCGGTTCAACCGTTCCCAAGATTAGCTTTTTCAAACAGACAGACAGACAGACAAAAATTTTAAAAACGTGTGATTCAGTTATAGTATCGTTCAAATAACCATATGACCTTAATATGCGGTATTTATTTCGATATTACAGACAGACACTCCAATTTTATTTATTAAAGTATAGAAGTATAGATAAGTATAGATAATACCTCCATGGAATGTTCTTAAACATTAAGCCATAGACCATATACTCCTATCATCGATGGTATACTCAGCATGATACTCAGAGACTCAGGTCTCAGAGCCCGATGGAATCATAGCTTATTAATACGTCCATGTAGCTTATGACCACGGAGCATGCCACGAAGTACATTATAAAATGTCACTTATCACTATCAGCCAAAGACATTACACTTGTTAGTATGTGTAGGCAATGTCTCTGCTATCAGCAGACTGCAGGCAATGCATAATGTCTGTCAAATGTCCACAAATGTCAATTTGACAAGGACGATGGACAAAAGACAATGGCTGAAATGGCGATGAAAGTTTTATTCGTATATGTTCTAAAATATTGGCTTAATTTCTTCTAATTATTTCTAATTTGTTGCGTTAATGGACTAATAACATAATGGAGGTTTTAATATGTCGAATTTGCCTGGACAAAACGGGCACGATATCCGTGTTTGATAGTGAATCGGACAACGTTCAATACAGTGCGAAGTTGAAGAAACTGGTTAATATTATGGTTTCTGAAGACGATGGATTGCCGAGCATGATGTGTGAAGGCTGCACGGCCGAGTTGTCACTCTCGTATCAGTTCGTGCAAAAGTGTGAAGCTTCGGACGGCGCGCTTCGCTGCCTGAGTGCTCCTATCGAACTTTATTCCGACTTGCAAGCTGAAAGGCATCCGACAGATATTAAAGCGGAAGAAATTAAAAATGAAATCGACGATGGTGCTCATGGGTTTGACAACAGTTTTCTGTTTGAAAGGAATGTTGCCGCTAATAAAGGTATGGAGGATCAAAACAATGTTGCTAGTAATATCGATGTTGCAGTCGAATTTAGCTTCGAGGACAGTAATGAGAAGAGTGATAGAAATGTCCGAGGTAAAGTTAATCATAAGAAAGTCCGGCGTGGCAAAGTAGGGCCTGTACAATGTGTTATTTGTGGTCACATGGCCTCCAGTGCTTCTGCGATGGAGATTCACATGCGCACGCACACCGGAGAGAAACCCTTCGTGTGCGAAACCTGCAGCACTAAGTTCCCCACCAGAGGATCCTTAAAACGACACAATGAAACATTCCATTCGACCCGAGAAAGAAAATTCACTTGTGAAACATGCGGCAGTAGTTTTTACAGAAAAAATGATATTATAACACACTTGCGAGTTCACACTGATGAACGGCCATACGTCTGTCCGTATTGCTCCAAGAGGTTCCGTCAGATAGCTTCAAGGAACCGCCACCAAAGGGTTCACACTGGAGAAAAACCCTTTGCATGCCCGATATGTGGTAAAAAGTTTGGTCATAAAGGTTTGGTCAAAAAACATCAAAGTGTCCATAGCGAAGAAAGAAAATATATATGTCATCTGTGCAGCAAGTCTATGAAGACAAGAACAGCTCTGAACGTTCATATAGCTCTTCATACCAATAAAAAGCAGAATATATGCAACTTCTGTGGTATGGCATTCTCCATGAAAGGCAACCTGCAGACTCACATCCGTCGCATGCATTCTGAAAAATCTGGGCAGTGTTCCGTTTGCCTTCAAACATTTTCTGATTTAAAAGTGCACATGCGCAAGCATACGGGGGAAAAGCCTTACGTTTGTGGAACATGTAATGCTGCATTTGCTGTCAAGAGAAGTCTGGCTCACCACATATTGTTCAAGCATGAGAATGCTGGGAAATTCAAATGTTCCATAGGAGACTGCACCAAGTCCTTCCCCACGGCCACCATGCTAGAGTTCCACCTCCTCAAGCAGCACACCAATCACACTCCTTACGTATGCCAGCACTGCCCGCGAAGTTTTTTCCGCGGCAGCGATCTTTCGCGACACCTTAAAGGAACCCATATGGATCTAAACTTTAAGTCTACACTTAAAACTCTGATACATAAGCAAGCAACTTATACTTAACAAAAGACTGAGTAGCAATGTATAAACCTAGTCATTATCATTAGTATTAGATGGTTTCAGTGATTCCTTTATTATTATAATTTATCAATCAATCAAACAATCAATCAATCAATTTATTTATTTAATTATTTATTTCATACAAACTTCCATCGCCTATTTTCTCACAATAATTTAATTCATTATTATTATTTTTAGTTTTAATATTGATTTAAGTTTATAAAATTGACATTGTTATTAAATCTAATTCTGTACATTCGAGGTGGATTGTAATTATTAGACTTGCAACGAATAGTATATTCGGCAGTATACCGAATACCGAATATTCGGCGAGGCCCCTAACCGAATAGCCAAATATTAGGCAAAAGTATTCGGCTGGATTTTAGCGCCAAAAACTTGTACAGACGTGATTGTTTTGCGGATCTTTTCTTAAATATTGTGTGTAGTTGCTCCTAATTTAATAATTTGATGTGTTTTGAATGATATAATTAGTTGTAATAAATAGCATAATACAGTATGTATGTCATTATAATAAGTCTATGATGCACATACAATATAGGTACACAATAGAATATTGAATAGACATAAATAGGTACCTGTAATTATTATTCCACTATAGAATTTAATGATTACTAAGTAATAATGATAGTAATGATGAATTATTAAATGATAGTGATAATAAAAATTGTTTTATTCAAAATTAATTACTTAATATTAATACCTTTATTCACAATCTATCCTTCCATTAAGATTTTATGAACCACAGTCAGTATATTTAGTAAAGGTCTGAAAATCTCTGAGGATGTGTAAGTAAGTATTAAACAGCTTCCTAAGTTTATTTCGTATGTAAACCTTGTATAAAATAATTCGTCATGCATGGCTGCTGGTTCCCCAAACAGCCCTCTTTCCTGTCGGGCCGTCAGCCGTGAGCCGACAATCAGCCCTTCCAAATTCAGTGGCGCGTAAATCCGCGCTCGAATTTCAAACTTGTATCATCGGTAAAGCAGTTTTGACCTTTTTGACGACTTTTGAGTTTGCGTCGGTAATGCAGCACCAGGTATAAATTATGTTAGGCTGGCCGCAAAACAGAAATTGTCTGAAAGAATGCTGGAAGACTCCGCTAAGCTTGCACGTTATTAGAAATGCTCTTATATGCAAATATGAGTTCAGTTCGCGATTAGCCGTCAACTCAGATTCTGAAGTAAATATCTGGTAGTTCTAGGAATAGAAGGAAAAGATTTTTTTTTTTCAAATCAATTTTTACAAGTGCTTTTGAATCGCTACCACTAGTTCGGGATACCCTTCCTACCGAGAAGAATTGGTAAGAAACTTGGCGATTGCTCTTTCCTGAAATTCAATTTTCAATGTTATGCTGACTATGCAACATTAGTAAGTAGGTAATTGGACTTCCGTGCACGGATGAGCTGCGAGTAAAAGCCACACTTGCATAATCTTCGATTACTTTAGCTTTTTTCATGAGCATACTTTTAATAGATCTTTAAACTTGTACAAAGTGTATGGAGAGCACGTCTTCTAACTTTCTGATCCAGCTATTTTTTGGCGTTCTATCGGCAAGCATCAGAAGCTAACGTTTGATTAGGCAAGATTCTGACAGTTGGTGGAGTCTAGCATGCTGCCGTCCTAACTATAATTAAAAAGCCGTCAACTGCAATAAAACAGAGTTACCGCCAAAAAATTTGGATTTTTAAGAAAGTTCCAAAAAGTATGCTTTGTAGGAGCGTAACTAAAACTTACTAAAACATTGGTCCTACGCGTTCTTATTTAGAAACATTCGTTTCTAGACACATAATATAACACGATATAATTTTCACGATTTTCAATCAATCAATCAATCAATCAATTTATTTATTTATTTGCTGATACAGGTCACACAGGTTATAGGTTTTTGGCGATAACTGAAAAAGTATTTTTTGCTGTTAACGGCTTATTAGATAAGTATAGGAAGACAGGTGGCAGCATGCCCTTCCAGCGGGCGTTAGTTTTTCTGTCAATGTTTGCGGTCGGTCTAAATAAGCGCTATGCCCCTTTCTTTCTTTTTAGTACAGGTAAAGGCTAGCTCTCTCGCTCGCGCTAAGTAGGTGAGCGCGATACGTCGCGGCTGGGAACACCGGCACACACAGCAGAGGACGTTAGCCCGCGCCCGGTCGCCGACGCGCGTCGCCCGCAGCCCGCAGCAGCAACCGTCTCGCTATCGTGGCAGGTGTCCGTGATGTGTGTATCGTGAAGTTTAGTGACTTCCTGCTCGTATCGGATTGTTCTCCAGTGCTCACCATGACTGAAGTGAGTATCGAACAAGCCTAGCGAGGAATGCGTGCCGCCGGCCAAGAGCGCGCTCCCATTCTTTGGTCCTGCGATTCTAATCGCGAGTTCGTAGGTCGTCGCCTCGGACCCGCTCGGTCTACTATGCATGCAGTACGCGTGGTAGCGCCACTCATGTATCCCATGTAATGCACTTTCATATTTCATACTTTGAATAAAATCGTAAGTTTGGGAATGTATGCCGGGCCCATGAGGTACCTGGAGCCTGGAACTAGAAAGCTTTTACGAGGTCTCGAGATACGCGGTTCTTTCGCGTCGCATCCGCCAAGATTAGCTATGTACTGTTATACATCTGATTATTCTGATAAGGCAGCGCGGCGTATTATCTCCGATATTATTCCATTCCTATTGGTATCGAACATTCTTGCTATTAAATGAGTGGGCTGTTATCATTGTCCGTGCGATGCTAATAACGTGATTATCGACTGTTTCCATTTCATTTATCAGAGCCACTTAATGGGTTCCACGTACTACCTAAGCATATATACCTACCTAGTACCTACATATCTTGGTACTATAAATAATAGTACTTATGATCAATTCTCAGATATGCATACGCATATTACCTTACTTAATAGCTATTTTTTTTTCAATAACTATTCACCAAATACAATTGGAATCGGGTTAAACTACCCGCATTCACTTATCTTTTTTCGAATTGGTACCTGCTTCCACAGGCGCAACTCAAATTGCTCTAAATCTTATTTTAATTAAGTTGGTGTATACCATCTACCTACATCTAATAGGTATCTCTAATTCATTACATTATGTAAGGTATGCCTTGGTATTCGAAAAAAATAATTAGTGGCAGTTTATAGGAGTGGGTATAACTACTACTTAAACTTTTCCAATATATTTAAATAGTTATTATTGCACCTACCTACTTATTGCATAGTCCAGTCTATGTAAAAATAATAAAAAAAAACCCCGACTTCAGTAATCGCAAACACTACAAAACATACAGTTGAATTGAGAACCTCTTTGTCTGTAAAATATTTACAAAAAATAAATAAATCTATAGGTAGGTAGAGGTAACTATTCTTCAGATGAATAGAGTTCGACTATTTCACATACAGAAAGTAGGTACTTCGGTACATAGGTAGGTAGTGGGTACCTATACCCATATTTTAAAGAGAGATCAATATCGATCAGTTCAGCTGATCGGCAACTTTTCACGCTTTAGCCGTCGAGGAGAGCGTGAAAAGGCAAATTAAAATAACAATCACTCGTAGCGAATGTGCACTCAGACCGCCTATCGATGCAACAAATGACTGGATATTATACCTAATTGCCTATTTGCCTTAGTTACCCGACTACGGCAAAGCCTTATGAACTTAGCAGTCTATATGTATGTAGGTTTGTATTTGTATGTTCCACCATAGCACCTAAACTACTGAGCCAATTTTGATGAATGAGGTGTCAATCGATTCGTTATTATATTATAGTCCGGGTGGCATAGGCTACATTTTATACGAGAAAAATCGACCTGACGGATGCTACATCCAAAAAGGTGGGGACCTCCAAAACTTTATCTTGTTATCTACTTACCTTACGTTACCTTAGATTCAAATCTTCGCCAAAATAGGTGCACATCAGTTATAACTGGCTTTCCACCAAGGGTGTGTTAGGAATAGAATAGAATCTTCACCATCAATCGATAGGCGTCCACTGCTGGATATAGGTCTCTTGTAGGAACGTCCACACGCCACGGTGTTGCGCCGCCTGAATTCAGCGGCTCCCTGCAACTTGTTTGATGTCTGCCCACCTAATTAGGGGTCTTCGAACGTTGCGCTTTTCAGTGCGAGACTGCCAGTCTACCTAGCACCTTCGGACCCCAACGTCTATACCTATTTACCTATCACTTTAGCTTTGCAACCCCTTTAGCTATGTCGGGGTTACTCTAGTTCCCGTTGGCTCTCCTCATTTCTGATTTAATCACGAAGAGAAACTCCAAGCATAGGTCTCTCCATCGCTGAATGACTCTGAGTTTTCTTATGAGAGTAGAATAGATAGATTTTTATACAAATAAACTTTTACAAGTAGTTAGGTACTTTGAATCGTCAAAGCATCTATCTATCAATGGTTCGGAATGCCTTTCCTACCGAAAAGAGCCAGTAAGACACTTGGTGATTGCTCTTTTCAAAGGCTCGATTTACTATAATACTATCGTGCCATGCATAAAAGTGATAGCAGTCCCATGATGAAAAGGCAGCCTTACATGTTATCTTAATTGGTCAGAACCACAGAACTGCGGAATGACATAGTTTCTGGATGAAGGTTAATGGCAGTTTCTAGGAATCCTAGCGTATAAGGTAACTGTACTATAAATTATTATTAGTGTCTACCCACATATTGTGTTGGCGCTAAAAGTGAAAAATGAATGATGGTTGACCTAAACAGTATCCGTCAATGCCAAGATAGCCTTATATTGTAAAGATCAGATATTTATCTTCTTGCAAGTAGGGTTTAAAACAAATGAAATATAATCCTACATAATCTATGAAAAAGAATAAGATTTTCTATCAAAGTTACTACTCTGTACCTACGTATACGTAGTTACATACGAACGTAGTGTTAAATTATTTTGACGATTCAAAAGAATAGGTAAATTTTTATTAAAATAAACTATTACAAGTGTAAAAGTTTTCTATTCTATTCTAATACTACCTACTTACTTTTTAAATGTTTATGTGTAGATTTAACAAACTCATGATACCCAGTATACAGAATCAAGAGAACAAGAAGAACAATATAACAACGCAAGCCATCTTTCTATTAAATTACAAACATTATTTTATCGCATCTGTTGTAAAAAGATATCAGACAGACAGACACACTTTCGCATTTATAATATTACTTAGTATCTGGAAGTATGGATTCAGTCGGTTATCTTCGTGTACTTGGTAAAGCCAAAACGTATTCGATAAAATAAAAGATGTGAAATATTATGTCGTAATCAATTTAATTAAACATCTGTTCTAGAAAGTGTCTAAGCTGTGTAATTAATAATGTGACTCATTTCAATTGAATACATACATATCATATTTTGAAGTCACGCTAGTATTACGTGATAAGTAGGCCTATGCTATCTGCGAGAATCTATAAATAAAAGTCAAATAATGTGCATGTGCGGATTGCGAAAACCGGTTTCCATGCATTCATGTCACAGCGTAAGGTCAATACAAGTAAACTAGTACGTAGCATAGCAGTATCACGGACAAGCGGGCACTTCTTGCACAAAATATATCACATACATACATACTTATCTGCTTGACATATAGCTTTGACTACGTTCACTGTTAATAGTTGAAATACGAAAATTAACGATCGGTTTCTGTCTTTACAGTCAATGATGAAAGAAGATTCTCTCTCAAGGATCCAGAGGGAGATATACGAAGTGACGGAAAGGGAGCGCGAGTTCAAAGAAGGTCATTTCAGAATCAACAGGCTCCTGTCGGAATCGACGATCGACGTGAACAAACAAAACGGGCACGTCAATGGAAATGCAGAGTCGCAGAGGTCTCTCAACAGAGCGGTGTCGACCTCGCACCTGCTGGGCCCCGTCGGGCCCGCCACGCCCGCCGCCCAAACCACCCTCAACACCAACGGCTACACGCGCAGGTTCACTCCTCAAAACGGCACCAAAGGTATCATGCAAAGGTTCATCGCCAACAAGGGAAAGTTGCCGGTCACCTCGCCCGCTTCCGCGACCACACCCACAGCTATCGCTCCCCAACTGATATTTCCACCGACCGCCATCACGCCGGTCGACACTCCGGCTGTCATCACGCGCACGTCCGAAGGCAAACCCGTACGCAAGGGCTTCGTTCCCGTCGAAGAGAAGATCCAAAAAGAATTGCGAGAAATGAAGGACAGGGAACATGAATTGAAAAAGATGAGGAAAAAACAGAAACCTTTCGATATAGACCTGAGCGATACCGATACGACTTCGGAATCCGATGAGGAAGACATACCTCTCCCTGGGAAACTGAAAGCGACGAAGTCTATCGGTGAATTATACGAGGCGCTGAACGAGGAGCTGAGGTCGCCGTCGCCTAGGAATAGTTCGGGGCAGGAGTCCTTGGGTAGTTTGAAGCCTGCGAAATCCCTGGCGGAGCTTTGCGAGCTGGCGCCCGGTCAGGAGTTCCTCGCGCCGAGCTCCACGCGCCTTATAGCGCAGTGGGAGTCCATCATCCAACAGAAGCAGGAAGCCGGAGCGGCCTAGTTGTAAGCTAAGGGAACGGACGCGTAATGTTAGGGCGTGTGACGCCAAAGTTTCGTAAACGAAGCGAGCGGAACCTTCCGCGTGGACAGTGTCCGTCGCACGGCGGTGTGTGGCTCCGGCGGACTGTGGGACGGAGTGTACGGTTCGAGGTTCCAGCAAGCCGGAGCGGGACGATTTGCCGATCGATTTCTTTCACCGATCGAATGTGGAACGATTAATTTTCTCCAGAACAATGCAAATGATGGTTATCCACGGCGGCAATTATGTTCGCGGTGTTGGAAAGCGACGCGGCAGACGATGTGAGTGAGACAGTTTCTTCCTATTGTTCGATATTTACAGCCTACTGAAAAACTGATGGAGTTTTTGCGGCGGCGGGCGCTTTCCCGCAGTATCGCACTGCCGCTGCCTCACACGAGGCGTGAGAACACGTGCGTCGGCTGCAACAAACCACAAGTACAATGTAAATATTACAAACTATGTACATCTCACTTAAAGTTTCAGTCTTTACTCTTTCTACGTTGTTCGTGCTTCGCCATTATCGTTCCAATTTTTAATATCGATTATTTTAGTGTTCAAAATTAAGTCAATCCTATCTGCCCTCTGTCCTATAAGTTAGTTACTTAGCAATGTTGTTATTAATGATTGTCAAAACTGTATCGTATTCTTTAACGAATGACAACGTTGCTAAGTAACTTATCGATAGATTAAAGATAGATTGATTATGCCGTTGTAATTTAATCGGGTCTATGTTGTTAATTTTGTATGCGTTCGAGTCATTCTCAAGAGTGTTTAGGACTTATTTATTTTTGGGGTTAGATGTTGTTAGATTATGTCATTGTTTCTCAACCTAAGGGTCGCGTTTCTTATTAAAAGGGGTCGGTTCAAAAATAAGATGAGTTCAAGTTTGTATTCAGTGATTGAAATCATGAGCTTTGCACTCAATTTTAGAACAGTTTTTGGCCGTTTTGCTTGGAAATGAGTTAAGATTTGTACCTATTCAATGGGCCAAAAACGTCGGGGTTAAAGAAAAAAAGTATTTTGTATCAGAAGTGTTACTTATTCCATCGCGTTTTATTGAAAAGCTGACTGATTGATTTATCGACGCACAGGTCAAACAACTAGACGAATCAGGCTGAAATTTGGCATGCAGGTAGCTATTACCTATACCTACCTAACGTAGACATCCGCTAGGAAAGGTTTTTTGAAAATTCAATCCCTAAACGGATAAAACAGGGGTTTGAAATTAGTATCGCGGGGAAAAGCTAGTTTTACTTGTTCTTCTTCTTTCTTAGCCCCTATCAATCCATTATTTAGTTTTACACTGGTTACTTAACTTTTTGGCTTTTTCGTGGGTCGTGACAAAAATGGTTGAGAAACAATGGATTAGATTATATGAATGAATGTACTTACCGAATTACTTACTTTCCTTGTTTAAAGCTAGTAATTGCGTTCGCGACGTGCCCAGAGTATCGCTCCGCATACTTTCGATTGGGTGCACTTAATCGGCGACCGTCGTCTGCCGGCATGTATAATTTGTATAATTCACATTTAATTAAGACTTACTTTCACATATTATCCATGCAGGGTGTAACCAGAACGCTAGCAAAAACGAATACTGGTGGGAGTACCGACGATTACTGATTAGATAACATTAAAAAAACGTGTTTTTTAAAAGTTCGCAAATAAAACATCCGAGTGAAGCTAGAGGTCAACGAACGTTCCGTAAATAGGTCACTCGAAGTCAATGCTGCGTCGTAGGTGGGATATTGATTTGAGTTTTGTTTGATAAGGCAAATGGTTATTGGCATTGGATTGTGATGGTAGTAGGTACCTATAATAATAACGCTAAGTTTTTGCTAGAGTTTCTGGTTACACCCTGTATACATAACAACCTGTACTAAATTCTCTATGTATTGTAAAATGAAGCTGGAATTCATTGACTAGGGATATTTATTATTATATCGAGTAGGTATATATTCTTATTAATTAGTATTTATTTAAATAACTTTTAAATCATGAATGGGAATGCATTTTCAGTGTGCATTTTACAGGTAGCTCTTTTTGGCGTACCTAGGTGTTATTTGTATTTTAAAGTATAAAGTTTATTTTTATGTATTTTTTACCAATAGATGCATTATTGACAAGATGAACATCTTGTATCAGACAAGTCCAAGATGAATAAATACAGATGAAATTATAGAATGTCGTTCGTATTGTATTAAAATTTAAATGTATTAAAAGATATTTATATTTTGTAGTAAATAAAATAGATGTGTCAAAACAGCACTGTGCCTTAAACTATTTAATAAAGTACATAACAATACCTAACTTTATACCTAAGCTGCACAAGTTAGAAACTCGTTTTACACTTAGTGGATGCATGTATTATTATGTATTTAGTTATATATTTACATAATTACTGTCAATAATCATGAAATACATAAATATACATAATAATCAGTAGGTACAGCCAATGATATTATATTATACCATATACATTATATTACGTGGCGTATAAAATCCTTTCTCGCTGATGATTAAGACAGAAGATAATTAATAATGCATGAGAGTACAAAAGATAGCTATATATCCAGGAACGGGACTTAAATGCAGTAGTTTTAAATCTTCACTCTAGAGTCTAGACTTGTATATGTGTGCAACATATTATTAACTTATTATTAACTTATTTTTTTTTACTATTATGATACGTATGTTACTTATATAATATCATTGGGTACAGCACTTAAGTATCTTTTGTATTTAACATATTTTTAATGATATGTCAGTAATTTTACGATAGTGACAAACCAATGACAATTTATATCTTAGAGTAAAACAGTTCATTTTTAACCCCCGACCCAAAAAGAGGGGTGTTATAAGTTTGACGTGTGTATCTGTGTATCTGTGTGTCTGTGTATCTGTGTATCTGTGTATCTGTGTATCTGTGTATCTGTGTATCTGTGTATCTGTGTATCTGTCTGTGGCATCGTAGCGCCTAAACGAATGAACCGATTTTAATTTAGTTTTTTTTGTTTGAAAGGTGGCTTGATCGAGAGTGTTCTTAGCTATAATCTAAAAAAATTGGTTCAGCCGTTTAAGAGTTATCAGCTCTTTTCTGGTTTTCTTGTACAAAAGAAGGTTAGATAACCGTTAGGTTCATAATACTATGTCAATAGACAAATGTCAAGCTGCCAAGATGGACGTTGCCTAAATACTCAAATACTTTGGATCGTCGGGGGTGTTATAAATTTTTAATTTACACTTGTTAAGAATTACTTATGAAAATGTACTTACTTAAAATTAATATAAGTACCTACCGTGTCTTATTAAAAACAATAACTTGTTACGTGTCTTAATAAGTATAAAAAATGAAATACAAATGTTTTAAAAGCCTGCCGTAATGAATTAAGCATAATAATATTATAATAGTCAATTTAATTTAATTATAAAACTATTTAATAATAAAATATACATATACAATTATTGAGATTGATAGGTATAATGTTATTGGGTTAGTTCTACATTTAGATGTTTTCTATGCAATGCCAGGAATGGTGGAAAATTGTTTATTTATATTAAATTCCAATGATAATAATCTGTTAAAGCGTTTGGTAACTGGTAAAATTAAATTATATTCTAGGTTACACTCTTGCGAAGCACGGAAAAATATTTGGGTTTTAAGAACCTGTATTGGAGAAGTTTTTAATTTTTTTAATTAATAAATTGCTTACCAAAAAAATTTAAGTAAAATATAATAATATCATATGAAAGAATCATTAAAATATCTCAACCAATAAAAAAATGGAACTTTAAACTTACGCTCGCAAGAATATTTCTAGAAACTTCTCTATTTGTAATCCTTCCATTGAAAAGTATTTAAAAACAGCATGTTAATTTTTTTACTCAACTAGAGTGTAACCTTTATTAAAGACCTAGCGTACATTGTAGAGACGGCATAGCAAAAGCCAATATCAATGCCTGATCATAAAAAATGTTTGCTGACAAAGCGTCACCTTAACTGAACCATTAGGCGATTACATGTAAGTTTTACTCACGTAAGTAGCTTACATTATTACATAACAGCTTTACTATAGTGAATGTACTTATACGAGTGTTTACTTTAGTAAAGTCGTAAGTTAATCATGTAAGCTACTTACGTGAGTAAAACTTACTGGTGTATTCCCGGTCATAGCAACGCACAACTCAACTTCATAGATCATAGGTCTTAGCATGGTTGACTATAACATTGCTATAGTCACAGTTGTTATACATATTTGGTTGATTTTATAGTATTCTTCCTGAATTTTCTTTGGCGGAGATTGTTTTCGTGCCATTCAAAAATAAGGTTTCTGCACAGGTACATCGCCGTATCTTTTAAAAGTGGTACATGATTTAACAAAAATTATGTTTCGCCATCTTTACAATGTGCGATGGGTCAAAACCACCAATGTGATATAAAATTGCCTTATAGTTAAAAATGTTCGTATTCATTATATTTCAATGAAGATTCCTATTTATAACGAGATATGTAAACAAAGTGAATTATAAATTATTGTACATAAAGCTCAGAGCTCACGTGCGATCTGTAACTTTAATATGTAACTAATCGTTGTACGACTTCGTAGGTACATAATTTCATAGAGTATGGGACAAGAACCAATGTGTACAAGCAAACGTTAATTTATACAGAAAGATCAAAATTTGAAAAAAAAAAAAACGAATGTCAAAAGCTTTTCGTGACTGCAGTTAACGTCATTCAGTACAATTTGATCTCTTTATTCAAGCAAATGCAAAACATAATGTGTTTGGTCGACTAAGTTATTGGCCCTAAAACCAAAGGCAAAGTACGATACTGTATCTTTTGTGTTAGATTGACATTAGCAGGATAGGTAGTATAAGTTTAGTAAAATTGCCCGTACTCAAGCTATACTTAAGAACCTGCGCAGGCAAGGGGCTATTGTCCGCGGAGGTCAAAAATTTCTCACATATGAAGTAATAGCACAGTTTTACGATAAATATCGTAAATCGTACCGTAATCGTATATCCTACGATATATATCGTAAAACTGGGGTAATAGTACGACGGAAAACCGTAGTAAAATATGACGGACTTTAGTTCTCCGCGTACAATGGTCCCTCGTCTATGCAGGCCTTAATTGCAACTGTCAAAATAGTTGTATGGCAAATTAAAGTACGTTATTTGGAGCACTTCTGTATGTCATACAAATATAAATATGTTATGTAGATGTTAACGAGCAAACAGCAAAACTATTGCTACATCGTGTTACAGTTACAGCTCGCATAGGAGTCCTCAGCTTAATAGATGAAATGTTAAATTATGTTAAGGTTTTCGCAATAAATGCATTGTCAAACGCATGTATGTGTGTTATTGCGGTGTTCCCTTGCACTGTCGCAACCCAGTGTCGTGTTACGAGCTATATGACCGGCGTAACCCACACCGAAGTGAATGAAATATGTAGTGTCAAGATTATCAACTGTATGTACTTTTACTTCGGCCCCAATTAATAGGGTTTTATTAACTAGCAAAAAATCACGTCGATCCATTGTTCCGTTGCAGCGTGACTGAAGGACAAACTACAATCGCATTTATATAGGTAGTGATAGCTAATGTAGTTCCGCGCAGGTAACTATGCAGATAAGTAAGTACCTATAGTCAAAATGCTAATGTATGGCCCAGCCAACAACGCGATGTTTAACGGCGTTTCCCGTTAAACCTAGATGTAGCCACGATCAACGTACAACGGCATTCACAATGCCGTTTGGCGTTAGACGATTTTAAACCCATTTCAATTGGCATGATACGTTAACCGTTCAAGTGTGGCCACTCAGTTTATTGATTGATTATCGCGATAATTATGGCGTTGTTGGGATTTGACGTTAACCTTAATGTAGCCGCAACATCAGACTGTAACCGCCCACCCTCGATTGGATGCAAATGCTCTCACTCCACTAGTCTCGGTGAGGCCGATAAGGCATGGTTTAACCAGTCCCGCCTTCACAGTTCACACCCAATGTCAAGTTCACTGTATGACGTGAGCTCATCTACGCTTCGTGCGGGTCAAAGGGCAGACGTTGAGTAATACGACGACACTAAGCTAATTACAGAACGAAAGATTATTTTATCGTTAGGTAGGTAATCCTCTTTAATTAGGTATTGTCATCTATGACCTTGAATTGTTTGCTGAGTAGGTAGATAGAATGTATCACCTTCGGGCATTACTTTATTTAATTCAAAACTAGATGTCCGTGACTTTATCCGCGCAGATTTAGGTTTTTAATTAATATCGAAAATTACCTTAAGCCTTTATTAGTTTTTACTAATAAAAGCTTAAGGTAATTATCGATATTAATACTATATACTTTATTTTATTTAAAAAACCTAGCGAAAAACCAAGGTATACCTACTGAGTATTATAAGATACTTACCGTATTAAATTGGAAATCCCTAGGTACTCTGATAATCTATGGATAGGTACGTTGGATCCGATAGAATGTAAGCAATAAGGCCTTTTTATTAAGGCTGTAAGTTTAAGACGTCAAAGTCAGACAAGCTTGAGTATTTAGCGGAGCATACGCGGCCAACAACTGGATCGAGTCACGATTTCTTGTAGTCTGAGGTCACGGTAACATTAACAAGTTAGCGAATAATAACTCACTATCAACAGATTTGATGTTATCAAATACGGAAACTGCATAATAAAACACAGCTGTTCTAGTTCAAATTTTATATTACTTTATTCAGATACAGGTTAGCCCTTGACTTGCAGTCAAAAATCTCACCTGGTGGTAAGTGATGATGCGCAGTCTAAGATGGAAGGGGTATGGCAGTTTTTGGACCCCTAGTGACTTAGTGAGGGTCTTTCAACGCTACCTCGGTTCAAAATTTCATACAAATCGGTTAAGCGGATGGGTCTTTAGCATCGATGGTCTTTAGGAATCCCGTGGGAACTCTTTGATTTTCCGGGATAAAAAGCAGCATATTGCCGTTCCTGGGATATAAGTAACTCCGTAGCTTTCGTCAGAATCGGTTAAGCTGTTGGGGCGTGAAAAGATAGCAGACACAGACAGACACCCTTTCTCATTTTCAATATTATAGTATGGATACCGGGCAGTCAGAAATGACTAGCAGTATGTGCAAGTAGGTCACTTGTAAGTTGTATTATGTAACATTGGTAACACGTCCTTAGCCCATCGCTCCACGGCCGGCGCCCGCGCCGCCGCCTGCATGCTAATGCTGCTTTATACAGGTTATATTTACCATATACATTTATTTGATTTAATCTAAGACTCATACATACGAGTACAAAGCGCAATCGATTGATATTCAGGATGGGATGTTGTTTTGACGTGATGATGTCTATTACCACAGCCACATGTCGATGAAAGCGAGATTTGATTTAGAAAAATTTGATTAAGATGGTCAAGTTCAATGATTGAAAAGCAAAATGTAAACCCCGTATTTATCTACTGGTAGAAAAAACGTCACAAATCAAAATAAGATGTCGCAAGATAAAGTAAGGCTTGCAATCGGGCTATAAAAATAGATTGCGAACTGCAGCGCACGAGAAAATTGCAACGAAGTCATGTCACCCGACCGGTTTCCGACTTGTAGGTTGGGACCTCCTTACAATGGGGACGTCTGCCACTTGCCCAGCATCGGCCGAGCTATTGGTTAAGGCTGCCTTACACCACGGGTGTGCGAGGGCGCGTTCCTAGCGAAGGATGCGTGTCAAACCCATAATACTGCGTTCCTTTTTCTAAAACTCCAAAAAAATGTTTTTGAGTTATCTCCAAAAACGAGAGAGTTTTTACAACCTGATGTTTTAAAAAAATGATTAGGATGACGATTAGGATCAAGGTTTTCAGTTTGGACGTAGTAAACTTATTTAGATACTAAACTCCCATGTTTTTTGGTGATAAGATAATAATTCACTTGTAAACGACTCTTTGGCGTTAGCCGCTTTTTAGAAAAATTATGGCAGCTTCATATGGACTCAACCACTTAGCAAAATTTTTATGGTCGCTGCCGCGACAGCCACCGCCGAGTCGAACCCTAAGAATATTTGCTAATGTTTCCTGGTTTCTATCCACTGGACCACTAGGTATTCCGAACCAGTGGTAGATATACTCTTGACAATTCAAAAGTACTTGTAAAAGTTTAATTGAATAAATATTTTGAAATTTCTTGGTATTCTTTGAATTAAAATATTTAGAATTTTGAACTAAAAGTTTACATACTTATAAAACCAAACCAAAACTGACTGAAAATTTTAGCCCTACGTAGCATTCATTATTTTTTAGAAACATCAATTTTTGGTAATAGACAGTTTTTCTAGCTAGCCGCTTTTGAAAAAAAAGTGTAGTGAGTATAACTTTTCAGTTAACGTTACCGTTAACCGTTTGCGTGCCAAAACTGTTTAGAGATATTATCAAACACGACCACATATTCCTGTAAATTCCTGTGACAGATTCACGCACATAACGTTAAAAGCTATACTAGAAAGCTAACTTAGGTAAGTTATGAATAATTGCGGCTAAGACCTTAAAGTTATAACCTAGATAAAGTAAAAACTGTAGAATCAACAGTGCCACTATTTCAAAGCGTTCAAAATTTTATTATTCGTAATGATACTTATCAATAAGCGCTAACTTTCTACTGAATGTCGGTTTATTTTTATAGCGCCGTTGCAACGTTGCAATATTGATTTCTTGGATCAAAATACCGAATACCTATAATTTTGTGTCTGCAGAATATTGTATCTATTACTTGACATTAAAATGAAGACTATGAAATGCCCTAGTTTTTGAATAGAAATTGGTTTCAGAGTGTTTTAACATCGTCATCAACCCATCACGGCCTACATTTAAACTGGGGTCTCTTTACAGTTTGCTACCACGCTGATCAAGTGCGGGTTGGCAGACTTCACACATCTTTGAGTCTGAGTACATTATGGAATTCTCTCAGGCATGCAGGTTTCCTCACGATATTTTCCTTCACGATTAAAACTAGAAATATTTAATTGTTTGAAAAGCACGTATTGAAAAGTTACAACCCAGGATCTCCAGAATTATTTCACAAATAGGTAGCTGATTATATCCCCGATTATGAGCTAAAAAGTTTTAAGTTAAGTACCTGTGTCACGCGGACGAAGTCGCAAGCAAAAGCTAGGAAGAAATATGGATAAATGTCAAATGTGTTGAAAAGTTGTGCAGTTTCTAGATTTTATCGTGAATCATCAGCCTGATAATAATTTTGCTTGTTCGGAAATCCCTTTGGATTGCGAATAATACGTAAAAGCATCAATGAGTAAGTAGGTAACTACTGGTTTAAATTTTTTATGACTCGTTCTTGAACAGTGAGTAGCGGTAGGGAATTTATTTGGCGAGAGGAAAATCCAAAAAATAGTCCACGCTGATTTGGTGGTACGTGGTAGCTATTCCTTATCGAAGCCCGCGACCATAGCATAGAATCTTCATCGAGACGCACGGAGTGCGTCAGGCAGTTCCGGCCTAAGCGCGCAGTAAGTATATTTACACGAAACATTTCGCGCAGTTTTGACCCCCCTCATAACTCTGGTTCGCGTGATGATAATCTTACGAAATCACACTAATATTATAAAGGCGAAAGTTTGTATGTGTGTGTGTGCGTGTGTGTGTGTGTGTGTGTGTGTATGTTTGTTACTCCTTCACACAAAAACTACTGGACGGATTTGGCTGAAATTTGGAATGAAGATAGATAATATCCTGGATTAGCACATAGGCTACTTTTTATCCCGGAAAATCAAAGAGTTCCCACGGGATTTCAAAAAACCTTAATCCACGCGGGCGAAGTCGCGGGCATCGGCTAGTTTGAAATATAAGCTAAGCTCGTGGATTTAACGATAAATTGTAAGTTTCAAATTTTTACGTTTAACCATTTCTTAGATACAGAGGTCTGAAAATTGCAAAAATTAAGACCTAGACCTACTCACTGACTGACCAAAATTATGACGCACTTCCCTTGTACGTGGAGAGTTGAAATTTGGTACAATTATGAGTCTTAGTATGTAAACAAAGGAAAAAATCGAAAAATGTCGAAAAGTTGCATAAAACACCGACCAATTCAAAGATATGTGAAAATTTATCTGTACCTACATAACACAAATTATACGTAACAAATTCTAATTTTGTCTTAAAAATCGTATTTCACTTTATTTGGAACTGTATTTAGTTTTTGTTTCATCGAAATCGGTGCACTATTTAGGAAGATAGGCGTTTTAAGATTTCTCGTAAGGGGTCAATCTTAACTGGTCTTTGGTTCTAATAAAATTAAAGTAGGTAAGTTATAATACGCCTATGGTCCTAGATAGAGGTAGACGCTATTACATATTAACATTATTTATTGTTAGGCTTCTAAGCGGAGGTGCCAAACTTCATAAGCGTGTGTGTGTGTGTTTGTATGTTTGTCTATGAATTTCTCCGAAACTGTGCATCGAATTGCAATAATTCTTTTATAATAATTGGATTAAGTATCTTTCAACTTATGGAACTGTGAAAGTATCATCAAAACCGGATCAGTAGTATAAAAGATATGGACCAAAATAGTAAGTTTAAATTGTAAGTTTTAGATCAATTTGTTACACTATTGTAGGTACCTACTAAGTACTAGCTTATCCCGCGACTTCATCCAATTTTCAAAAACTTTCTCTGTGGATGTAGCTATTTTTATTATATATGGATAAGCAACCTTGACCCAACTCAGAAAATGGATGGGTGGCCGAGTTTGGAGGTTTCAATCAACCTTGCTAATCTCGGTCGAATATACATAGTTTGGATTATTCAAAATTGTAACAAATTTACAAAAGTTGGTTTAATGGTTTTCTTGGCAAAATTGAAAGGAGTGCAAAAATGTTGTCAAGCTGAAAACAAGAAAACCATTGCCAATCCAAATGAGCTTCAAATTGTAGTGTTAATATTAAGACATAAATTATTGAAACACATTTTAACAGGATCCTATGAATGCGATGACAGCTTGAAGGTGGACGAAGAAGATACACCATATAAAACTGTATGGTTCCATTTACCGAGCCTAGCAAAGAACTGGCCATAATTTTTGATATCACTACTTTTAATGGCCGAAACTTTTTGATAGGAACTGACTCTTATTTTTTAACCCCCGACCCAAGAAGAGGGGTGTTATAAGTTTGACGTGTGTATCTGTGTATCTGTGTGTCTGTGTATCTGTGTATCTGTGTATCTGTCTGCGGCACCGTAGTGCCTAAACTAATGAACCAATTTTAATTTAGTTTTTTTTGTTTGAAAGGTGGCTTGATCGAGAGTGTTCTTAGCTATAATCCAAGAAAATCGGTTCAGCCGTTTGAAAGTTATCAGCTCTTTTCTAGTTACTGTAACCTTCACTTGTCGGGGGTGTTATAAATTTTTAATTTACACTTGTCACATGAAATGTTTTTGTTTGGGTATAAGTAATACAAGATGTACAGTAGGTATAATACCGGTTCCACTGCTTTTCTATAGATAATATTACCGGTAATATCATGTAAATTAATCTAATTAATTAAACTGGATCGGTAATTATAAATTTTAAAGGCAACAGGACACGTGTTACTCGTAAATTTTCTCAAAAACTGGAAAAGCTAGATTTTTTAAATTATATTACGATTTAAAATTCTTAATTTCTTTATAGTTCCAGATATGGTAAGAATATCTTATTATAATATTATAAATCCTAACTACAATACTGTAACTAAGAAAAAGTTATCTATATTATTTTGGGAAACAGGAGCTGAGGGTTACCTCCTTTAACTGTTTTTTGTGAACACATTTGTGTCTATTATTTCCAATCTTCTTCAGTCGTCCCTAATGATAATACCTAAATACCTACCTAGAGACAAGCTCTAAACTGGTATAAAGTTCGCTAACCTGTTCTACCAATAACTAAGTATTGTTTCAGATATTTGGGCGTGCGCGTGCGTCTCGTTATAATACATCGCCGTTCAACTCAATTTGACAATCATACAGTGGGCCATAAACTCCGTTCTGAAATCTTAAATATTTCAATATCAAGGCAGTAAGGATGGGTTGACTGATGCACCGAAGCACACTGGGACAGACACCTCGCCGTTGTGTTACATTTCGTGCTGTTTTAGATTTCCTATTATAAAAATATAAACAATGTGTACACTGTACGTAACAAGTGACAATACATACTTATTACGTCGAAGCTATTATATTGATGAATTCCTTAGTGACAAAGCGTGGAAGCAACCGGTTGAGCTTTCAGTTGCCCAAAAGATAGCGTACCTACATTTTGTAAGTTTAAAATTTGAAAAGAAGAACTACTGAGGTTCTTGCCGGCTCTCCTCAGTAGAATCTGCATTCCGAACCGGTGGTAGAGTCACAGACGTAGCATAAGAGACATAAGTGTTGTTCTATATGACATAAATATACTTGATTTGTTGGCAGCAATTGATTTATCATCAATTGCGCAAGATCAGCGCTATTTTTTTATTTAACACACCACCGCAGTCAAAGTCAAAGTCATTTATTCAAATTAGGTACTATTATATACTTTCTGATTGTCAAACAATGATGAAGTAATTAATCAGTTCAGTTGCGAGAATCACTGCTTTCGTGAAATCGGTCGAGTCCATCGAACAGGTAATGATGACTAGCTCTCCAACTGTAAGCTTGTTACACCATAATTCGCGAACCGGTGAAAGCTCCGTTGCTTCTCTCGGAGAGTGAATGTGCCTCAAATCTCAATGGCCCCGAAATAAAGAGGCGATGTAATGTGATCCGACACGGCCGCATGGCGCAGCCTGTAGTACAACGCGTCCAAACTAACGATACAAAAACCATATTTATTTTCCTTTATTTATCAACTGCAATTTGAAAAGGAAAGTATTTTGCATACAAAACGTTTTTCCTGCATCATCACCATCATGATCAACCCATCAACGCTCTCCCTCGGAGTCTCCCACGCCGGAAGTGCGGATTGGCAGACTTCACAGACCACAGAAATCCAAATAATACTATACTAAGGAGTCTTTTATATCTATGTCACAGACCTTTGTGAACATCATGGAGAACTCTCAGGCATGCAGGTTTCCTCACGAGGTTTTCCTTCTCCGAAGCAAGTGATATTTATTATTTTCCTACATTATCGTTTTCTTTCGAGATTAATTCATTTCTAAATACATATATTTTTAGTTAATCCTACCTAATCGGATCATATCGACAGCTATAACGTTCTAATATAGCGGACATGAACGCTATACAGCGTACCGGCCATTACCAGATTATTGTCTTTTAACTAGCAACAGTTTTTATCTTCGCCATTTTTTGCTCGAAGTTCCGTTCTACATGTGATTGAATGAACTTGATCTGGTGATTTGGTCTGCTTGAAAATATCTAAGAATGTGTAATTATGATGTGACGAAGATGTCATCATCATCATCACTATTGATTATCCGTGGTCAAATCTAATAAGAGAGGGTAGCGTATTGATAGCCCAGTAGTTAAAACATCGCCCTCCTAGTCAAGGGGTCGGGGTTTGATCCCGCGCACGCACCTCTAACTTTCGACTAAGGATCAACTTCTAAACCGCCATCGCCATTGATCGCCAAATTTCCTTTCAAAGAAGGCACCCGATTGCTTTAACGATTAAAGAAAACATCGCGAGAAAGCCTGCATGCCTGAGAGTTTCCGTAATGTTCTCAAAGATTTGTGTAGTCTGCCTATCCGCACTTGGCCAGTGTAGCAGACCATCAAACCCTTCTCTTCTCTTCGTTGTTGATGATGATCATCATGATAAGCTTGGTCATAGCATTCCGCAAGTTGAAGTCCCGTAGATGTTCACACACAAGTGTGAGTGTAGGTAAGTAGGTTTGTCTTCACTTTTTAAAATATAATCGAATGAGCTTTGCTTATCTGGATTTTTATAATATCTTTGTTATTACGCAACTATAGATTAAATTATCTCCGATTCTTATTAATTCGATCTGTACCTGCCTACTTTCTAAACTAGTCAGTAGTCACAGTTGACTTTTCAAATCATTATTGAAGAACACCACCTTCACTTTGATGGTAAGTAGACAACTGGCGAACAGTTCCTTGAAGATTACTATCAGCATACGTCACTTGTAGTTTAAGAGTCCACCGCGAAAAGCGAAACTATATTTAAAGTGCAAGTCAAATAATTTATTCAAAGTAGGTATTAGTTGTACACTTTTTGATTGTCACTTGTTGGATTTCATCATCATCATCAGCCTGTGGACATCCACTGTTGGACATAGGTCTTTTCTAAAGAGCGCCACCACATCCGGTCCTCAGCCTTCCTCATCCAGCCGCTTCCCACCAGCCGCTTTATATCGTCGGTCCATCGTGCTGGAGGGCGTCCCACACTACGCTTGCTTATACGCGGCGTCCACTCAAGGACTTGTCGGCTCCAACGGCCACTGCCACTTTAGCTTGCTATTAGTTTGGGCAATGTCAGTGATCTTGGTTCCCCTGTGGATATCCTCATTTCGGATCTTATCCCTCAGGGAAACTCCTAACATAGGCCCTTTCCATAGCTCTGTGAGCAACTTTGAATTTGTGAACAACGCCGTTTGTTAGTGACAACGTATTAGGACCATAATTGTAGGATTTGTCAGAAGAAAAAATATTTTAATATCATTCAATGCTTATAGAAGCAACCAATATCAAATGAGTTCGTTGGCTCATTCAGTGTTATAGAGATTGAAATAGTGAATGATCCCGCAGCACCCACAAAGGGTTGTAGTGCCCCAGCGCAGGAATCTGACAATTGTGGCAATTATTTGTGGCATTTCAGGCCGCCACAAAATAAGACGTCATCCCCACGGACGACAGAATCGCGTTGAAAGTCTCGTGTGACAATATCAGATACAAACTATCGCTGCGATAGTACCGCCCTGTGGAGATTGGCCCATAGAGTTTAGTATCGAATTTTGTCATGCGACGCGATTCTTTCGTCCGTGGAAATGGTGGCTTAAACTGGGTAACATGTTTCGTCGTGGGCTCTTTGCCTACAGCAAAAAGCGCCGCACGATGATCGTGTAGCGGTGTAGCGAACGTTGTAATTACGCGCTGCGCATGCGATCCGCTCATCTCGCACAAGGAACTGCGTGTACAAGTGAAAAACTCAACAAAAACTACATTGCATTATTACAAGTAAGAGCAAGGTTTATACGTATGATAACACTAATATTATAAAGCCGAAAGTTTCTGTGTATGTGTGTGTGTATGTTTGTTACTCCTTCACGTAAAAACTACTAAGTACATGGATTTGGCTGGGATTTGGATGGGTTCTAATACAGTATCCTGTATTAGAACATAGGCTACTTTCTAACCCCGAAAATCAAAGTTCCCACGGGATTCGGAAAACCGAAATCCACGCGGACGAAGTCACAGGCATCCTCTAGTTTAATATAATTTTGTGTTAATTTGTTAAAAAATGACGATAATTGTTTAAGATGTTAGAAGAAATCAAGTCGACTGAGAGCTTTCATCGAAAATGCTGTCTTATTCTTTTGAAATATAACAAAATAACACACTGACACCACATTATAGTATCTGTATAGCACCCGTGCGAAGCCAGGGCGAGTCGCTAGTTATGATGTGAATCAGTAAGTAATTAGTTGACCTAGATTGGTCTGTGTAGCTAGTTCATCAACAATCAACTCGACAGTCGCCGCTCGTAGATGTTCAAGGTTTTCCATTTGTAGGACTGAAAACTCGAGCGGTTTTCTGAAGGTTATCTCCAAGACGCTGCTTTACTGCATAGTTTCTTTTTTTTCATGCAAATTGTTTCTTTATTTGTGTGCGACAAAAACTTTAACAGGTAATCCATCTATACTCGGATTGCAGTGTTTTGGAGCAGATAATATCAGCAACTGTCCGCCATTTGTAACAGATCTTACTGAAATATTTGTTTGGGAGGCTTCCGTTGTAATTACCATTTTACTTACAAAGACTTTCTACCACGCTTCCGCTATTGCTAAGTCGAAACCGATCACAGGTAGGATAGGTGTAGGTCTAATAAGAACTGGAAATTTTCATAGATAAGTAATTTTCCAGGCACTTGTAGGTTACTTCCATGTTAGAGTCCATCGCCACATTTTTAAATTTCTTTATAATATTACATTTTGTAATATTGACTTCAAAATTGGTGTGTATTAAAGAACTTTCCAAAGCTTGGTAGCTAGATCCTTCTAAACTATCTCTGATGTACTTAGGTATTTGGTACCTATATGACGACCCCCGGGGTACGGTGGTGAGCGCGTTTTATAAGTGGGAGGTTCCAGGTTCGATTCCTAGTCGGGGCAATTTGGGAATTTATTATTTCCAAATTGTATCTGGTCTGGTCAGGTGAGAGGCTCCTGCCGTGGCTAGTTACTACCCTACCGGCAAAGCCGAGCCACCCAGTGATTTAGATTTCCGATACCATGCCGCGTAGAAACCGATCAGGGGTGTGGACTCAATGAAACTGTTATACCACTTCCAAGTTAGCCCGCTTCCACCTTAGATTGCATCGTTACTTACCACCAGGTGAGATCGCAGTCAAGGGGTAACTTGTATCGGAATTATAAAAAATGTACCTCTACCAAATCGCCCAAAGATATTAAGCTACGGATTTTCCGGTCAAAATATTGCACACTTTTTCTCAATTTCCTACACTTCTTATACAACGTTTCTATTGCATGTTTTTTTATCAAAATAATTGTTTATGTCAGAAAATAAACCATAACAGCCCAAACTTTTTACCACATCTAAACCGTTATTATAAGATGAAATCTCATAAAAAAGCTTTGCTTGCAATTTAGCTAATGGACTGCAGCAATTTATACAATCACTAAATGTTGCCCGCGACTTCATTCGCGTCAGTTCAGTATTTTTTTAATCCCTTGGGAACTCATAGATTTTATAAAAAGTACCCTTTGCCCTTCTCCGGGCTGCAAACTATCTCCGTACCAAATTTCGACAAAATCGGTTAAACGAGTGGCCCGTAAAAGAAAGACAAAGACAGACACACATTTTCGCATTTATAATATTACATAGTACTAGTAGGCTTTTAGGTATATACTCACCTACTGAGCGACGCAATTGTTTTTTAAACAAACAAGATTTAACAGCGGGGCACTTTTTACTTTCGCAAGTCAATCAAAATTAATTAACTATCGAAAACGTCAACAACAAGTGTAAATTAAAAATTTATAACACCCCCGACGATCCAAAGTATCTGAGTTTTCCAAAACATCATTTTCAAATAAATAATTATGTATTTAGACAACTTCCATCTAACCTTCATTCTAACCTAACCTAACGGTTATCTAACCTTATTTTCTACAAGAAAACTAGAAAAGAGCTGATAACTCTTAAACGGCTGAACCAATTTTTTTAGATTATAGCTAAGAACACTCTCGATCAAGCCACCTTTCAAACAAAAAAAACTAAATTAAAATCGGTTCATTCGTTTAGGCGCTACGATGCCACAGACAGATACACAGATACACAGATACACAGACACACAGATACACAGATACACACGTCAAACTTATAACACCCCTCTTTTTTGGTCGGGGGTTAAAAAAGTAAAGTTTGCATTAAATGAGCGGAGTGAGCGGGCTCGGCGGATTACGTAACCAAACGAAATTAAATTATGTGTCTATTTACTTAAACTGTATATATTAACATTACATTATATTATTCTTAACACTATATTTAACTTTAACTGATCGCAGATAAAAACGTGCCTTGAGCATTTTAATAGAAAGTCGAAATTACAATGCAATATTAATAAATTGTAATATTCTTATTACGTAGTAAAACCACAGGTAAAAAGCAGAGTAACCGGTCAAAAAGAAAGTGTTTTACATGAGTTTCATAATGTGAGTGTGTACAGTAATATAGTAAGTGTAGGTAGGTACAGTGAAACATGCAATTTCATCATTAAGTTTACGATCCGAACGAAGTGCTTATTAGTGAAATTGAATTATTTATTGAGTGTTTATTGACTTATTTAGTTTGTGACTTACTAGATGATGCCCGCGACTTCGTCCGCGTGGAATTAGGTTTTTCGATATCTCGTGGGAACTCCTTGATTTTGCGGGGTAAAAAGTACCCTATGTTACTCTGCGTCCTTTCAACTAAGTATCTCTTTGATTGGTTATTTAGTTAGGGCGTGAAAGAAGGACAAATAAACAAACACACTTTCGCATTTATAATATTAGTATTTATTATACTGGTATTAAAGCGAAAAGAACTAAGCCTATCGCCTAGGAATAAATAATATTATGTCCTTAGGTATGCAGCGGGTGTCATGTGATACAGTACGTACGACACTGCAGGTAGTTGCTTGTAATACGAGATTTCGGTCAATTAGGTCTACCAATAATAACTTACCTCATATTATGCAGTTATTCCGTTATTTAGCTACCTATTCAGTTGTTTCAGACACAGCGTAGCTAATCTATAAAACCTAAATAACTATGAGAATGAATTTTTACACGACTTCCCAAAAAAGGGTGTAATGGTTTCAAGGAATAAGTATGTACTATGTAGGTAGGTACGTAGAGTTTTTTATTCCACTATAATAACTTCTAAATGCCTGAATAGATTTTGATAACATGGGATTTCCTTAGAATCTTTACATACATACTAGTTGTAAAGAAAAAATTAATATGGCGGCTGTATGGCGCTATTTTCAAACGTGAAAGCTTTTTAGTTTATTTTTTTAATCAATGGACGAAAGTTGAGCTTTTTGAAAATCGATTAATTCTCTAAATAGCAAGAGAACGCGGGTTACATGATGATGACAGAGTTAAACCGAACCATCCAGTTTGTTTACTACAGGTATTAAGAAGTGTAGTTTTATCCAGTAAAGCCCTCAATCCTCGCGTTCCTCGGAATAGATACCATCAAAGAGTTTACGCAGGTGCGCCATATACGTCCCGTAACCATTCAACACGCCCTGCCCTACACACGCTCACAGTTTACCAAACATACAGTTAGATAATTACATTATAAACAAACGATTGTAGTTGCGCCAAATTGATTTGAAAGCTCTTCTGTAATTATACTGTAACAAGTGTAAATTAAAAATTTATAACACCCCCGACAAGTGAAGGTTACAGTAACTAGAAAAGACCGAAAAGACCTGATAACTTTCAAACGGCTGAACTGATTTTCTTGGACTATTCCGCGCCTACTATCTAAAGTATCTGAGTTTTCCAAAACATCATTTTCAAATAAATAATTATGTATTTAGGCAACGTCCATCTTGACAGCTTGACATTTGTCTATTGACATAATATTAAGAACCTAACGGTTATCTAACCTTCTTTTCTACAAGAAAACTAGAAAAGAGCTGATAACTCTTAAACGGCTGAACCAATTTTTTTGGATTATAGCTAAGAACACTCTCGATCAAGCCACCTTTCAAACAAAAATAACTAAATTAAAATCGGTTCATTCGTTTAGGCGCTACGATGCCACAGACAGATACACAGATACACAGATACACAGATACACAGACACACAGATACACACGTCAAACTTATAACACCCCTCTTTTTGGGTCGGGGGTTAAAAATAAAAGCATCTGAGAGCAGAGATCTGCATCTATATTTTGCTTATAATTTCTTAACACAATCTTAGTACACATCACTTCTAATTTCGACATTATTTTAGGGCATTTTTAACCCCCGACCCAAAAAAAATCGGTGTATCTGTGTATCTGTCTGTGGCATAGTAGCTCCTAAACGAATGGAACGATTTTAATTTTGTTTTTTTTTTGTTTGAAAGGTGGCTTGATCAAGAGTGTTCTTAGCTATAATCGAAGAAAATCGGCTCAGCCGTTTGAAAGTTATCAGCTCTTTTCTAGTTTTCTTATAGGGTCGGGGGTTTTTAAATTTTAGGTTATTAAGGGGAAAATTAGATATGTTCGTTAGGCACTACATTCACATCCACATTTAACATCAATGAATTCTCGGATAGCCGTCAGTTACTTATTTAATCAAATAAAATCCATCAGCAATTATACCTATATTATAAGTACCTACTGTTCACTGACGCGGGCGGTACAAGAAGAATCAACAAAAGTACCTAACTCGTTAGTATTGAAAAGCCCTTTTGTTGGCTGTGCTTCAAGACTACTTCTCATTTATGTACGAGTAGATAGTATTGAATCCCATAAACTGTAGTAGCAAACGTTATACGGCTCCCACGACTACACTAGAGCAATGGAAGAGATATCTGGCTGTTATTAGCTACTCTATCAGAAAGGAGTTGCCCTACTGTATGATAGTTAAACTATGAAACTACTATACACACCTCCACATAATTTTGTACCTTATTCACTTCCAATAAAAGACAAATTCCGTCAATTGCAGTAAGATACAGAAACAGTTGGTTTTCGAAACCGCTCGCGCCAAGAATTCCTTCAAGAGCAAAGCCGGATTGAAGGAGACATGCTTTTAAAGGCGTGGTGACAATGTACCTATTTGAACTAAGAACAAAGCTAAGTACATACCTACTTGCACTACCTACCGTGTGTTCTGAGGCAAAGGTTAAGTACAGGAAAATATCGTTAAGATTTTTATCACAAGTCTATAACAATAGTTTTTTATTGAGTTCAATAGGTACCTAAGTAGGTACTCGGTAAAATAACTATTTCTTATATATGTATATATCGACGTATACGTTCTGCAGCCTCGTGAATTAACTATCTACGTGTAGGTATTTATTTGTTTTAATTTTTGCGACTTGGCGTGGATGATTTTTAGGGTTCCGTACCTCAAAAGGAAAAACGGAATCCTTATAGGATCACTTTGTTGTCTGTCTGTCTGTCCGTCGTGTCTGTCAAGAAACCTATAGGGTACTTCCCGTTGTCCTAGAATCATGAAATTTGGTAAGTACGTAGGTCATAAAGCACAAATATAGGAATAAATCTGAAACCCGCGAATTTGTGGTTACATCATTAAAAAAAAATTAAAATGAGTTTCAATTTTCAAAGTAAGATAACTATACCAATATGAAAGGGTTTTACCTGTACATTGTAAAACAGATTTTTATTTATTTTTATGCATGCAAAATACCCGAGTACGGAACCCTCAGTGCGCGAGTCTGACTCGCACTTGGTCGGTTTTGACGTGACAACGTCTTATAATTCAATAGAGCCGGCTGCACCATGCACGCACGAAAAAACATGACTCATGCGGCGTTACCTCGCTCTGAGGCGTTCCATGTAAGGATTGAAGCACGGTGATATTCTTGAAGTGAACGAACGAAGAACGAGCGACAAAGAAGCACAATCGGCCTTTGTTGTCACGTTCAACTATCGTCAGTATACCGACTTTACAGACAACCAATTTTTTTTATCTCTTTGAATTTCCGGGATACAAAGTAGGTCTGTATTTTCCAAACAAACAAACCTTGTTACTTTTCATATTTAGGTATGCCAAAAATCACCTCAATTCGTTAGGTACTCCATTGCATTGTGGCAACATTGAAGAATAAACTAAAAATCAAAAATAAACACACACTTGTTTAGGTATTAGGATTTCAGTGTGTTACAATGTTGTAGTAATTTTGTACAACATGTAGAAGTAATCAGTGCTAACTGTAATGCTAGACTTTTAATAGCCTATTTACCGCGGCCCTTGGCTATGTAATACGTAGTATTACTGTCATTTGTACATTATGATCTGCATGTAACGTGACTACATCGAGTAACGAGAACACCTCCTCCAGTTGCAGCCGATTACTATAATTATAGATAAGTAGGTAATTAGTGACTTAGTAGAGTAAGTAAAAACTCTTTTTACCCGACTTCAAAAAAGAGGAGGTTCTCAATTCGTTGGAATCTTTTTTTTTTTTAAATAGGTTATGTGCTTTTTTAGGCTATTAAAATATATCACCTACTTTAGCGTTGAAGGAATTAATCATCCTTAGGTAACCTGCACGAGAGTTCTCTATAATCTCAAAAGTGTATGAAGTCCGCCTTGGCCATCGTGGCAGACTGTGGCCTAAACCCTTCTCCTTCTGAGGGTACCCTTACTAGGTACTTTACTTACCCTTGCTAGGTAAAGACGCCGCCGGTGACAATGGGTTTATCATGATGAAGTTTATGTGCGCTTTTACGACACACCTACCTACGAGTATTAAATTGAGTGTAAATAAATAAATAAATAAAGCCTATATTTACTGAGGGTTTACACCATACAGTTTTTTTTAAATATCAATCAATCGGTAGCCGTTGTAACGCCAGTGTCTTTCGAAATGGCGTCCTCCATCCCCTTCCAAAGTGTTCTGTCTCTGGCTTTTTCCTGTCATGTAGGCCAAAATTGAGTGTAGTTAAATCTACAAAGATTGGCAAGGAAATTTATTTGTTACTAGTAGGTTTGCCACTGTCTCCCTTGTGTTGGTTGGCAGGCAGGTATGTGTCATGGTAGGCATAATAAGGTCACATCATAACAATGGCATGCCGGGGGGTGCGCACACAGCGGGCCGGCAAAGGGCTCGGCGCTGTAGCCCTGACCTATATTCGCGGGTTTAGCAATATCTGCAGTGGTAGGCTGCGGTACAGTGAGCGTGAAAGCCTTCACAATGCTAGCTTTCGTCGGCCGATTGTTTAGTCTTGGTTTTATTATATCAATACAATATAAGCTCCTACAACTCCCAGACGATATATTGGATATGTCTCGCAAAAAGTTCAAAGTTTTTATAAAAAGCACTAATTGAAAATTCCTATTATTTAAATGATAAGGAAACTTTCGAATGAGTTGCTTTAACGGCTAAAAGTAGTAAAAAATTTATCCACCGTTTTACCTGTGGTTTTACCTACCTACGTGATATTGTGAAATTGTTATAGTAAAAAAGAATACCCGGCTGAATTTATTGTGGGATCTTGTCAGATCTGGGCGCGCGTTTATAATTACATAAGTACATCGTACCATTGCATTTTCCTCAGTTTTCCCCTCCACTTTTAATATGGGATTCTTCAAGTCAAGAGTGAATAGGCATCTTCTAGGCAAGCGCGCTGCATCTTAGGCTGCATCATCACTTGCATAGCTGGTATGCAGCCAAGCGCTAGTCTGTAAATTAAATAAAATCACAACCCTTCCTTTCGGCTTTGCCGTAGTCGGGTAAAAAAACATCTAATGCAATGTTATTTTTGTGATAAAAGGGTAACTATTAGCGACATCTAACAGTAACTGTTACAAATAGCCAATATTTTGTCAATATTTTTACCGAAGTTTGTTCAATGTCAGTAAGTTCAGATTGAATAAGTATAGGTACTTATCTGGTCTTTTGAGATGCTGTGACGATAGATGTCGTTTCTATAATTTATTATTTCTAAATTTTCTCTGGTCGACTGGTCTGGGACTTCGGTCGTGGCTAGTTACCACTCTACCCGCCAAGCGATAAAGCGTTCCGCTAAAACGCTAGAAATCGATAAGCTATGGGTTTCATAAAACTGCTGTACACCTTTTAAGTTAGCCCGCTTCCATCTTGTTGATGTGATTTTAAATTTTTAATTCATCACCATGTGATGGAATTAAAAAAATGTCACAACTGTAGGAAATATGGAATAGACACCTACTTTACATTTTCATAAGGCGCTTTCCTACGTTTTTCCAAACAAGAACCGAACTTAGGACCTCTAGCTCAGAATCACAGGAAAAGAGCAACCGCTGAGTTTCTTGTTGGGTCTTCAGTGGTAGATTTTAAACGTACTTCTAAAAATTTATTTCCTTATATCGATGACGTTATTTCTTATCAAACTCTTTTTATGTTTATGATTTCTTTAAGTAGGTATAGTTTAATAACAACATTAAGGACGTCTTTGCAAAATGAATAGGTATCAAAATTGCACTACTACATAAGTACACCGCCCACACGCACACAGCTGCGTCAAAATGAGTGAATCGACTTGATTTTGATACTTTGATATTTTTATTTTATTTTATATTTGGTCATCTATTTTTTTTTAACAGTTTTTTTTTTAAAATATGTATCTTGACAATAATACAGTAAGTAGAACAGTGACAACAGACTAAGGGTCTGATGATGAAATATTTCACCATGATTTCTTGGCAATGAACAACATTTCCATGCTTATGAAATTATGAGCTCCTACTATGACTAAAATAATCTGAGAAGGATAGCATTACATTACCTCCCGACTTGATGAAATTGCATACTTTGGAACCTACTACTGGAACTCAGAGACAAATAGAGCTAGGTGTTTCGAGTTTGGGCTCATTTTCTTAGTCATGATGAGATCTTACCTCCGGATTTGTGGAGTGACCTGATGGTATACCTCGGAAGTCACTATTGGAACTCGGAGACGAATAGAGCTAGGTGTTTCGAGTTTGGGCTCATTTTCTTAGTCATGATGAGATCTTACCTCCGGATTTGTGGAGTGACCTGATGGTATACCTCGGAAGTCACTATTGGAACTCGGAGACGAATAGAGCTAGGTGTTTCGAGTTTGGGCTCATTTTCTTAGTCATGATGAGATCTTACCTCCGGATTTGTGGAGTGACCTGATGGTATACCTCGAAAGTCACTATTGGAACTCGGAGACGAATAGAGCTAGGTGTTTCGAGTTTGGGCTCATTTTCTTAGTCATGATGAGATCTTACCTCCGGATTTGTGGAGTGACCTGATGGTATACCTCGGAAGTCACTATTGGAACTCGGAGACGAATAGAGCTAGGTGTTTCGAGTTTGGGCTCATTTTCTTAGTCATGATGAGATCTTACCTCCGGATTTGTGGAGTGACCTGATGGTATACTTTGGAAGTCACTATTGGAACTCGGAGACGAATAGAGCTAGGTGTTTCGAGTTTGCACTCATTTTCTTAGTCATGATGAGATCTTACCTCCGGATTTGTGGAGTGACCTGATGGTATCCTCGGAAGTCACTATTGGAACTCGGAGACGAATAGAGCTAGGTGTTTCGAGTTTGGGCTCATTTTCTTAGTCATGAAGAGATCTTACCTCCGGATTTGTGGAGTGACCTGATGGTACACCTCGGAAGTCACTATTGGAACTCGGAGACGAATAGAGCTAGGTGTTTCGAGTTTGGGCTCATTTTCTTAGTCATGATGAGATCTTACCTCCGGATTTGTGGAGTGACCTGATGGTATACCTCGGAAGTCACTATTGGAACTCGGAGACGAATAGAGCTAGGTGTTTCGAGTTTGGGCTCATTTTCTTAGTCATGATGAGATCTTACCTCCGGATTTGTGGAGTGACCTGATGGTATACCTCGAAAGTCACTATTGGAACTCGGAGACGAATAGAGCTAGGTGTTTCGAGTTTGGGCTCATTTTATTAGTCATGATGAGATCTTACCTCCGGATTTGTGGAGTGACCTGATGGTATACCTCGGAAGTCACTATTGGAACTCGGAGACGAATAGAGCTAGGTGTTTCGAGTTTGGGCTCATTTTCTTAGTCATGATGAGATCTTACCTCCGGATTTGTGGAGTGACCTGATGGTATACTTTGGAAGTCACTATTGGAACTCGAAGACGAATAGAGCTAGGTGTTTCGAGTTTGGACTCATTTTCTTAGTCATGATGAGATCTTACCTCCGGATTTGTGGAGTGACCTGATGGTATCATCGGAAGTCACTATTGGAACTCGGAGACGAATAGAGCTAGGTGTTTCGAGTTTGGGCTCATTTTCTTAGTCATGAAGAGATCTTACCTCCGGATTTGTGGAGTGACCTGATGGTATACCTCGGAAGTCACTATTGGAACTCGGAGACGAATAGAGCTAGGTGTTTCGAGTTAGGGCTCATTTTCTTAGTCATGATGAGATCTTACCTCCGGATTTGTGGAGTGACCTGATGGTATACCTCGGAAGTCACTATTGGAGCTCGGAGACGAATAGAGCTAGGTATTTCGAGTTTGGGCTCATTTTCTTAGTCATGATGAGATCTTACCTCCGGATTTGTGGAGTGACCTGATGGTATACCTCGAAAGTCACTATTGGAACTCGGAGACGAATAGAGCTAGGTGTTTCGAGTTTGGGCTCATTTTCTTAGTCATGATGAGATCTTGCCTCCGGATTTGTGGAGTGACCTGATGGTATACCTCGGAAGTCACTATTGGAACTCGGAGACGAATAGAGCTAGGTGTTTCGAGTTTGGGCTCATTTTCTTAGTCATGATGAGATCTTACCTCCGGATTTGTGGAGTGACCTGATGGTATACCTCGAAAGTCACTATTGGAACTCGGAGACGAATAGAGCTAGGTGTTTCGAGTTTGGGCTCATTTTCTTAGTCTTACCTCCGGATCTTACCTCCGGTTTCGAGTTTGGGCTCATTTTCTTAGTCATGATGAGATCTTACCTCCGGATTTGTGGAGTGACCTGATGGTATACCTCGAAAGTCACTATTGGAACTCGGAGACGAATAGAGCTAGGTGTTTCGAGTTTGGGCTCATTTTCTTAGTCATGATGAGATCTTACCTCCGGATTTGTGGAGTGACCTGATGGTATACCTCGGAAGCCACTATTGGAACTCGGAGACGAATAGAGCTAGGTTTTTCGAGTTTGAGCTCATTTTCTTAGTCATGATGAGATCTTACCTCCGGATTTGTGGAGTGACCTGATGGTATACCTCGGAAGTCACTATTGGAACTCGGAGACGAATAGAGCTAGGTGTTTCGAGTTTGGGCTCGTTTTGTTAGTTATGACGAGATTATACCTTGAAACTTGTTGGAGTGCTCTGAAGGTATACTTCAAAAGCCACTATTGGACTTTCGAGTCGAGTAGAGTTAGATGTTATGAGTTTGAGCTCGTTTTGTAAGTTCCAATAGTGACTTCCGAGGTATACCATCAGGTCACTCCACAAATCCGGAGGTATGATCTCATCATGACTAAGAAAATGAGCCCGAACTCGAAACAGCTAGCTTTATTCGTCTCCGAGTTCCAATAGTGACATCCGAGGTATACCATCAGGTCAGTTCACGAATCCGGAGGTAACATCTCATCATGACTAAGAAAATGAGCTCAAACTCGAAACACCTAGCTCTATTCGTCTCCGAGTTCCAATAGTGACTTCCGAGGTATACCATCAGGTCACTCCACAAATCCGGAGGTAAGATCTCATCATGACTAAGAAAATGAGCTCAAACTCGAAAAACCTAGCTCTATTCATCTCCGAGTTCCAATAGTGGCTTCCGAGGTATACTATCAGGTCACTCCACAAATCCGGAGGTAAGATCTCATCATGACTAAGAAAATGAGCCCAAACTTGAAACACCTAGCTCTATTCGTCTCCGAGTTCCAATAGTGACTTCCGAGGTATACCATCAGGTCACTCCACAAATCCGGAGGTAAGATCTCATCATGACTAAGAAAATGAGCCCAAACTCGAAACACCTAGCTCTATTCGTCTCCGAGTTCCAATAGTGACTTCCGAGTTATACCATCAGGTCACTCCACAAATCCGGAGGTAAGATCTCATCATGACTAAGAAAATGAGCCCAAACTCGAAACACCTAGCTCTATTCGTCTCCGAGGTCCAATAGTGACTTCCGAGGTATACCATCAGGTCTCTCCACAAATCCGGAGGTAAGATCTCATCATGACTAAGAAAATGAGCCCAAACTCGAAACACCTAGCTCTATTCGTCTCCGAGTTCCAATAGTGACTTCCGAGGTATACCATCAGGTCACTCCACAAATCCGGAGGTAAGATCTCATCATGACTAAGAAAATGAGCCCAAACTCGAAACACCTAGCTCTATTCGTCTCCGAGTTCCAATAGTGACTTCCGAGGTATACCATCAGGTCACTCCACAAATCCAGAGGTAAGATCTCATCATGTCTAAGAAAATGAGCCCAAACTCGAAACACCTAGCTCTATTCGTCTCCGAGTTCCAATAGTGATTTCCGAGGTATACCATCAGGTCACTCCACAAATCCGGAGGTAAGATCTCATCATGACTAAGAAAATGAGCCCAAACTCGAAACACCTAGCTCTATTCGTCTCCGAGTTCCAATAGTGACTTCCGAGGTATACCATCAGGTCACTCCACAAATCCGGAGGTAAGATCTCATCATGACTAAGAAAATGAGCCCAAACTCGAAACACCTAGCTCTATTCGTCTCCGAGTTCCAATAGTGACTTCCGAGGTATACCATCAGGTCACTCCACAAATCCGGAGGTAAGATCTCATCATGACTAAGAAAATGAGCCCAAACTCGAAACACCTAGCTCTATTCGTCTCCGAGTTCCAATAGTGACTTCCGAGGTATACCATCAGGTCACTCCACAAATCCGGAGGTAAGATCTCATCATGATTAAGAAAATGAGCCCAAACTCGAAACACCTAGCTTTATTCGTCTCCGAGTTCCAATAGTGACTTCCGAGGTATACCATCAGGTCACTCCACAAATCCGGAGGTAAGATCTCATCATGACTAAGAAAATGAGCCCAAACTCAAAACACCTAGCTCTATTCGTCTCCGAGTTCCAATAGTGACTTCCGAGGTATACCATCAGGTCACTCCACAAATCCGGAGGTAAGATCTCATCATGACTAAGAAAATGAGCCCAAACTCGAAACACCTAGCTCTATTCGTCTCCGAGGTCCAATAGTGACTTCCGAGGTATACCATCAGGTCTCTCCACAAATCCGGAGGTAAGATCTCATCATGACTAAGAAAATGAGCCCAAACTTGAAACACCTAGCTCTATTCGTCTCCGAGTTCCAATAGTGACTTCCGAGGTATACCATCAGGTCACTCCACAAATCCGGAGGTAAGATCTCATCATGACTAAGAAAATGAGCCCAAACTCGAAACACCTAGCTCTATTCGTCTCCGAGTTCCAATAGTGACTTCCGAGGTATACCATCAGGTCACTCCACAAATCCAGAGGTAAGATCTCATCATGTCTAAGAAAATGAGCCCAAACTCGAAACACCTAGCTCTATTCGTCTCCGAGTTCCAATAGTGATTTCCGAGGTATACCATCAGGTCACTCCACAAATCCGGAGGTAAGATCTCATCATGACTAAGAAAATGAGCCCAAACTCGAAACACCTAGCTCTATTCGTCTCCGAGTTCCAATAGTGACTTCCGAGGTATACCATCAGGTCACTCCACAAATCCGGAGGTAAGATCTCATCATGACTAAGAAAATGAGCCCAAACTCGAAACACCTAGCTCTATTCGTCTCCGAGTTCCAATAGTGACTTCCGAGGTATACCATCAGGTCACTCCACAAATCCGGAGGTAAGATCTCATCATGACTAAGAAAATGAGCCCAAACTCGAAACACCTAGCTCTATTCGTCTCCGAGTTCCAATAGTGACTTCCGAGGTATACCATCAGGTCACTCCACAAATCCGGAGGTAAGATCTCATCATGATTAAGAAAATGAGCCCAAACTCGAAACACCTAGCTTTATTCGTCTCCGAGTTCCAATAGTGACTTCCGAGGTATACCATCAGGTCACTCCACAAATCCGGAGGTAAGATCTCATCATGACTAAGAAAATGAGCCCAAACTCAAAACACCTAGCTCTATTCGTCTCCGAGTTCCAATAGTGACTTCCGAGGTATACCATCAGGTCACTCCACAAATCCGGAGGTAAGATCTCATCATGACTAAGAAAATGAGCCCAAACTCGAAACACCTAGCTCTATTCGTCTCCGAGGTCCAATAGTGACTTCCGAGGTATACCATCAGGTCTCTCCACAAATCCGGAGGTAAGATCTCATCATGACTAAGAAAATGAGCCCAAACTCGAAACACCTAGCTCTATTCGTCTCCGAGTTCCAATAGTGACTTCCGAGGTATACCATCAGGTCACTCCACAAATCCGGAGGTAAGATCTCATCATGACTAAGAAAATGAGCCCAAACTCGAAACACCTAGCTCTATTCGTCTCCGAGTTCCAATAGTGACTTCCGAGGTATACCATCAGGTCACTCCACAAATCCAGAGGTAAGATCTCATCATGTCTAAGAAAATGAGCCCAAACTCGAAACACCTAGCTCTATTCGTCTCCGAGTTCCAATAGTGATTTCCGAGGTATACCATCAGGTCACTCCACAAATCCGGAGGTAAGATCTCATCATGACTAAGAAAATGAGCCCAAACTCGAAACACCTAGCTCTATTCGTCTCCGAGTTCCAATAGTGACTTCCGAGGTATACCATCAGGTCACTCCACAAATCCGGAGGTAAGATCTCATCATGACTAAGAAAATGAGCCCAAACTCGAAACACCTAGCTCTATTCGTCTCCGAGTTCCAATAGTGACTTCCGAGGTATACCATCAGGTCACTCCACAAATCCGGAGGTAAGATCTCATCATGACTAAGAAAATGAGCCCAAACTCGAAACACCTAGCTCTATTCGTCTCCGAGTTCCAATAGTGACTTCCGAGGTATACCATCAGGTCACTCCACAAATCCGGAGGTAAGATCTCATCATGACTAAGAAAATGAGCCCAAACTCGAAACACCTAGCTCTATTCGTCTCCGAGTTCCAATAGTGACTTCCGAGGTATACCATCAGGTCACTCCACAAATCCGGAGGTAAGATCTCATCATTACTAAGAAAATGAGCCCAAACTCGAAACACCTAGCTCTATTCGTCTCCGAGTTCCAATAGTGACTTCCGAGGTATACCATCAGGTCACTCCACAAATCCGGAGGTAAGATCTCATCATGACTAAGAAAATGAGCCCAAACTCGAAACACCTAGCTCTATTCGTCTCCGAGTTCCAATAGTGACTTCCGAGGTATACCATCAGGTCACTCCACAAATCCGGAGGTAAGATCTCATCATTACTAAGAAAATGAGCCCAAACTCGAAACACCTAGCTCTATTCGTCTCCGAGTTCCAATAGTGACTTCCGAGGTATACCATCAGGTCACTCCACAAATCCGGAGGTAAGATCTCATCATGACTAAGAAAATGAGCCCAAACTCGAAACACCTAGCCCTATTCGTCTCCGAGTTCCAATAGTGACTTTCGAGGTATACCATCAGGTCACTCCACAAATCCGGAGGTAAGATCTCATCATGACTAAGAAAATGAGCCCAAACTCGAAACACCTAGCTCTATTCGTCTCCGAGTTCCAATAGTGACTTTCGAGGTATACCATCAGGTCACTCCACAAATCCGGAGGTAAGATCTCATCATGACTAAGAAAATGAGCCCAAACTCGAAACACCTAGCTCTATTCGTCTCCGAGTTCCAATAGTGACTTTCGAGGTATACCATCAGGTCACTCCACAAATCCGGAGGTAAGATCTCGTCATGACTAAGAAAACGAGCCCAAACTGGACACATCTAGTTCTTCTAGTCTTCAAGTTCCTATCGCAGCCTTCGAAGTTCACTATCAGATCACTATCTCAAGAAAAAAATCCAGCTAACGATAAAATGTGATAATAGGTACATAATATTATCATTATTATCTTACCTTGCCAAAATATCAGCACAATCACGGAATAAGTACCTATAAATATCAGTTAGGGTTTTGTCGAACTATTTTGTGTTCGTACAGCGATCTTTTCCACATCAAAAAATTATAGCAACCGACGCAGAGACCACCCACGAAGGCGGCTGGCCGCTGACTGATAAAATTTTGAAATCATACCATTGCCTGCCCAATATCAAAATAACCCTTAGTGCACTGTATTAAGGTTTGCGGTTGAAGCAAAATACGTGAAAAATTTATACACGATGTTTTTATTTATTTTTATACTATTATTAATATAATAATCCTATATTTTGACGTGCACATTATGTGCTAACGGAAAATATTTATTAGAAGAATAAAATCTGTACGTAAACTGAGAAAAATGTACCTAAACTTGACCCTAAATCGTTAATTCTGCGTGGAAGAGGTGAAGGAAAATCGTTCTTATAGTATCAAAATTAATGATTTTATCCAAAAATTACTCGATCTCTGGAGATAAAGGACCAATCTATTTTTAGCAATCTGTAGTTCCAATTTACTTAGTATATTTTAGCCACAAAGCGTACCGAAAATCTATACAAGTGTGCAAATACGTCCTTAAAAATCGATTCTCCTAAGTACTTATGTGCCTGTCGATATAATATTAGTATGCCAATAAAAGTACAAAGTGTATACATATACTATTGTTGTAAAATGGACACAATGCAATCAATTTCAACCGCTCGATATGACAATGCTCTGATAAGATGACAAATTGCGAAGATAATAGGTGATAAGAGATAACAGCTGGTGTCGATGATACGCGGCGCTGACCGAGTGGTGTGCCGGAGAGGTGTCGTGTACTAGAGGAGGCGACGTTCCACTAAACCGCGTCCTTCCAATACCGGAGGGACGCGAACCAGTCCGCACCGACGACGCACCATGGGAAGAGTGTCTTCCGTGGTAGCGCAGCCACGTCGTCGGTCGAACCGTTTGCGCGGAGCGTTGCTGTGTTTCTGTCCGAGGTCGTCAGCCGTGCCTGATACAAGAAATCTAAGATTTTAAGCTCAAAATTTACCATCATAGGAAAAGTTACACATAGTTGAATGGATGTTTAAAATAAACCAATATTTCCTATTGACATTTATCATATTATAATACAACAAACTATTATATTAATATTATTAAAGTCCGTCTCCAGAATGCAAACTGTCTCTGAATCAAAATCAGTTTAACGGATGGATCGTAAAAAGCTAGCAGACAGACAGACAGACACACTTTCCCATTTACAATATTGGTTGCTGTTGACTAAGGACGTCGGGACTAAGACATCCTTGGAGTTAAGTGAGGAGCTGTTCTGACGCCGGATGCACGAGGCCTGCGAACTTTGGTCTCTATGGTCTGTAACTCAAGGGTGCTATCAGAGAAGTAAACAGATAAACATGTTTGTTCAGGAATCACGGTAAACAGCTCGGATGCATGTTTGCTTATTTTCTTTACTGTTATCATGTATTTACCATCGTATTTACTGTATTGTATAGGGCGCAAGCCATGTTTAAACATTTCTAAGATCAATGTTTATCTTTATTCGATGCATTAATTTCATATTGTTAGGGGTATATAGTTTTAACTTTTATTTCAATTAAACATAACATATTATCTGGGGTCCGATCCCAGGCACTAGTTGCAGTTGCAGGATCACTAGTTGTAGGTAGGTAGATGTTGATATTTGTCAGTCAGTTTTTTCTGCTATAAATTTAGACAATCCTGTTACAAATGGGTATAGAATATAGATAATAAAAGTAAGTACCTCTGTATAAAATGTATCTATCTTTATCATACTTAGGTACGTGTTTGATAAAGTAATTGTATTTAAGTGGAATTAAATGTTTACCAATAGATAAATCAAAGATTAAAATATAAATAATATATCTAATAATAAACACATGGCAAATACATACACAACTAAGTCATTTAGTAGGCAGTTTTAAACTTCCGGAAAACTTTCCAGGTTTCCCATTTTGAGCACCGAAGGAATATAACTATTAGATATTACTAACATAATGAAGTAAGTAGATATTTATGACAATGGTGCCTAAGTAGGTACCTAAGGTAATTAGTACATGACAGGTTGAAATAGCAATCGGGGTATGAGGCGGGGGGACACCCCGCACACCCGCATGTCACCCGCGCTAACCCGCACCGGGTTAGCGCGGGTGACATGCGGGTGTGCGGGGTGTCCCGATTGCCATCTCAACCTGTCGCGTACTATAGTATAGCATCGTTTTGGATGTCATGTCATTGATAACGTGGAATGTGTCAGCTTTTTAAAGGCTTAGTACAAGCTGTTAAAACACCACGCTATAACTATAATGTCACTTTTACACACGTACAGAGTGACAATAAAGCCTTCACGTTTTCCATAAACAGGCGCAGGGGCCCGGTTAGTGCGCCGATGTTTGCATATTAATTTATAAGGACGTGAGACCACCCACGGCTGGGTCTTACCTGCGACCTTTAATATTTGGAGGGTTCCATACCTCAAAAGCAAAAAGGGAACCCTTTTAGGATCACTTTGGTGTCTGTCAAGAAAAGAGAATGAAAACTTGTAGGGTACCTAGTTTGTAAGCTGTGAACAAAACATAAAAATTGTGTAGGGAACCCTAAAGAGAGAGACCCCGCTCACACTTGATTCTGTACCCTAAGGATAAAAACGGTGGTTTCCTCACGATTTTTTCTCCACTTAGCTATTTTATTACTGCTTTGTAATATTAGTAATTCGTATGGCAATTGTGCATTGTAAGGTCTACATCTCCTAAGGATGTTCCGGTGTCGGAGCGAAACGTGCGTCGAATGTCTTCTGGTGGATCTGTGTGGTGTAGCGTGGTGGTTCTTGGGGCTTGCTTGGTGGGTGACTTTTCTTGCATGCTTAGTAGTGGGAGGGCGGGTAGTGTATGTCGCATGCTGCATGTTGTAAGTACCATACAGATTTGCCTTTTTTAGCGGACTATAGCAATTCAAGCTTTTGAATCTTTGTATAAAATTTGTTTAATTGAAATTAAAGTTATGTAAAACAATTTCAGTAATAGGTACCTAGTATCTATCTATTATAATAAATAAAATTGGAGTGTCTGTCTGTAATTTCGAAATAACTACCGCATATTAAGGTCATATGGTTATTTGAACGATACTATAACTGAATCACACGTTTTTTAAATTTTTGTCTGTCTGTCTGTCTGTCTGTCTGTCTGTCTGTCTGTCTGTCTGTCTGTTTGAAAAGGCTAATCTTTGGAACGGCTGAACCGATTTTGACGGGATTTTCACTGACAAGTAGAGGATTGACCAGGGTGTAACATAGGCTACTTTTTTAACCGACTTTCTAAAAGGGAGTTGTGTTTTTCTACCTTTGTACACCGAAATCTCCGAGATTTCTGAACCGATTTGCGTCATTTCTTTTTTAATCGATAGAGGAACTTTGCGACATTGTTTCCTAAAAAATTTGGAGTCCAACTCCTCAATCCTGATGCTGCAGGGGATCTGACCAATCCACGCGGGCGAAGCTGCGGGCATCAGCTAGTTCAACAATAAAATGTAATGCATCGAAATACATATTAAATATAAGGCATGTGTCGACTGCAGCACAGAAAATACCAGCTCTCGTGAAAAAAGGAGTGCCGCGAAAGGAAATGACCTGGGGAGGGAATAGTGTGGAATAGTCCTGTCGGAAGTTCAAAATACTGTTTACAGTGGAGCCTATGAACTGTCAAAGCCTTGGGCAAACAGAACGCAAGGCGACTCAGAGATGTGCCATGAAAGTACTTGATACTGTAACAACGTCATGTCACTTTACCTACCTCATCATCATCAAGCCATTGCTGGCCCACTACTGACCACGGGTCCCTTCTCAGAATGAGAAGGATTTAGGTGTCGACCACACTGGCCAAGTGCTGATCGAAAAACTTCACTCATCTTTGAGAACATTATGGCGAACTCTCATGCAGATTTCCTCGCGATGTTTCGCAGTTTAGGCAAGTGATATATTATGCCATTTCAACTCTGAAAATTTACCTGGGATGGAACCCCGACCAATACCACGTACGTACGGGTACGATACCAATAGACACAAAGGCTGAGATCTGTAGAGCGCACTTTGACTTTGCTCAGACGCAAGATTGAGTTAAAACGAGACAGATTTATGTGGGAAATATACATCTGTCTCGTTTTAACAGTGTCTTAACTCTAAGCAAAGTCAGAGTGCGCTCTATAGATGTCACCCTAATGGGCAACTTTGCATCGATGTTCCAAACATTGAAGTTTAGAATTGACCAGCGCTCCGTCACCAATGAGTCTCTACTAGCGCAACGATCCACCTAATCCAATGCATCCAGACGATGTCGTCACGCGTCGTGTGTGTCCAGGCGTCACCGGGGGCGGCGGCCGTGTGTTGAATACCGCGTTAATTAACAAATGGGTCGGATTGGGTAACAGGGGAATGTGACGCCGCATTGTTGCGACCGCGGCAGGCGCTGGCAGGCAGTGAAGGAGGGAAGGAGGTAGCTACTGTGTGATAGAGGTAAATGACATGGAGGCATGCGTGCTTCCGTGTTGACTTGCCGTAACCTATTGTTTACTAAACAAAGTGGGGAAAATTAGATAGGTACCTACCTACTTAATTAAGTTTTTTTCGCCCGGCATTTTGGTCGATTGGGGGAGCAACTTTTTTTTTTAAAGAAGAAATCCCCCTTTCCCCTCCAATTAAGCGTAAAGCTTGTGCCAGGAGTGGGTAAGACAATAGTGCAACGGGCGGGGTTTGAACCGCCGACCTTTCGGATTTCAGTCCGCTCCTATAACCGTGGAGCTATTGAGGCTTAGTATTAGAAGATGTCTCTGTATTATGCATCTTCTAGACAAGCGCGCACCAACTTAGCCCTCATCATTGCTTTCTTTGAAGTATGATTGTCGTCAAGCGCAAGCCTATCATGCAATTAAAAACTCTTAGAGCAATATTCCTAGATAAGACAAGTGTAAATTAAAAATTTATAACACCCCCGACAAGTGAAGGTTGCAGTAACTAGAAAAGGGCTGATAACTTTCAAGCGTCTGACCCGATTTTCTTGGATTATAGCTAAGAACACTCATCCCGATCAAGCCACCTTTCAAACCAAAAAAAAAACTAAATTAAAATCTGTTCATTAGTTTAGGAGCTACGATGCCACAGACAGATACACACGTCAAACTTATAACACCCCTCTTTTTGGGTCGAGGGTTAAAAACAACAGAGTAAACAGTCACATCTTTCTGTTATTCAACCACTCTCTATCTAAGTAGTGAGTAAGTAGGTACTTAATAATAAATGACTTCTCGTTCAGTAACGATGGCCAATAGTTATACACATCGTGCCTGCCGGCGACCGAACGTAGCCATTCGCCTAATCGCTCCACAGCTACAATGCTACGACCACAGAACGTGTCTTCCTGTCTTCGGAGAGGTGATTTATTGCACTCCATATTCAGACTGTAATCTATTCTCTACTGTGGTACATACTTTAGGTAAGACAGTTACTGTACAGCAAATATAACGTAGGGGAAGTAATACCCCCTTACGTTATCCATCCATACTAATATTATAAATGCGAAAGTGTGTCTGTCTGTCTGTCTGCTACGTTTTCACGGCCCAACCGCTGAACTGATTTTAATGAAATTTGGTACAGACTTGGGATACATCCCGGGGACGGACATAGGCTACTTTTTACCCCAGAAAATCAAAGAGTTCCTAGGGGATTTAAAAAAATCGAAATCCGCGGGCGGAGCCGCGGGCATCCCCTAGTGTATAATAGTTATGGAAATTACTACAGTAGACAGATGTTAAAAATCAATCAATAGTCAGTAGACAAATGTTGGATTTTTTTTCTTCCATTACAAAATAGCCCTTTACTTGCAATCGCACGTGTAAGTAAATGATGATGCAGTCTAAGATGGAAGCGGGCCACATGTATTTAGGGTTTTTAAGAATCTCGTGGGAGTTCTTTGATTTTCCAGGACTAAAAGTAGCCTATGTCCTTCCTTGAGATGCAAGCTATCTTCCAAGATTAGCCGTATTTGACGATCAAACAAGTATTATGGTTACTCAAATGGGCCATGAAAAGCTAGCATACAGTAAGACAGACACACTTACGCATTTTAGTTTTAGCGAATGGATATGAATTTAGGTCAGTACTCAGTAGGTACCTAGCTACCTAAGTTCCATCTCTATCGACAAAAACCCACTCCATTTTAGTTGTTGTCAAAACCTTGCTAGTAGTCAATTTAGTACTTACCTAACAAATAAATCTTGCAACATATCAACTTCCATAGACAAAAAATTTGCGTATCAGTGTATGAAATTATGTTAATGCGGTCAGTTAATAACATATTCGGGCAGGACGCGTGGGCCGGCCGCGCGCACGCAAAGGTCGCGTAGCGTCGGCACCCGCGCATCTTTTGAAAGTGAAAATACATCAACACAGGTACACGTGTGTTGACCTAGCATAGCTCAAATAATGATGTGATCTAACAATGCGGTAATGCGAACACGAGTTACAAACAAAACGTTACTAAAATGGGGCACGTATATTGTATTGTGAATTTTATACCACGTATTCATCATTAAATTCCTACTAACCTAACTTGCTGTTAGGAAATCCCTATACCTACCTACTTTGCACTTTACTATGTTGCAAGTAACAACAGTGTAGTCAACATCTTAGATAATAAATAAATGATTCAGTAAATCTTACAAATCAAAGATGGCCGACCTGAGAATGAAATCTCAACGGTCTTCCTTCCTCTTCTCTTCTCAGGAAGGGTTCAGAGTATAGTTTGATAGACATCACAACTTTGACAAGATTATGGAGAACACTCAGGTATGCTGGTTTCCTCACGATGTTTTTCTTCACCGTTATTTACACCGAATTCCGAATTCTTAGAAAAACACGCAATTTCTGCAATGCAACTGCAACCCTATTGCATAATAGAGTAGGTATATTTTTCAAAATGGTGGCCTTTCCTGATGGTCCTGACTCCTAATGGCTTATATTTAGAAAACTAGTAGAGGTCCCTCTGCGTGATTAGGGTCCCCTATCCTTATATAAGTCTATCCTTGTATAAGTGTAAATATAAGTCTTCGGTCCAATTTTAGAATTTCCCGTTTGATTCAAATTATTTCTTGGTCATTTATCTAATATGTAGTTAAGAATCTAAATACCACTATATCTTAGCGTCCTACACTAGTGCAATCCAAACCCCTCCGGCTATCTGTAGATCTGTACCATAAGTTTTAAGTATGGTACCGAACAATAATTAACATATTATCAAACACTTGATAAATTTTCATAGCACAGTTATAGATATTTAATCACACATTGATCGTATCAACAAATTGCCACCTCCCACACCTAATGGAGGTAAAGATTTGAATCTTTAATTACACGGTAGCTCACATAAACGTATCTAGTGTTCAATAAAAATAATTTTAATTATATCCCGTTTGGCATCAGATCTGAATAAGTATTATTGTATATTGATTGTTTTAATGATACCTCTTTAGAATACTTTACTATACCGTTACATTATACTAAAGTATTCGAAAGGGGAACTTCGGTAGTCGGTTCGATGCCGCGTGGAAACCGATGCGATGAGTGGTTTGGCTTTAATAAAACTTCCAGTCTTACCCATCCAAGTAAGCGCTTCCATCATCCGTAAGTGTTAACTTGTAATCGAAAAAAAAAAAAAAAAAGAAAAAAAAATACTGTTATAATGTAAATAGTCCCATACAAATCTTTAGTCGGAGCTATGAAGATTTGCGCAGACGTGAGTGTGAGAGTTTTGATGCCGTAAGTAGTGTTGAATTGGGGATCCTGTATCAAAATCCATGGGGATTTTGGATCACTCTCGCTAACGCTCGTTCGCTACGCTCACCGTGATACAAAATCCCCATGAATTTTGATACAGGATCCCCAATGTAGGCTACTGTCCACAACAACACATTAAATAAATGGAGTATTCCTAAATCCAAGCAACAATTAATCACTATCAACAGTGAGACAAAATCCTCAATGACTAGTTATTGCGGATCCTATATCATACGCCCGCACCGCACAGTGGATGATATAATACGATGAGTTCGACGAGACTGCGGCATTCATAAGAAATGCGAACGAGCCCATATGCATGATAATTTTACGTCTAAAAGTTTGCTCTCGCATAGTTAACCATTTGATTTGTTGCGCTCAAATTATTTTTGTATATTGATCGTGTTTCTGCTTGATCCGGCATTGCTGTATTCATTAGTATGAATTTCGATCGATTGATTCGAGGCTTGCGCATACTTATAATAGGTTGGATAAAGGTAGACTCTTTAAATGTTTATAGCTCATCAGAAATATATTCGTATTACATTAACGATTGCTTTTCCACATATCGGACATAACATTTTATCCAACGATAAAGCACATTTAGTACACGTTATAGCATGACCACATGGTATATAACACGCAGCTACTTCTTCTACAAGACAAATTTTGCAGCAAAGTGTTTCTTTAATATTTTCAACACATAATATGTTTCTGTCTGCAAAAGAACTTATTATATTGTTATTTACAAATTGTTCAGATACTTTTGATGCACCACAAACATCTTTGCTATCACTTTGTAGGTATGTTTCACCCTTCACAAGTAAAACATAGGGACAGGACGGAAACCAGCGTGCGTGCTCCGACCATGGATGATCTTCGATGCCCCAGTCTTTGAGCCTGCCATCACAAAAGTAACAAATCACGCGATCACTATCTCCTGTATAAAAAAAACCAGCATCAGCCATTTCTTGAGGTTTTTGATTTAAATCTTGAGGCCAGGTATCAAAACTTCGCAATCTTGCGATTTGAGTTGCATAGCGAGGATATTTAGGATATATTAACTCCATTCTGATCTACAAACAATGAATTTTGGATAAAGATTTATTAGTAAAAATATATTATAGCAGATTTCTAGTAAGGTGTGCAAGCTTATCATACATTATTATTTATCGAAAATTAATTCTTTAATGATGAATTTAGACACATTTCCCGCTATTTAAATATATTTCGATTGTTATAAATACTTTGATAAATAGAGATTAATGGACGAAAAAAATACGTACAATGCGTACTAATATAATAAATTCACTGATGACCCCACGACTTCATCTGCATGGATTTAGGTTTTTAAATCCTGCGGGAACTCTATGATTTTCCGAGATAAAAAGTTGTCTATATCTCTCCAGTTCTTTTACTATACCCACGAAAAATCATGTCGATTCGTTGCTCCGTTGCGACGTGATTGAAGGACGAACCAATAAACAAACAAACAGACACACTTTAGCATTTATAATAAGTATGATTAGTGATGCAAAAAGGCGTCTGTCTAAACTAAAGACTAACGGCTGAATCTTGCCGAAATTTGATACACAGACAATTCACATCTTGGAGACGGATCCAGGATATTTTTTGACGTCGAAAATTAAAGGATTTCCACTCAAGTTTTAAATCAAATTCGCAAGGAAGAAGATTGAAGCATCAAATAGGAGCAAATATTATTAGACCTTTCACAAATTTTATACCTACCTATGGAAAGTAGTAAAATGTATAACCTTTTAACATTTTAACTATCGCGAGTCCGACGCATACCATTCCTTTTACGGTTAGATCTCAATTCACTGCGTAACTATAAACAACAGCGTCTTCCATGCTTCAAAATCGAACACCTATAGCTGATGCGGCAATAATTTATACGTAAGACAGTGTTCATACGAATGTATAAATCTAGTCTGATTACTTTCGCAAATATAAGTTTTATGTTGTGATGATTTAGTGTTTAAAGTTACATGCGCAAATGTTTAAATCTAATTTATTTCAATCCATTTCGTTTATTATGAAAGAGGTTTTAGAATTCGAGCGTATAAATAGGTCGATCCTAAGCGTCACCATTCCTTTCTTTCCGAGTTTTGGATACGACGACAACAACAGTCGAAATAAAGTATGTAAGTATTTTTATTTTATATGTTTATTTTTGAATTAAGCAACTAGGTACCTATTGAATTTTTATTTGGAGTTTTCATGTTGATAGTTACTTAAATTGTTTTTCAGGGCCTCTTCATCTTTCATCAATCCATTTGACGAAGACGAAGACCCCATCGCTTTGGTGCAGCCCCCATCAACATCGAAGTCTCTTAAGAAGAAACGTGAGGTGAAGCGGAAGAAGACGATCAAGAAAAAGGAGGTGACTTCTTCTGCTCCGAAGAATCCGTTCGAATCGAGCGGATCGGAATCTGAACCCGAAACGTCTCCAAATACACCTACGAGTCCATCTGTTAAGCGGAGGAGGTTTATTACCGAATCTGAGGTGAGTTGTCTTATTTATATTTTATTGGATTAAAGCTTTTAAAAGACTTCCCAATAAGAATGTTGTTAGGCAATTGGTCTGTATATAAATTTATGAATATAGTTTGTTAAAGTTATTATTTTGTTAGGGATCATATCCGAAGGGTACCAGTGGGATCCTATTACTAAGCTACCGCTGTCCGCCCGGACGTCTGTCTGTCAGCGGGCTTTATCTCATGAACCATAATAGGTAGAGAGTTGAAATTATCGCAGATGATACTAAATTGAATATTTTTCAATTTCAGGATGAATCTACTAGCAAGCCAGTGCGCGCTGCGAAATTGAGAAGTTTTCTCAGTCGGCGCGTTGCGTCGGGGTATACATCCCAATCAGACCCATCGAAGAAAGGCAGCTACTACTTCGAGCTGCGCGTCTACAACTCTGAAGAAGTGGAGAAACTCGCGAACAATGAGCGTTGGAAGCATGCCATCTGCACACTAAAACTTGCAACTGATTTAAATTCGGTGGTATGGAAGTCCCTCACCAAATTAATTGATGATAGTAAGGCTGAACTAAAAAATATTCAGCCCATTTTATACCCTGCAAATGAAAATAATTTCTAAGATAAATTTTGTAAATTAAATTTTGTAAATCTTAGAAATTATTTTCATAAATAAATTCAAAAAATATTTCATCTGCAACATATTGTATATAATAAGTATGACAATTAAATTACTATCTTTATGTTTGTGCCTGTAAATATTTTTTAACGTGTTTTTTTTACAGAAATTACAAAGCCTAAACCATACAAAGCCTAGACCATACAAAACCTAGATCATACAAAGCCTAGACCATACAAAACCTAGACCATACAAAGCCTAGACCATATGAAACTAGAAATATAAAAACTAGAACCATATGAAACTAGAACCTATAAAATTAAATTAACGTGTTTTTTTTACAGAAATTACAAAGCCTAAACCATACAAAGCCTAGACCATACAAAGCCTAGATCATACAAAGCCTAGACCATACAAAACCTAGACCATACAAAGCCTAGACCATATGAAACTAGAAACATAAAAACTAGAACCATATGAAACTAGAACCATATAAAATTAAATAAAAATGTCTAAATGTTCATATCGAAAGATTTGAAGTTGGGATATTAATAACGTGATACTTACAACCCTTATACTCTTACTAAGTCTGCACATTGTCTGAAAATAACTAGATTACTTTATTTTAATACAGTCATCTCATAACTATCCAAAATTTAAAATCTAGAACTGAGAAACTAGAACCATACAAACTAGATACTTGACATGTTTGAATGTTGATATCGAAACATCGCATTACTTCCATTCTATTAATAACTGTTTACTGTTTATTAGCCAATAGCTTGATTTATTATTTAGCTGTATTTCCTTACCGATTTTTTATACGCAGAATATTAAAACCAGAACTGAGAAACTAGATACTAAATAGATAAACAAGATAAGCAATTCTATGAAATTGAAAATGTTTTTCTGCAAAGAGTGTAACCTTTATGTTAAAACATCTATATCGTCACATAACAGAACAAATACTCATAAATCTAATAGTTTATTTCAATCTAGATATGAGAATGTGCAAATTATAAAAACGGCTTTTAGAAACAGAATAATCAGTTACAAAGTAAATCCGACCTCTACAACTTTAGTTCCAGAGAGTTTTTTTTCACAAATATTTAAAACCACACGCGAGATCATAAATATATCTCTAAAGAAACACACTGCCATTAAAGTAAATTTCGAGTTATTTGTTTCGTATATTTTACCAAAAAATTTTGAAAAGTCTATTAAATCTTTCAGTACTAAATATGGTATTATAGTCCAAAGTACTGATATTGATAATTTTTTATTACAATGTGCTCAAAAGTTAACTTGCAAATGCGCAGAATTCGAACAGTCAGAATCTGGTTGGACAATTGATTCTATCAGTCATTTGGAGATAAATATTAATAAATATAATCCTCTGAAAGGTGGATCATATTTGGCATTACCATCACATATAAGAAATACAAAATCATGTCTAAATATTCATAATTTCGATGATTGTTGCTTTTTATGGTGCATTGCTGCTAAAATGTATCCTACAAAACTTAATTCCAATAGAGTTTCATCATATCCTCATTATTCATTGCTTTTTGACATAAGAAATATGACATTTCCTCCGGGAATTGAAGATATTAAAACCTTTGAGAAGAACAATCCAACTATTAGTGTAAATGTTTATGGGTTAGAAGCCAATAATACAGTTACAGGTCCTTTGTATGTGACTTTAGCTCGAAAACTTACCCATGTTAATTTATTATATATTACTAAAAATGACAAAGCCCATTACTGTTTGATTAAAGACTTTGGCCGACTTGTGCGAAGGCAATTAACAAAACACAAGTCTAAAATATTTTTATGTGATGAATGTTTTTTATATTTCGCAAATGAACAAAAACTACACAATCACGATTGTGCTAAAAGACAAACTGTACTTCCAGAAGATGGTAGTAAGTTGCATTTTTCAAACTATGAGAGAACTCAAAGAATTCCTATCGTGATATATGGCGATTTTGAGAGCTTGCTTTGTAAATATTCAAACGAAAATAAATCTCTTTATACTGAAGATATACAAACACATGAACCATCTTGTTTCGCTTATTACATATGTTGCCATTCTAAACCTGAGCTTAATGACTTTGTAAGCTATCGCGGACCAAACTGTGGTAAAAAATTTGTTGAAAGCATTACGCGAGATGTAAAAAGATTGCACGGTATTTTAAATACAAATAATCCAATGTTTCCTCTTACTACCGAAGAGTTGACTTCATATAATGAAGCAAAAATTTGCTGCATCTGTAAAACAATGTTTAAAAAATATGATATAATAGTAAAGGATCATGACCATTTTACAGGTAAATACCGAGGCCCTGCTCACAACACTTGTAACATAAATGCAAAAAAATGTACGTTTATACCGATCATTTTTCATAACTTGAGTGGTTATGATTGCCACTTATTTATTAAAGAATTATCAGAAATTACCGGAAAAACGAGCTTGATACCAAAATCTAAAGAAAAATATATATCATTCACAAAATTTTTACCTATTGATAAAACAAATGCTGCTCAACTGAAGTTTATCGATTCATTTAATTTTTTGAGTTCGGGTTTGGATAAACTGGCAAAGAGTCTTCATCCGAATGATTTTCAGCATATGCGTGTATTTATTAAGGATGAACACTTATTAAATTTGGCCTGTAAAAAGGGTGTCTATTGTTATGATTATATGGATGCATGGGAGAAATATAATGAAACAAAGTTACCAAAACATTCGATTTTTTTTAATAAACTCACAGGTGAAAATATTTCCATTGAGGATTACGAACACGCTTTAAAAATATGGAAAACTTTTGGTATAAAAAACTTAGGAGAGTATACAGATTTATACTTACAATGCGATGTCTTATTACTATGCGACGTTTTTGAAAAGTTCAGAAATATGAGTTTAGACTATTATAATTTAGACCCCTGCTATTATGTATCATCTCCATCTTTAAGTTGGGACGCAATGTTGTTATATACTAAAGTTGAGCTTGATTTGATTTCTGATGTGGATATGTATCAGATGTTAGAAAAAGGTATTCGAGGTGGTTTAGCCCAGTGTTCATTGAGATATGCTGAAGCAAACAATAAATATTTACCATCCTACAATAAAAATGAGTCAAGTACGTACTTAATTTATTTAGACTGTGTCAACCTTTACGGTTTTGCTATGATGCAAAAAATGCCAATGCGTGACTTTAAATTTTTAAATGAAAATGAAATTAAAAATTTTGATGTAAGGAACATTTCTAAAAAAAGTCAGTGTGGATATATTCTCGAGGTAGATTTATGTTATCCGGATAATATTCATGATGCTCATTCAGACCTACCATTTGCTGCGGAAAAATATTCTCCTGCTCAAAATCAAAGCAAAAAATTGGTGGCAAATTTATATAATAAACATCGTTTTGTTATTCATTATATGCACTTGCAAGAATGCTTAAAGAATGGTTTATTGCTTTTAAAAATATACAGAGTGCTATCTTTTTATCAGGACAACTTTTTAGAGCCTTATATTTTTTTAAACACAAGTCTCAGACAAAATGCCAAGTCTGATTTTGAGAAAGACTTTTTTAAAAAGCAGAATAATTCTATTTTTGGAAAAACGATAGAAAACAAAAGGAAGCAGGTTGACGTAAAACTAGTAAACGTTTGGAGAGATACTACAAATAATACTAATAAATTGAATGGAGCGGAAAAATATATTAGTGCACCACATTTTCACAGTTTATCAATTTTTTCTGAAAACTTAGTAGCTATTCAATTGAAAAAAACAAAAATTGTCTTAGATCGACCAATATATATTGGATTCACGATTCTTGAACTGTCGAAAACGCATTTGTATCATTTTCATTATTCGGTCATAAAAAGAATCTATGGAAATAATGTTCAGTTATGTTATACGGATACTGATAGTTTACTATATCTTGTAAAAACTGATGATTTTTATGAAGATATGAAAGATAACATTCATTATTTTGATACTAGCAATTTTGAAGATGATAATATTTTTAATATGCCGAAAGCTAATATGAAAATACCTGGATATTTTAAAGACGAAATGGGAGGAGAAATCATTTCTAAATTTGTTGGTTTACGCGCAAAATTATATTGTTTACTTTCTGAGAAAAAAACTATCAGTAAAGCAAAGGGTATCACGAAGCCTGTGACAAAAAAATTAAACTTTGAGAAATATAAGAAAGCCTTATTTTGCAATGAAAATATAAGAGATGATATGTTTGTCATACGATCAAAAAATCATCAGGTTTTTACTCAGAAAATTAATAAATTAGTATTAAATAGTGATGATAATAAAAGGCAAATAATGGAAAATGATTTTAAAACTTTGCCTTGGGGGCATTACAGCACGATTCTTTAGTAAAAATATTATGCTAAGTACCTATGTATTTTACAAATTTTTATGTGTCTAATTTTAATATTAGTTTTAATGGTAATTTAGCATTTAATAAATTTGATTAAGTTTACCACAGTGTTTTATTTCAAATAAAATCACAACATATTTTATATTCCCTTTATTAATTCAACCAATTATTTACATTACTTCATAAACTTAGTACTTAACATAAGATTAACGTATTATAAAAACTTACTACTTAATGGAAAATATTCGGACTACAACTTACTTGCATGATATGAAAATATAAAATATACTTTATACTTTAATTAGAACTCATTTATGCTTTTTATTTTTACAATCGCAAAATAACAATAAAATAATATTAAATTTAACTATTCAGGCACACTTAGCTTTTGTATAATCCTATTAATTAAATCTTCTGTAGCATCCATCATATTGTCATAATTATCACTCACTATGTACTGTACACTCAAATTAGTCTTTGCACTGTTCTCCTGTTCTTTACTATCAATTTCAAGTATTTCAATTTTTATAATGTGGCTTCCCTTTGCTTTATTTTTCCGTATAACAAAAGATGAATCTGGAGCTGGTGAAATCACATGATCTATTTTTGGAAGCTTCTTTTTTAAAGACAATTTATTTTTCTTTTTTATGGTTTTCAAACTGGTGTTATTTTCAAGTGTTTCATTATTTTTTTGCTCACGTAAAGCTTTCAATCTATTCTCTTCTTCTCTTTCTAAAATAGCATCCAAGTCTTGAGCTCCATAAAATGGATTATTCATACTTGTGTTTCTTTCGTCATCCGTGAAATAAAAGTCCGACATGATGCTGTAACAAAATACAAAATTTTATAAATATAACAATAAAACAACATTTATAAAAATATCAATAAACAAATTCTAAAATAGAAAAGAATACAGTCAAAATATTATATAAGTAATTTTTTTCACTAACCAGAAGCGAGTGAGTTCCTTGCGTGAGAAGATCTGGGAATGAAAATTGTTTAGTAACAAATCTATGGAGTCAAGTTTTCAAAACAATTGTATATACTTGTATGACATTCGTCCGCATTATGCAATCTCTAGCGACATGTTAGAACCTGTTTAATATTAAGTTCTTACGAATTTCAATTTCATACTATTATCACAAGGTTTAAATTAAAATGTATACCTACATTTTAATATAATCATCGACAAATAATAGTGCGCTAGACAAGTGCGAAGTGAAACACGAATGTGATACCTACAAGCAATACCTTAAAATTTAAATCAACTAGCAATAATATGAAGTTATTTAATAAGTTGCATTTTTAAAATTATCATCAATCAGTAATATGAAGTTGATAAAACAGGCTGAATCATTAAAAATAAATTATATAGATGTTGAAACACCACCACCATGCTTTAGCCGACATAGTAAACTTCTACCAAACATAATTCGATGCATAATTTGCGGACCCTCCAACTGTGGGAAAACAAATATTATGATAAACTTATTATTGCACGAAAATGGACTTAAATTCCAAAATGTTTATATTTACTCAAAGTCCACTTTTCAATCTAAATATTGTTTCCTACAAAAAGTTTTTCAAAATACTCCAGATGTTAAATTTATTATGTTCAAAAATAGTGAAGAAGTTATTTCGCCAACTGAAGCCTTAAGAAATTCTATTTTCATTTTTGACGACGCGACTTGTGAAAATCAAGTTAATATTCGAAATTATTTTTCGATGGGCAGACACAAACAAATTGATTGCTTTTACTTGACCCAAACATATTCAAAAATTCCTAAGCAATTAATACGTGACAATGTTAACTTTTTAATTATTTTCAAGCAAGATGATATAAACTTAAAACATATATATAAGGAACATGTTAATTCTGATATGAGCTGGCATGTCTTTAAACAATTGTGTGCAAGTATTTGGAAAGATCCGTTTATGTTTTTATCAATCAACAAAGATTGCGAACTAAATAACGGTCGGTACAGAAAAACATTTGACATATTCGTGAAATTCGACTAACAATTTTACAATTATATACCACATACGAGACACAAATTTAGTCAGTCAAATGAGAGCACTGGTAAGAATACCTACCCATATTTAATTTAAAAATGGAAGCCGTTGTAAAGAAACAATTAATTAAATCAATTGAAACCATCAAAAAGAAAGCAAAACAAATGCGTGAAGAAGAAGATGATTTAGAACTAAAAAGGCGCAAACTTTTTAAATCCATAACGGATCCATTAGAATCCATAGTATTGCAAAAAAAAGAAAATAAAAACAATAGTCACCATGATTTACCAGATACATGTTCACCTTCAACTTCTGATAAAATTAAAAACATAGAAAATGATGATAAAAATTATGTAACACCAAAACCAATAACTTCTACCCAAAATTTTGAAGAAATCGAAGAATTCTATACTCCATCTCCAACGCCTGAAAAAAGCAATGAAATCTATAATTTGAATGTACCTTTTGGTGTACGTAATGAAAATAGTAATTTAATGATTGGAAATACAAAAGTAACATTTTCAGATGGTGATGCTCATAGCAAAAATATGATGGCTAAAATAGGAAATAGATCCTATGAAGTAACCCCAGGTTTGGCAGAATTATTATTTCAGAGTAAACCAGATGTAAAGATTGTATCTGATCAAGATAAATTAGTATATAAAGATATTTTATGCAATACTAGTGCACATAGGAGAGATTATAACCCTACGAATCAGATTAAAGGCGATAAAGGGACAAAATATACTAAAATTGTGAAACCTCTCTTTACTGATAGTGAATTAAAAGAAAAAAAACAAGGTGGTTTTATGCCAACTCTTAAAACTTTGAAAAAAAATACAGATTTCATATACTGGGATGATCCGAATGAGTTAGTAGATAGATTGAAAATTTTAATTGCTTCAAAAGATGCTGGCAACACTAGTCATGACAATGAGATTATATCAATAATTGAAGAACTTAAAGAAGCTGGTATAATAAAATAAGTATATAAAAATAAAACCTGGTTACATTTTTGCTTAGTTCTATAAACACTGTTGAACATGAATGTCAACAAGTTTGGTCATCATGTACACAAGAAACTGAAAATGGATAGCTCTGCCTTAGAAAATATCTTTGATGCTCAACATAAAATCATCAAACATGTTGGTACACCCATTGACCCAAACGACTGTGCTACTAAACTATATGTTGACAAATTCTTAGATGGGCTCTATATACGATTAAAAACAGTAGAGGAAACATTGTTGCAGTTAAAATCAGAAATAAATAGTCTAAAAAGGAATATAGAAGGTGTAAGTCGTAAATTCAAAAAATGAGCAAAGATAGTGTAGTAAATGAAATACATAAAAATGTTAGGAAAAATTTTCCTCGAAGACATGTTATACTTAAAGACATTGATGATGTATGGCAGGCCGATTTAGTTGATATGCAATCATTCTCAAAAGATAATTCACAATATAAATATATTTTAACAGTCATCGATGCTTTTTCAAAGTATGCATGGGCATATCCGCTTAAACTTAAAAATAAAGAAACTGTGACTGAAGCATTTAGTAAGTTACTAGAAAAAGGTCGTGTTCCCAAAAATCTACAAACTGATTTAGGAACAGAATTTTATAATAGTTGTTTCAAAAAATTATTACAAAAATACGGTATAAATCATTATTCCACTTATTCCACTAAAAAGGCGTCAATAGTAGAAAGATTTATAAGAACGTTGAAAACTAAAATGTACAAGCAATTTAGCTTGCAAGGGAATTACAAATGGAATGATGGAACCCTCGAGCACATCATGAAAAAATATAACTCCACATTTCACAGAACAATTGGTACAGCTCCAGATAAAGTTAATGAAAAGAATAAACAAAATATACTAAAAAGATACAGACTACTACAATTATCAGCACCATCGCAGAAACGTTCAAAATTCAAAATTGGAGATTATGTAAGAATAAGCAAATACAAAGGAACTTTTGACAAAGGATATACTCCCAACTGGTCAACTGAAATTTTTAATATAGCTCAAGTTCAAAACACTCATCCAATTACTTACCTTCTAAAAGATGCAAGACAGCGACCTATTTTAGGATCATTCTATACTGAAGAATTACAAAAAACAAAACATCCTGATATATATCTTATTGAAAAGGTTTTAAAAACAAAAGGAAATAAATTATATGTCAAATGGTTAGGTCTGCCGCCTAGTGAAAACAGTTGGATAGATAAACTAAATCTTTTATAAACACATTTTATGTTAACAACTTTCAGTCTCTTATTATCTACGATACTGAGCAGAGTTCTCTTTTATTAAAAATGGAGAAACAACCATCCAAGCGTAAAATGACTTTGAGAAGAAAATCTAACAATTTGAAAACAAGTAATTCTGGTGCTGGTTTTAAGAAAAGCTTTAAGGATATTGTATCTCGCGCGAAAAAACATATCCATAAATTGAAACCTAAATGCAAAAAAGCTGCAATCGAATTAGCTCTTGCTGCTGCTAAGGAATTAGCAGCGACATCTTCAGTTAATGTACCGCGTATAATACCCATACCAAAGACAGGTGGGGTTTTGCCACTAGTCCCCATATTTGCAGGATTGTCTGCCGCGGGCAGCTTAGCGGGTGGTACTGCTAGTATAGTGAAAGCAGTCAATGCTATTAATTTAATGAAAAAAAAATTTCAAGAACTAAAGAGACATAACGAGAAGATGGAAACATTGTGTATCGGAAAAGGATTATTTATAAAGCCCTATGGTAATGGTTTGGGAATATACACAGCAAAGGAAAAAAACTGATTCGGCGGCTACCTAATCGTGCTCTAAGTAACTTGGATATTCTAAAAATTTCAAAAAATATTCCTTATTTCAGAGGTGTATTTATGAGAAATGAACTTCCAAAATATCCTTTTAAAAAAGAGTGTGGTATCATCAACTTAGATAGCTCTCAAAATCCTGGAACTCATTGGGTAGCCTATGCAAAAATAAATAATTACATTGAATACTTTGATAGTTATGGTAATTTGAAACCGCCTAAAGAATTTGTAAAATATGTGGGAGCGAATATTAATTATAATTATGACAATTATCAAGGATCTAATTCTTATAACTGTGGCCATCTATGTATCAAATTTCTTATTAATTTTTGGAATAAAAATTGAAAATAAATAGATGATACAAAAATATGTAAGCTCATTTAACCATCATGTCTATTACACTCACGATCGTGGGTGAAAAATCTATTCTAGAATCATTTTACGCCCCTCCTCTTATTTTGGAAGACGAATATGAGTGTGGCTTAGTATATTTTTCTGCATTTAATTCAATTCCAAATGTAGACTATAATAATAATGTGTTTGAATATGGAGAAGAGAAAAAAAGAATTCTTATTCAACCAGGTGCTTACGATTTACAAGATTTGTATGAATACCTAAAAGAAAGAGTTGAAAATTGTGAATTACAAATAAAATCTAACATCAATACAATGACATGCTCTTTGTACTGTACTGAAACTATAAACTTTAATTCAGAAAATAGTATTGGACCTATGCTAGGTTTTTCTAACGAAAAACTAAAAGCAAATAAATGGCATGAATCTACAGAATCCGTTAACATTCTACCACTGTCTGTCATAAGGATCGAATGTGATCTTGTACAGAGTTCGTACACTAACGGTTCTCCTTCACATATTATTTATGAGTTTGTGCCAAACATTCCTCCAGGTCATAGATTTATAGAATCTCCAAGTAATGTGATATATTTTCCGGTCAAAAGAAAGATAATTTCATCAATAACAATAAAAATTTTGGATTTGGAAGGCAATAATATAAATTTTAAGGGCGAAACTATTGTTTTGTGTCTTCATTTGAAAAAGTCAAAATGATCGTATTTAACAAAAGTAATTATTATAAAGAGTATAACCCAACTATTAAGAAAGTTATTACCAAGGAAAGTGTAAAACAAAGAAGACGTGTTAGAGTATATAAAAAAATTCATCAGAGTAATAAACAATTTCTTAAAGCCCTCGGCTTCAAAGTATGAGCCTCCTTCAGATCAACGAATTACCTGAATTCGATAACTCTATCGAGAGTTATGAGGTTCATACATATAATCCATACAATAACAGTTTCAATGAAAATGATGAAATTCGGATACCTATTCACCAGCAAGATATTTACGTGTTACCATCAGCCAGTTCCATTTACATTGAAGGAAAAGTTTCGGTGACTCATAAAGATCAAGCTGGCAAAGTTCAAAAGAAAAGTGTTGACTTCAGTAATAATGCAATTGCATTTCTTTTTCAAGATATCCGATACGAAATGAATGGTGTTGAAATCGATCGTATTAGAAATGCTGGAATAACTACAACCATAAAATCTTTCATTTCAATGAATAGCGGTGACAGTAAAGCGGCTGCTGCTTGGGGTTGGAATATAGACGGATTTAAAAATCAAAATGGAAATTTTAATGCTTTGATACCCTTAAATAAGATTTTAGGTTTTGCTGAAGATTACAATAAAATAATAATAAACTGTAAACATGAACTCATACTTAACAGAGGTAGTACTAACATAAATAGTGTTGTCATGGGTAGCGATGATATTGTAGACATTGATATACAGAGAATCCAATGGCGAGTACCACATATTAAAGTATCAGATCAGCAAAGATTAATACTTTTAAGGAAATTAGAAAAAGATAATCCCGTACAAATAGCATTTAGAAATTGGGATTTGTATGAATATCCATTATTGCCAAAAACTACCAAACATTCATGGGCGTTAAAGACTGCTTCTCAATTAGAAAAACCTCGATATGTTATATTTGGTTTGCAAACTAATAGAAAAAACGTTAAAAACAGAGACAGCACAATATTCGATCATTGTACATTAACCAATGTCACATTATTCCTGAATTCCCACTATTATCCGTATGATGCTTTAAATCTCAAGTTTGAGGAAAATAAATACAGTATATTATACGACATGTACACCAAGTTTCGTCAGTCGTTTTACAACCTTCCTATTGATCCACTGCTTGATCTTCATACATTTAAAGAAATAGCGCCTTTATTTGTCATAGATTGTTCCAGACAAAATGAAAATTTAAAAACTGGTCCAGTTGATGTTCGTCTGGAAATAGAAACGTCTCAGGAAATTCCAAGCAATACCAGCGCTTACTGTTTAATCATAAACGATCGTCTTGTGGAGTATAGGCCGCTGAGTAACATTGTTCGAAAACTATCATGAAAATTATTGTGGACGTTCAAGGTTTTAAAAATGATCAAAATTACTTTCTGCCTAAAGAGATTGCTATAGTGTATAGTGATCGAGTTCAAGTTTTGTTAATAAAACCGCCATATCCCTATGAATGGCTAACAGACACAGAAAAGAAACAAGTTAAATGGATTGAAAAGAATAGAAAAATATTATGGAGCGAGGGAATCGTGCCTTACGAGACCTATAAATACCATCTAATAGATATTTTAAAAAATAATGATATTTATTGTAAAGGCCTTGAAAAGCAGTTATGGTTAAAAGATATATTAAGTAATCCTAACGTACATAATTTAGAAGATAAAGGATGTCCTCGTTTATTAACATTGTATGAGTTGTATAATTCACATTCTGACATATATAGTTGTGTTTATCATCCGACCATCTGTGCGCTGAAAAATGTAACTTGTTTAAAAAAGTGGTGTATGAATAATAAAGTTTTAGATGATTAAATATGCTTGTTTAATTTCCATATACCTGCTTCTTTTATTTAATTTACTGATTATACTCGTATTGAAAACACAATATTTGGTGTAGGTTGTTATAGCCAAATAGTTGTTTTTCATGTTGTAAAAATATTACATTTGAAGAGTAATTTCAAAATTCAAGGTTTCTTAGTACCTATCTAGTTTTATCAAAATATTTGCTCGTGCAAATAGAATGAATATTTCGTTCTTAAACCATGTGAATAGTTTGTTCAAAATACGGATAGTTGATTAATTTTTGCTTGGATTTAGCTACACTCCATTTATTTAATGTGTTGTTGAGGACAGTAGTTTAGAATTGGGGAATTCTGTATCAAAATTGGTGGCGATTTTGGATCACGGCGAGCGAAGCGAGCGAGCGTAGCGAGAGTGATCCAAAATCCCCACCAATTTTGATACAGAATCCCCAATTCAACACTACTGCCGTAGATCTGCGGCTCGGTTGCGGTACGACGACAGCTTCAATGTCACGATCGCAATCATCTCTGATTGGTTGATGCTCGCTCACTATTGGCTACAATATATCGTTGCAACAAGATTACCATAAATTCAGCCAATCACAACAATTGCGGCTGTAATAATGATTGATGCAAGTTTTTTGGAACCGACCTACAGTAGTGAATATTCTTCTACAAGACGATGCCCGCAATTTCGTTCACCTAAATTTCAGTTTTTTAAACATCCTGGGGGAACTCTTTGGTTTTCCGGGGTAAAAATAGATTATACTTCTTTCCGGCTTTCTCTCTTTACTAGATAAATGATAGCCGCCACTTCTTCCGTTTGAAATATCTCTTGAAAACTCTTTGATTTTCCGTGACTAAAAGTAGCGTATATCCTTCCCTGGGATACCTACAAGCTACCTCTGTACCAAACGTCAACTTCGGTTACACTCTTTCATTTATAATATTACAATAATAGTACTTACTGCAGATCACCTCGAAATGTAACAGTTATTTATAAAAAAACCGGCCAAGTGCGAGTCAGACTCGCGCACTGAGGGTTTCACACTCGGATGTTTTTCCAACATTATGCACAATAAATCAAAAACTATTATACATAAAAATAAATAAAAACCTGTTTTAGAGTGTACAGGTAAAGCCCTTTCATATGATACCCCACTTGGTATAGTTATCTTACTTTGAAAATTGAAACATATTTTAATTTTTTTTTTAAATGATGTAACCACACATTCGGGGTTTTCAGATTAATTCCTGAACTTGTGCTATAAGACCTACCTGCAAAATTTCATAATTCTAGTTCAACGGGAAGTACCCTATAGGTTTCTTGACAAACAGACAGACAGGCAACAAAGTGATCCTATAAGGGTTCTGTTTTTCCATTTGAGGTACGGAACCCTAAAAAAGTGATTATCGTTATGTAACACTAGATTTCAGGCTGAGGAGTGAAAAGTCATCTCCCACGCAATTTGCGTGACTGAACTTTAAACTTTTTGTGCACAATTTGTAACGATATAATTTCGAACGTTATTTTCGAAAGCGACAATGAAATTACAGGTGATCTAAACATAACACGTAAACGAAGTTATGTAAGGTTACGAGAACCGCTTAAACTTTGAACTGACCGTAGTTTTCCCACAAAAGGTTATTAAATAAATTACTTAGACTGGCTGAGGTATCTACTCCATATTCTATACTTATCCAGCCATGCTTTCTTATTTTTATATTATTATAAATGCCAAAATATGTCTGTCAATCTGTAGATCTCACTAAACTGATCTTGTCGAAACCACAAAGGTACTCGTTATGATACGAGTATATACTGTATACATACTGTAAGTATAGCTTTTACATCTACAAGTATAGGACCTAGCCTCATAGGTGATGGGCATACGCTACGGACAAAATATTATATAACTTATAGTCTAAAGAATTAAAAAAAAAAAACAATTCGGTCAAAACCCGTCCAAAACAGTTATTCCTTATTTAATAATAATTCCTAGCCATAATATTTTCGGATTGAACTTGCTTGGCCTCGTTTTAAAAATTGAAATGAAATGATGAAATGAAAACTGAAATCGAACCCTGAACCCTTAATTTACAAGAGGCGACAGATCGTTGCGCCAGAAAAGTTGCCAATCAGATATTTCTTATATATCTTAGGGCAATAGCCCTAACCGAGAAACGAAATCAAGAACTTACCTATTTAATTCATGAAAGTACGGTGAACCATAGAAAGCAAATTTTTTCTCAACAATAACCGGGTAGGAATAAGATCAAAACGGTAGGTACAGGTACTCAGTAAATACTAAATACCTACCAGTTTTTACGAAGCATTCGCTTGCAAAGTTTCACTCGGGGTGAAAGTCCATCATTTTCTAGATATTTCGTGAGTTATGAATGTCTGCGCCTGGGTTGACTGGACTGGACGATTCAATGGTATTTATTCTATTCAAATAATTTAAAAGTGGATATCAGATCTTTTTGTGCATCCTTGGTTCATTGCCCAGCATGATCTCTGAAATACCTCGATTGGAATATAACGCTAAACGCAGCACTTATAAAATAAAATATTATATTTTGCAAAAAATTTAATTTGATCTGAGCCGGTAAAATCGTCACTCAATATTCAATCTAACTTCGATAGTTTGTGATGGATAGGTAGGTCTTTATCTACTTTACTGATCAAAGCTAATTTTAAAAATCCGGTTACAGCTTGCGAGATAGACAAGCGGAATTAAATCGCGTAAATACGTATTGTTTGACCCAAGGTTTTAGGCGCCGCCCGCTATGATACAAGCGCCTCACTCCACAATGAAGCGATCTTTAGTTTCCGGTTACAATAATAAACACAATCATAACGGTTCGCACGTACTACTAAAGTAAGAGTACCTACTTGTAGATATAAAAACCAAATCGTAAGCCGAACAAATTAATGTTCCTGGGATCTAAACCGCATATCTATGTAGGTAGGTAAAGCTTCCCCATAAATATTACGGTTAATTCACATAGAAACCGCAAGTGCTCACTACGATGTTGTGTGTCTGAACAAAATCTGTATCTGTAACAGATTCACTTTACTTTATTATCCTACACTAGATACTCTTATTTTTCCTTTTAACATCCTTTGACATTCAAATTCATCTTAACCGACTTAAGAAAAGGAGGAGGTTCTCAATTTGCCGGAATCTTTTTTAATTTTTTGTCCATGTTCCCCGATTACTTGATTAGACTGATTTGGAAAATTCTTTTTTTCAGAGAGAAGAGAAGAGAAGATAGTAGAGAAGAGATCCGTGCTCGGTAGTAAAAAAAAACACCGGAAAAAAAATTTAATTGAATGATACAACAGCCAAAAATGAATTTCTTTGTTGGCAACATGCATTCAGCCAGGTCATACCACCATTACTTACCGCTTCGACCTCGCGGTGAAATGAAATCGAACCATCCCACCATCATTCATCGTTCAAGGAAAGTAATACATTAACAACAACTTTATTACACCTTGTATACCTACCTACTCGTTCGAACCTATACATTATAGGGAAATTTTTCTCACAGTCTCGCTTTTGTATCAATTTTTTGTGTTTTTATTATAACACAAGAATTTATATTAATTTATTATGCTTTGTATAAGTGTAGTAGGTAGGTAAATAATGCTCCGTTTAACTGAGAAGTGGCTTTTTATGAATAGAGAAAGGTTAAATTGAGAAGTTTTCGATTAAGGTCTTTTTAATCTCGCGGAAACCCTTTGATTTTTCGGGAGAAATAGTTGCCTATGTCAATTTCCAGGAAGCAAGCTACCTCTGAAACCATATAAATCGGTAAAACGGATGAACCTTTAAGCATCCCGTTTGAACTCTTTGATTTTCCGGGATAAAAAGTAGCATATGTCCTTTCTCGGGATGTCAGCTAACTCTGTACAAAATTTCATTAGAATCGGTGAAACTGTTGGGCCGTGAAAAGGTAGCAGACAGACAGACACACTTTCGCATTTATAATATTAGTATGGATTACGGTGTAGATTCAGACGGGTCTGCCTTTCGTTAGAGCCGTTAGTTCATTGGGATGCCCACTTGACAACAGTGCACTAATTGTAACTGAATCTGAACATGCAGCTGGCATGCGGCATGCCGTGGAGTGTGGACATCCGACCGCGAATGTCTCAATATTGCTCCACTTAGCGGCCTGTAACTGTATGCCTAGCTAGGTAACTCGCAGCTGCAATATGTTGTATTCCTGTTGGTCCAAGATCTCAGTGTAGCCAGACGTTACTTATTCTCTGACGAACGAAATATGTGATAGAGTAGTGTTAATGTGTACTTTTAGCGGCATATTTACTAGCTTGTGAATGAATGAATATACTTTTATTGTACACCACAAAATTAGTACAGAAAAACACATACAAAGCACACCAAAATATAGGTACAATTTGGGCGGCCTTATCGCTACCTAGCGATCTCTTCCACGCAACCAAACTTGTGCTGACTTGAAGGCCAATTTAAAGATATAAAGGACGACTAACCGTTCAATTCAAGCAAAAATCTGTGGTTCAAGTGTATGTACATACTCGTAAGAACATCAATCATCGCGTGTTGCCGAATCATTACAAGAAACGCATGTGATGCGCGGGGCGCGGGGCGCGGGGCGCGGGGCGCGGGGCGCGGGGCGCGGGGCGCGGGGCGCGGGGCGCGGGGCGCGGGGTGCGGGGGCCACTGAGTAAAAGTAAAAGGTTATTGATGAGTTGGTATTTTAATAGTAGGTATTCCTCCTTTATTTTTTACATGGTTTTTCATTTCTTATTATTTACCTATTTTTTACCCGACTAACGGCAAAGCCAAAAGGAAGGGTTATGATTTTAGCATAATATGTAAGTATGTATATTATTTGTATCCAGATTCTGTGTGTTCCACCGTAGCGCCTACACTAGTGGGCCGAATTTGATGAATGGGGTATCAATTGATTTGTTGTAAAGGTGTGGGTGACAGAAACTATATTTTTAACCGACTTCCAAAAAAGGAGGAGGTTCTCAATTTGTCGGGATCTTTTTTTTTTATATTTTTTTTTTATTTTTTATGTATGTTCCCCGATTACTCAAAGACCCCTGGACCGATTTGGAAATTTTTTTTTTGTTTGAAAGGGTATACTGTGCAGGTGGTCCCATATAAATTTGGTGAAGATCTGATGAATATCTTCGGAGATGGAGAACAGAACTCCTCAATGGATAAGAGCAAATTGCTCGCGATCACTGTAATAGCTTAGTAAACAGTAGGGTTTTAACTGGGCATAGCATAATATTATAGTACAGTGGGGCCACTAAAAATTGTGAAATAAAAAATTTTCAAAAGAAAAATAAAACCGACTTCAAAAACCAAAAACACTAAAAAGTAGAAAATAATTTTTGTTTAGCTACACATGTAATGTACCTAGGTATGAAGTCGGGCGAGCTTCACTCTTGGATTTCTAATTTTGTTTTAATATGCTCGCTCGACTTCATACCTAGGTACATTACATGTGTAGCTAAACAAAAATTATTTTCTACTTTTTAGTGTTTTTGGTTTTTGAAGTCGGTTTTATTTTTCTTTTGAAAATTTTTTATATACGAAAAATTTGACCTAACTTATGTTACTATATGATCAATACAAGTAGTGGTCTCCAAAAATTTTTTCCCTATTGTATCGAGTGGGATGTCAAATAAAAGAAGAGAAAATTCTGAGTTCATGAATACAAATGTACTTACTACAACATTTTAGAGATTGAGGACAACAGAATTAGTAAAAAGCAGACGTGTTGAAATCCAATTCGACAGTTATATTTAAAAAGAGCTTAAAACAAGTAGGCTAATACGATTTTCAATTATTGGATTAGGTAAAGTAACACATTGCCTTAAATATTAACACCGCAATTGGCATTTTGCTTTAAAGCAATAATTTAGAGTTTAGACGGGCCCGCATTATACCTATAGCAAGAATAAAATCTGTCCCGTTTTAACTGAAACTTAGGTCTAAGTAAACTCAAACTACGCTCTCTAGATCTCAGCCTCACTATGTTGGCTAGAATGCATTGCATGAATTCCCGCTAATCATCACAATTAGGTATTTTCTTATATGTTACAAAAACTAAAGCGATTCTAGCCAATGACTTCTAGAAGTCATTGATTGTTAGCGGCTGCGGGCAAATGTGATCGAAACTGTACTCGAGACTGGCAAAGCCAAAGAAACAAGTATGCCGACTGATTGCAGCTACAACAGAAAAAAAAACTTACATGTTGGTTTGGTGCCCTGGCTAACACAAGTGTAAATAAAAAATGTATAACACCCCCGACAAGTGAAGGTTCCAGTAACTAGAAAAGAGCTGATAACTTTCAAACGGCTGAACCGACTTTCTTGGATTATAGCTAAGAATACTCTCAATCAAGCCACCTTTCAAAAAAAAATTACTAAATTAAAATCGGTTCATTAGTTTAGGAGCTACGATGCCACAGACAGATACGCAGATACGTCAAACTTTTTTATTTATCACCTCTTTTTGGGTCGGGGGTTAAAAACGAAAAAGTAAACAGTGGTTAACTTACTAACTCATGGAATAGTCTCGTTGCTCTGTGACCTGTGAAACTGTGTACATTCACACATGTATAATGCAGACCCAAATCATATACAAAGTATATCGCGTCCGTGCGACGATGTGAGTAAACACGGAGATTATACAGTAACTTGTACCGTTTCCATTGCACCGTGTTGAAAGACGTCACACAGAATAACGACGGAACAAACGGCCGACAAAATATCTGCAATTACATACTTACCTAACAAAACTTTACCTATAGCTAACTTTTTGTTAGAAGTTACTTATGCATATAGTTTTTGGGCAAAAAAGCAACGAGAACGGATCTCCTCTCAGAATGAGAAGGGACATATTGACAATATCTGCCACAATGGCCAAGTGCGGATTGGTAGACTTCACACACCTTTGAGAACATTATGGAGTTCTCTCAGGCATGCAGGTTTCCTTACGATACTTTCCTTCACGGCCGTTAAAGCACGTGACATTTAATTGCTAAAAACGCACATAACTTCGAACCCCCGTCATCCCAAATAGGATGTGGACATCTTGACCACTAGACTAACAGGGCTGGCCTATACCATACATAGTAAGTTGGAAGATTGATGGAAGATGTTTTACCTGTATGATATTTTGTGACAGTGGAATCGCGTCCATACATGGGAATCCAATTACACGGTTGGAGCAAAGCGGATTGTCTGATACGATTGTGAAGCGATTATACACGGTCGTCCTCATCCTCACCAAATTATGTACTTACTTTGTCTGTCTGCTCTTTGAATCTCGTATTGTTCCAACTATGAGGTATATAGGTTTCAAAAGTCTCAGTTATTTTATTTGTCTCCAGATACAACCAAAAATCTGGAAGACAAGATTGAGTCTAGCAATAAACGACCTCGTGAATTAATTAACTCAGTTAAGGCTTTGTATTTTTTTAAATATTACAATAAAACTTAAAGCTAGGGATGGTGCTAAGAATACCGCCTGTATTTCCGCGCTGGACAGCCAGGCTGATCCGTTGCGCAAAGAAGCTGCCACCCGATGAGGCTTAATCTTGAAGATGAATCTTAATAGCTTATGGTTGTTTTTTGTTTTATGGTTCCGTATCTCCAGAGAAAATAGGAACCATTATCTTTTCGTTGCATGTCTGTCTGTCGTGTCTGTCAAAACCCGTCAAGGGATTCAAAATCTTATAGGATACTTTTCTTGACACCCGTCAAGGGAATCATGAACTAATGGGTCACATGAGTAGTATAGGGTACTTCCTGTTGTTCTAAAATCATGTTTGTTAGGTAGCGTTGTGTTCTAGCACAAGTAAAGATAAAAATCCGTCAACTGTAAAGTGGTTATATCATAAGAAATAAATAAAAATGTCTCGAGATTCTGCATATTTCATACCCCTAATTACATGTTTGCGTTTAATTTCTCATTTTTTGTCGACAGCTAAAGTCATTCATAGAATGTCGGCGATAATCTGTGACGCAACCCTCAGCACGGAGAGCATTGATATTAAACGCATAGCGTGCGCGCGCGCAATTAGTGCACTCATTATAAACAATCTATTTACCTGAGATTGAGACAATGCATTTTATCGAGCTGGATTGATTAGTGTGGAACATGAATACAAATTTTCCTTTGATAATCTTACAATTTAAAATAACTGTTTTAGAGTTCCGCAGATGATTCTGAACATGATATTTTGGGTGTATAATTATACGAAACCGAGCTATTTCGAGCTAGACAACGTGACAAACCGTGAAAAAAGTACCAGTAGAGCTCGTAATAAGACAGCGGTGCTAGCCTGGTGGTTGTTGGTTGGTATTCGGAAGATCAGGGGTTCGATGTCGGGCACGCACCTTTAATTTTTTAACATCATCGTGAGGCAACTTGCATGGCCCGTTGTGACTTTCGATCAGTTTGCATGCCAAAGACGATTCAATTTTAAAGACATTTTTACTTACTTGAGAAAGTTTTATTACGAAAGCGAAAGTGTCAACTGATATTACTACAGAAGCGCTACAATAAAATTCGGCCGAAATGAAATCATGGCGTTAAAACATTTCCGGTTTTAAACCGAGTAAATTAGTATGCGAAATGCGTTTCAAATGTAAATAGCTTCGGAAGTATGGCACATGGTAGTTCGTAAGTCTTGTAGCCTGGTGATAGCCTAGGCTAGTTAGGGTTGTGGGTTTGATCCCGGGCATGCACTAGAGGTGCTCTAATTTTTTGGAGTTACTTTTTGGAGCATTTTAAACAATTAAATATCATTTGCTCTAGCGGTAAACAATTTAAAAGTTGGTACAAAGTCAAACAAAGAAAAACACGTTGTTATAATTAAATCAGATTAAGGATTTGGACAGAGTTATGGCACCCATAAACGCTGAACGTGCAAGTATTAACACACATTGTAATAATATTGTTTTATAAATGAAACTTTCACAAGCATTCAAGTTTGAACGCTTACTTGTATTTATATTGTGTAACGAGCTTCGTGTCGTAACGCATCTTTGTCGCATTCTACAGGAAGGTGGTAATGCAAAGTTGCGGCCAATCTTATACGACATCGGTTGCTTGTAAACATTCGCTATACTTAGTTGCATTACTAGTAGCTTTAGTAATAGTAGTGCTGTGCCTCGATGACTGAGTGATATTTTTCGAAATCATAGTCAGTAGACAGGTACTTCCGTAACCTATTTTTTTGTCATCATCATCATCAGACGTCATCAGACGTCCGCTGTTGGACACAGGCCTTCCCTAAAAAGCGCCACCACACCCGGTCCTCAGCCTTCCTCATCCAGCCACTTCCCGCCAGCTGCTTCATAGCGTCGGCCAGTATTGCTGGAGGGTGTCTCACAATACGCTTGCGGTCTCCACTCAAGGACTTTCCGGCGCCTCTACAACAGGCATGGCCTGCCCACTGCCACTTCAGCTTGCTAATAGCTATGCCAGTGCCCTCAGGGAAACTCCTAACATAGCCCTATCCATAGCTCGCTAAGCAACTTTGAATTTGTGGACAAGGCCGTTTGTCAGTGTCCACGTTTCAGCACCATAGGTAGAAGACGGGAAGTACGCACTGGTTAAAAACTCTTGTTTTCAGGCACTAAAGAATTGCCGGTTTTTTTTTTTTGTGTATATTGTAAATGGGATTTATGATATCATGCAAACTGTGAAACCATTTCGGCGGCGTTCCCACTAGTTTTAACGTGGAGTTATTCAAGAAGCGAATCAACAGGTTCCTGAAAGACAACGCATTGGCGGTTCCTCTGGTTCTGCAAATGTTATAAAAAAAATATCTACCTAGGTAGATACCTACTTATTTGGACCAACCTATTAAAAATTAAAATTAAATTGAAGTCTCATTTGAAATCGGCAATATACAAGGACGAAACAGATTGTTTTAAATAATTATCTATCTTTAATTAACAGTAATTACTGTAAAATTAAAAAAAAAATCATTCAGATAAAATACCGTCCGTAAAGTTCCTTAGATGTTCCGTACGCGCGTTGCGTCGTATTTTGAAAACGTTGCAATAAAAAAGACATCAACGAGTTACAGCTTCAATGCGATTGCAATGTTTGAACTTTTAAAACTTATTTAGATACTTAATGCCCGCGACTTCGTCCGAATGGATTTAGGTTTTGTAAAAATTTCGTGGGAACTATTTGATTTTCCGGGATAAAAAGTTGCCTATGTCAATTTCCGGGATGCAAGCTACCACTAAACCTTTCATATAAATCGGTTAAATGGATGGGCCTTTTATAATTCCGTCTCTTCTTTGATTTTCCGGGATAAAAAGTAGCCTATGTCGTTCCCCTGGAAGCTAACTCTGCACCCATTAAAATCGGTTAAACTTTTGAGTCAAGAAAAGGCAGACGAATAAACACACGTATGGAATATGGATGGATTATGTCGTAACATGGAATTGCTACTGTTAGTTTGATGACCACTACTTCACATAATACGCGTAGGTACCTATAAAAAGTTAGTTATATTTGATGTAAAACTAATTTGTAAAGATTGTGTTTATTACTTATCGGTTGTGTGATTGTGTGGGTTCAACGAGATTACCTTCAACCAAATGGTTATCGATAAAGTATTTATATGTGCAGTAGGGCATTCATTGAGTTTCTCATCTTTTTAACAGAGTATCTTTTATAATTTAACTCTTTTAGGCACTTAAACCTATATATTTTTATTTATTTATTTATTTACAGACTTAATGAAAGTGAACATTAATTTACACCAAACATTGTAGACTAAAGCACTAGATAAAAACTGCGACTGGTTGGTGTTTGTAATTTGCAGCCCAAATAGACCGTCTGTGCTAGGGCTGACAAAAATCATCGGCTTTAGAAGACTATACCTACATATTCTATGGACTTATATACCTTTACTAAAAAACAGATTTATATTGAACACAACATCAATTAAGTTATCGTAAAAAAATACTAAACAAGTAATTAATATCTACAGTAAGTATGTAGGTAATGTATTTCCATTACCTACTTAGGTACTATTCAGAAATGTTATAGGTATCTACTAAGCCTACATCTTTAGTTATCTTCATGAACGGTATTTTGCGCTACAAGTGAGTTTTTGCGAACGGCATCCGAATATCGGCGATACGAGATGCAGATCACGGCAGAGCTCGGTCGTAGGTACATGTACACTGTACAGTTATGTAAAGCGAGGCGAGGAAGAATTCGGTTAAGATCACACGGCATACTGCGTGGCCAGTGATCACATAACGTTGCACGTAGCGTTAATACGCGCATGTGACTTCACTTGCACAACTTACAACACTTATAAAAGAAACTAGAATTTGTTATGCTCACCCGACTTCATACACACATACATCTCTATAGTCGTATTCCTCAATACTGAGGGTCGTGACCCCTTTCCATCAATCATATAATGGTAGGAGTTCACTTGGAATAAAAATGCGGTGGGTTCCCAGATCCTTCCGTATACAGCTCGGCTAAGAGAACAAAATTTCGACTCTTAGGTTAAACAGTTATTATCAGATGTTAGTGATAATAACCGGGACCGACGACGCCTTAACGTGCTCTCCGAGGCACGGAGGAAGCGAAAAGGCCAAATTAGGACCTCTGAAGTCGGTTACCCATCGAGTTACCGACTTAGGCCAACGTTGCCTAACAATTACAATTGATTGATATGCGTTGTCACAACTAGGCCACACGTCCTTCCATCTATACATACACGTGTAGAAACAAAAATTTAGTTTTTTACTTTGTAGTGATTTTGGTAGTCGGTTTTATATATTTTTTTTTTTACTTACTTATCTACTAGCATTTAAATGTTAGCTGGTCAGCTGAAAGCTGAATGGTTCGGGCACTAGTTTCTAAACGCACGATAGCCATCTCACCTTAACCTCTGCCGACTCGGGAGAAACTAGCCTAGCCAGATAAGATTATAATATAAGATCAGAACAACAAGTAGCTTTTGTTTAATTATGAAATAGAAAGCAAGTGTGACTGTCTATAAGTCTGTCTGCTAGCTGTTCACGGGCCACTCGTTAAACCGATTTTGACGAAAGGAACAAAGATACGTGTAAGTAGCTTACATCTCGAGGATACGTAGGCTACTTTTTATTTTCTTGACATTTTTAAAAACCTAGATCCACAAGAATGACGTCGCGGGTATCAGCTAGTACTTTATAATCCACATTTTACTGTAGCTTCTAAGAAATTAAATGACATAAGTAATTATTTAAATACTATTATTGAAATTGAGTCATCAAGTCATCACCATATACTTCAATTGATTAATTTATCACACTGAGTCGTAGTAAGAGCTGTTGGATGGTGAATCAGTCAGCAAACAATTGACATAAATAGCGATTTCTCTTGGAGTGACGCGTTGTTTAGCCAGCTGCTGCTGTGGCGGGAGGCAAACAGAAGCCTCCGTGACTCACCGTTGATACCTTACACCGAAAAACATATAAAACACGCAAGTCCTGCTTTTGCACAAATATTTCGCCGTCTTCTCAAATAAGTCAATAAGTAGTGTTGACTATTTGAAAGGACGAAAAAAAAGATTCCAACGAATTGAGAACCTCCTCCTTTTTCGAAGTCGGTTAAAAAGAACGATCAACGTCTGTATTTAGCGCAAAGACTAAGACACATCAAAAGTATCTAGGGATCAAGTTTTTTTTAACTTCATATGTACACAATATTCAATTAATAGGTATTTGCCTACCTTTTTGTTAACTTTGTTAACTTATAATAATAATAATAATAATAATTTTTATTTCAGGCAATATAAGTCACAAGACAACCCATAACAAACAAAAAGAAAAAACACAAAATAATATACAGCTTAATGTAGATATACATAGTATATAAACTAATCTAAATAAAGCTGTTGTTGTCGCACCGATGCAGGTTTGACCAATTTTTAGAAAAAGGATTACTTAGATCTTCGTTAACAGCACACAAGATGGAGTTAGTACTGTGTCTTAGTCTTTCCCAGAAGGAAGCCGTCCTCGCTCTGAGTATGGCGAAGAAGTCAGGGACCCTCGCCGCAGCAAACATGGCTTTAGCACTGCAGAAACGCGGATGCTTCATTAGGATGCGGAAGGCGTTGTTATATTGTATCCTAAGCGCATTATAGCTGCGCTTGGTAAACTTTGTCCACAGTTGACATGTGTAAAAACATCGACAAAAAGCTTTAAATAACGTCATACATAGGAATTAATCTAAGAAGCCAGTATAGAAGATTAGATTTGGAATAAAGTATTAATTGGATAATTTTTTGTAGCTAAAAATTTACTTGATGTCATGTACCACAACAATGCAATGTAATGCACTGATTTTTTACCCCACATAATATCTACGTAGAACTTAAAAGGGTGAAGGGTCCATGGGTCCACCGCTTTGCCCCACAGGTGGGTCTACGGGTATACCACCATATAATATGATCTACCCGGTAGTCCCACTGGTCTACGGTGGGCAATGAACTGCGCACACAATTAGGTAACTCTCAAGATTCAAACAATATTGTTCTCTTTAATTAATTAAGGTTTCACCTAATATCTAATTTATACGTGAAACTCCGGATGTAAAATCAATATAATTGGAAGTAGGTAGGTACCTTACAGCATTTATAAATAAAGGGAAAAGTTAACAGTGTACAATAAGTACATAATATACCTAATTGATTTAAATTAATATTTCCTATGCAACAACGTCTCTAGACTAATTTTATATAGATGTACCTAGTTTATACTTATCTATTAGTAGGTAGGTATCTACTTATTGCAAAGTTTAATTGACACGATGTAAGGCATCCAGAAGATATGCAGTCACTTTTCCGTCTTTCGATGGGCTAGCTATGACTGATAATAATGTTTGTTGACAAATCGATCCCAAATGCGAAAGTGTCTGTGTGTCTTTTCATTTCACATGCCATTCGTTTAGCCAATTTTGATGTTTGGTACAAAGTTAGCTTATATCCTGGGAGGGACATAATTGTATGCCACATTTTATCCCCGAACAATCAAAGAGTTCCCACGGGATTCTTAAAAGTCCATCCTTTTAACCGATTTTAATGAGGTAGGTACAGAGATAGTTTGTATTCCGGTACTGACATAGGCTACTTTTGCACCGGAAAATGAAAGAGTTCCCACGGGATTTCGAAATGTAGGTACATCCACCTGGATGAGGTCCCGGAGATCATCTATTTAGTCAGCGATAACTTGTATCTCGGAAATGAATATAGGCTACTCTTAATCCCGGAAAAGCGAAGAGTTTCTTACGGGGTTCTTCAAAAACCAAAATTCACGCTGACGAAGTTGCAGACGTCATCTACGTTTACATAAAAATATGAAGAACCTTGAAAGTGCGCGAAATTGTAAGTGTAACATTAATTTCGCGCACACAGATCCGGTTGACTTGCACTCTGTAAACATCTAGATGCATTGGAAGTGGGGCTAGTTTTTGTGGCCTGCGATTTAGACTATGTCAAATGAAGGTTGACTAAAGCTTGACACATTTGGAATTGTTGTTAGTACAAATCAGTTCTAATAGATCTCTAGGTCTCTATTTCATCGTCATGCCGGCTATCTACTGAGCACAGATCTCGTCTCTTCGAGTGCGGATGTCTTAACGACCTAAGTTCTATAAGTAGTATATATTAGTATTAATGCCTATATATTATGGTGATTATCTTCGCTGAAGGGCGCGGTTCCCACATCGATGTGAATTGCGCTGCTTTGGTCATTGAAGTTTGAACAATGTCTCTCGCGATAATTGCGCTACTCTGGTGAATTCTAATGCAATGCTGTCGTGGGAACTCCAAACAATAAGTGCTAGGTATAATATCTCACTTGATGAAGGCTATTTTTCAAGTATAAATAGGCACTCATTCGATTAATAATAATCAATTAAAAGTTCAATACCTGCACAAATAATACGGAAAACTGTGAAATACAGAGATGGTCAGGATTAGCTACGAGTAGTAGAGGTACAATCAAGAAGTTGTTAGCGTTTAGTGTACATATAAACATGACACAAAAAAAATCCTGAAAGGCCGGCAATCATGCATTGGCGCGGTTCCTATGGTGCTGTAAATGTTCATCGGCGGGGGTAATCACTTAACACCAGGTGACTCGCCTGCTTGTTATTTTTAGTTAAACAAAAAAAATTGTTTCAGAAACGAACGAATTGGAAACAAAAATCAAACATGAAAAAAGACGAATTTGCTAAGTTATTGTCTACTTGCACGAAAATGAATAAAAATAGCCACAACCGGAAGAACAGAAGGTCTTCATATCAGTATGGTGAATAGCGTCAGCTGGCTTTACTTGTGCGGGGTACCATTAATTCGAAAATGAATGAAACCGACCAACTGACTTGTAGTGTGACCATGAGGGACTGAAGTAGATAACCATAATTTCCAAAGTAATCCAGCTATCATCATCATCAGCCCATCGTCGGCCCACTACTGAGCACAGGTCTCCTCTCAGAATGACAAGGCCACGCCCGCCCACTGCGGATTGGCAAACTTCACACACTTTTGGGGAAATGATGGAGAAATCTCAGGCATGCGGGTTTTTCTTCATCGTTAAAGCAAGCGATATACTTAATTAATTGCTTAAAATGCACATATTATCTTCGAAAAGGTAGAAGTGCGTAGCCGGGATCGAACCACCGACCTCCTAAATAGTAGGCCGACGTTTTAATCACTAGGCTATCGCCGCTTTTTCACATAATAATATGATGTACTTACTCAATCATGATGTTAAGAATAAAGTTAGGATGTATGTAGAGCGGACATTCTTCTATTTCCGATTGGCTCGTTCATCGTCACATACCGTTAGCACTAAATAAGACGGGTAAAGTATTTTGTGCCGTTAGCCAAAATCCTGGCTCTATCATAACACCAGTCGAGCGGAAACCTAACATCATTTAAAAAAGTTGTAACATGTTACGCCGCTATCGAGCTGAGACAAATCAAGCGGAAAGGAAATTGTTTATTAGTAGGTATCTCATGACAATTTGCATAACCTGCTATTTAAAATCACTGCCTTTCTGTAGCCTTCCTTTTCACAATGTTTTCAGAACACGCTTCCATTCAGTTCTTGGATTGGATTGAAGTTCTTGAATACCCTGTATCACTTCGACTCTCCCCGCTGCATTGTGATCGTCACCACTTTTTACAGTTCCTTGCCAATAGGTACCTAATACGTAAGCCGCCAGAAAAAGCTGTATTTTTCTGACTGAAAATAAAGTAGCTTCCTTAGGTATACGATGTGTTTCTCCAGGTGGATGCTGAGTTCGTGCATTAGAGCGGGGCAGCAGCAGAGTCTCGACACACTCCTGGGATAGTCACACTGAAGACTAAGGCTGAGATGTATAGAGCGCACTTTGACTTTGCTCAGACTTAGACACCGTTAAAGCGAGATAGTATTATACTGCAGCTGGCATAAATCTCTTGTTTTAACTGAAACTTAAGCAAATTCAAAGTGCGCTCTATGGATTTCAACCTTAGTCTGCGTTCGTGAAGACGAGACAGATTACCGTTACGCCTCCCTGCGCGTCGTCTGCTCAAGCCTGTCCTGTAATTATGAATGGAACCGACGTCGTCACCCTACGGCTGCCATGTGGAGTGCTCTGGTGTCGGCGCGTGCGCAGGTTTGCGTCCGGAAACGAGACAGCGTCACGGCTGTTAACCTTTGTAATGACTTCGCGACGCATCTTTACCAGTGACGGATTAAGGCTACTTGGTGCCCTAAGCAATCCATGCCTGTGGGCCCCCCTATCCGTATGTCAACTAGAATCGGTCTTTAAACCTTTACCGCCTAAAAACATTAGTTTTTTGTAAAATAAGATGATGAGATGTAATGTACTTTAGAAGTGGAGTAGTTAGATTCGAATTGTTGAATGCACAAGCGGGCAGCGAGTGGGCAAGCGGGAGTGGGGTTATGACTCTAGATCGGACTCTATGTCAACTTAAAACGAGCGAATCTTCAAATTAGTCCTAAAAACTTTTTTTGGTGCGGTTTTTGGTGACGTGAGAGTGAGACGTGATGCCCAAAGGACGGATTTTTTTTTGTGCTTCTTCTGGTGCCCCCTTAGACGTGATGCCCTAGGCAATTGCTTAATTTGATTAAGGGTTAATCCGTCACTGATCTTTACACCCATTGAGTTCACAGATCAAGAGGAGCAATCCTCACACATCTGACGTCCAATCAATTTATTTCATGTAGGACACCGTTTCGGCACACAAATTCTGTAGAGTAGAGTTAGAGAAGAGAGAGAGACAAGAAACAACAGTTGTTATTATAAAATCATCTAAGCATCATTATACCATCTTGTGGGCAACTGAAAACTCAGCCGGTTGATTCCATGCTTTGCCTCTAAAGAATTCATCAATTGTACAATAGTAAGTAATAGCCTCGACTAATAAACTTTGCTTTTTCATTTTTACAGTCAAAATTACTAATGAGTATCGAAGCTTGGAACTAAAAAATATTATTTTTTGTTTAGCTTTTATTTACATTGCCATATAATCAGAAGTGCCAATAGGTATATTTACATATGACTACCTAATACAGGAAAAAATATATAACATTTTTTTTTTAAATTATGCATAAGAATTCCTTATAAGTTATATTTCGCCAAACTGCACCGCCAATAATTATTAAGCAAGACTTTTTTGCGGGACATCGCCACCTCCAGTAATAGGTGTATCGCATCTCTCTGTTCACAACGGTAACTTGGGTAACTTCTTACAAGCCGACCGGTAACCGCTTTACTGTAACTGGCGACATTGCTGAATTGTGTGTTTTTTATTTAATTTAATTAAAAAAAATTACAAATATGTATATGCATTGGAAATTATTGTAGACATGTCCTAGAAACAAATTCCTGAATGGCTGGCAACGCATCGACGGTACCTCTGGTGCTGCAAATGTTCGTGGGCGGCGACCTGCCTACTCGTTTGCTGGCTATACAAGTGTAAATTAAAAATTTATAACACCCCCGACAAGTGAAGGTTACAGTAACTAGAAAAGAGCTAATAACTTTCAAACGGCTGAATCGATTTTCTTGGATTATAGCTAAAAACACTCTCGATCAAGCCACCTTACAAACAAAAAAACTAAATTAAAATCGGTTCATTAGTTTAGGAGCTACGATGCCACAGACAGATACACACGTCAAACTTATAACGCCCCTCTTTTTGGGTCGGGGGTTAAAAATGGCTGCATTTTTTAGATTTCAATTAAAACGTTTAGTTTAAAAGTTACACTTTCTAAAGATTTTATTGAACTAAACTACGTTTAAATATGAAAGTTCTGAGGCTGAGGAGCACGCTTGAGTATTTTGCTGTAACAGCTTAGAAGTCGTAAATATTATCACAGCAAAGTCGCGTGAGATGTGAGATAAATAAATCTTTTTGGCAGGCGTTAACACAGAAACATACGTTTCATTTATGGTTTGCTCCGACAGGCTGCGACGTAACGACAAGTGTTCTATGACAACAGGAAACGCCCTTCTTCTGTACCTATTATTATTTAAAAGGAGAAAGTAACAGTTAGCTAACTGAAGTATCAACCCAGAAACTTTAGAGATGTTTTTTGCGTGTAGGTTCCCTTTGTAACGTAACCGTTTCGGAAATACTACCGAGTGAAGCCGGGGGAGTGAGTTAGTACAGAAGTGAATTAAATCCTTTCTGAACCACATATTTTTGAGATTTGCGCTTCCCATCTGAGGCCGTCTGGCTTTACCTATAGTAAAATGTATGTAGTGATGCTGCTGAATATTAAGTTGATATACTTAGACATTTACAAGGAGTTTTGAAATCATGTGCTAAACGGTGGTAAGTGAAATTCTAAAAGAACGGATTGTTGCCTGTCTAAATAATCTTTTCTTTTTATCGTTTTGCAGTAATTGCTATTAAAAAAACGGGCTGAATTGCTGAACGGGCTGAACCACTTCCTTCTTGGAAGTCGGTTAAAAACATTACTCATTTCGAATTCTGGGCGTCCAAGGTTCAATTCCAGGCACGTATACATAATTTAAAAAAATTATGTTTTTCTAAATTGTGTCTTTAAGCAATTATGTAAAATATATGAGTTGTTTTAACGGTGAAGGAATAGTGATTCGTGAGGAAACCTTCATTTTATTTATTTATATTTATTAAACTTATTATAGAATATACAGAGCATTTTGTTACATTTAGTCATAAGTGCCACAAAACCAGTCGGTTTTGCCGGTCACACCTCAGAGTTCTCCATAATGTTCTCAAAGGTGGTTGACTATCGCCTAACTAAACCCTTCACATTTTTAGAGGAGACCCGTGCTCAGTAGTGGACCGGCGCAGCGATAGTTGATCATGATCAAGTTCGGAAGAATCCCTCTTAGATTGCGTCACTTATACCTACCACCCAGCGAGAGTGCAATTAAGGGCTGGATAAAAAACTCGAGTCTTTGGTAAAAGGCTAGAACTGAAGTAGGTGCCTACTCGTAGGTTTCTTTATCTGTTTGCGTAAGATGATGATGACACTGGCAAATTGTTTTGGTATAAAGCCTTGGTGTAAAGCTCTAACTTGTTGTTGTATTTTCGAAGATCGTTTTCTAGAATCAGGCGTTGATTCGGCGTGGCGCGTGCCCTAACCTTGCTTGAGTGAATTCTTAATTGTTACTCAATCGGATAATTCGCCATATCATTGTTATCAATGCCTCCTTGAGGTCAGCTGTGGCCGTGATTGTTGACTTTGGAAACGCGTGAAAGTTCGATGTAAGTAAACTTGTAAATTGAAGTAGCCATAGAGTAGGTAAAACCAGATATAGAATGTAATACTTATCACAAGTACACGTTGCAGCTCGTTTTGCTAAATCTTCAATCCAAAAATCTTCAATAATAACCCAAAAATAATAATAATCAGCGATGATAGGCTAGTGGTTAAGGTGTCGGTCTCCTGGTCGGCAAGTCCAGGGTTCAGTCCTGTTCCTTAGGGCACGCACCTTTAACTTTTATTATGTTGCTTTTTACCTAATAATGAAGAAAACATTGTGAGGAAAATTGCATACCTATTTGAGAGTTCTCCATAATGTTTTCAAAGATGTATGAAGTCATTCACACTGTCATTCCATTTGGATTCGTCTATGTAGATCAATATAAAGAATAAATCGATCGTTGACGCGGATGTGTACATTAAATGCTATTTTCTGTTATTTTAAAAGAGGTGCTTGAAAGTTTCAACGTTAAGTTAACGAAAAAACGATGAACGATTACTCAAGAAATTGACGATTACTCAAGAAAATTTTCCGCAATCAGTTCGTTGATTGAGAACAATAATATTATTTCATACAATGAATTTAATGACATTACCCTCAGGTACTTCGTTCGATATGAGTGGTGTACTCGGAAATCGGGATCGATTATGTCGTGTTAGCGAAGAGGAATGGAGGGAGGGCGGCGCGCTCACGCGTGACGCTTGGGCAACGGTCGCCGCGACAAAACTGCGCGCGCGCCGACCCGCGCGACACTAGCCCGTGCCATGCCGCGCGCGACGCCGCTGCTGCTGCTGCTGCTCGTCGCCGTCGCGCGAGCCGCCGACGTGTTCGTCATCGCCGACACCGCCAACCAGACCCGCGCCATCGCCAGGATAGCCAACGAGACCATCGTCGAGACCGACGACGCCCTCGCCGCCGGCAATGACACGGCCGGCGACCCCGTCGTGCGCAAGAAGCGAACCTTCGGCGACATCGTGTTCCGCGGCCTAGCCGACGTGCTGGGCTACAACGTGGCACGCAAGGCGCCGCAGGTGGTGTTCCCTCCGCCGCTGGCGCCCGTGCCCGGCATCGACGCGCCGCTGCCGCAGAGCCCCGACGCGCCGCTGCAGATCCCCCTCGCGCTCGCCGCCGACCCCGCGCCCTGCGCCCGCGCCGCCGCGCCGCCGCCCTGCGCGCCCCCGCCGCCTCCGCCCGCGCCCAAACCCAAGCCGGCGCCGCCCCCCTGCCCCAAGCCAAGAGCGAACCCGAAACCCAAACCCAAGCCGCGCCCGAAACCGAAACCGCAGCCTCCCCCGTGCGGCGCCGGGCGCGCCAACCCCACCACCGCGGCGCCCTGCGGCGCGCCCGCGCCCAAGGCGGACTCCAATCTCGAAACTATCTCCTCCGACTTCCGTTTGGACTTCAACTTCAATAGAAAACCGGCGACCACAGCGGCGGCCGCGCCCCCGGAGCAGCCCGCGGAGCAGACGCTGGAGCTGCAGCAGCAAGACGCTCCCGCCGCCGCCGTGGTCGCCATCCGGCCCCAGGCCGCCAAGCTGCCGCCCGAGCCGCCGCGCAAGCCGCGAGTGTACTTGGACGCCTTCGTCGTACAAAACGGAGTGACTCAAAAGATTCAAACGATCGACGCTCGAAATGCGGACCAGCACCAAGCCGACAACGATTATCTGTCGTACGACGATCCGCCCGAGCCGGCCGAGCCGCCGCCGCCCGCGCCGCAGCAGCCGCAACAGGCGCAGCAGCCGCAGCCCGCTCTGGACGCCGACTACGACTACATGCTGGATTCGAGCGAACGCAGCAAGCAAGTGCGGGAATTCGGCTCCGCGGTCGACAAGTTCTGGGACCAGAAGAAAAAGAAAATGAAGAAAACACCCGCGTTCGACTATCGCTCCGTGCACTTTGGCGATCGTAATCTCGCTAACCCGGTGCGAGACCAGAGTGACCGAAGCGACGAAAGGTATCAATCTATACAGGCGTCGGACGCGCAGGCGCAACCGCAGCCCGCGCTCGACGACGACGACGAAGAGTTCACGACGACGACGCTGAACCCGCGACGACGACTGAAGCCGCGCGTGTTGCCTCCGACCGAAAAGAATCCCAACCAGATAGATACGGTGACGGTCCAAGTGCCTCCCATTTACAAGGAGAAGCGACCGAGGAAGTTACACCGGGAACGGCCGGAGTCGGCCGAGCGGCCCGAGCGCGACGAGGACTCGCTCTACAAGCCCTACGAGTACAACTACCGCGGCTCCGACGGGGACGGCTTCTACGGCTACGGCCCCTACCGGAGCCCGGCGGCCGGCGCCTACCGCCGCGGCTCCGACGCCGAGTCGGAGAACAGCGAAGCGATATATCAAACGGAACAGCCGAAGCGGAAGCGCAGGCGAAAGATCAAGCGGAAGACTCGGTCGATATACAAGCACTACACCGCGGGGGACTTCGACTACTACGGCAAGAAGCTGCCCATCTCGCGGGAGGAGGAGTACTTCCGCGGCCTCACCATCCCCCCGCCCACCCGCGACCCCGACGTGGTCCGCCTGGAGCGCGCGCCCGACGGCGACGGCCACTTCCTGGACGACCACGAGAGGCTCCGAGACGACCCGGAGAGAATTAAAACCAAAAAGAAGGGCGGGAAGAAACAGTCTGAGGACAAGGACGGCGCGGACGAGTCGGAGAGATCCGAGGAGGCGGACGGCGAATCCGAGCGGCTGGAGGAGAGCGAGGGCTCGGCCGACGCGGAGATATCGAGCGAGAAGGAGAGATCGGGCGAGAAGGAGCGCGCGGACGAGCTGAGCCCCAACGCGCGCGTGCGCGAGACCGGCTACAAGAACAACTACGTGCACGCGCACAACGTGCAGGTGGACGACAACCAGCCGCTCGTCAGGACCGTCAAGCGGAAGAAGCCCAAGAAGCCCTGACGCGCAGCGACGCGCGACACCCGCCATAATCATAGTTATTTATTACAAAAAACTTTGGACTCGAAAGCTTTCGAGATGCCGAGACGCGATCCGGCAGCCGAGTCCGGCGTCATCCGAATCGAAATCGAAAGCGACCTGTGATGTTCTATTTAAGTATCGTGAACTGTATATTCTTTATTATTTTTATACTTAGCGTTAAGAAAATTGTATTAAGTTTCCTAATAAAGCGTTTCGTCAAATCTATTTCATTATTCGCATTGTAGTCGAATCGGGCGTTGGGGCGTGACATTCGATTTCCACAAGGCGAGCGGCGACCGCGGCACTGGGTGAAGGCCCGAGATGAAAAAGAAAACGGAGCGGTCGCAGGTCGATGCCACCCAGACTAATTCCAACATCTAAGTAAGCCACCCTCACAGCAAGCCACGAGTAGAAGGTATAATATATAGATTCCTGGGTGGAACATAATAGCTTTCTGATCACCAAAAACCCCTAAACTAAAATGCATTAACTCGCCGCAAACTAATTCCCATTTATTTACGACTTACGAGCCTATTGCAAAACATTCGCTTATTATAAAGTTATAGATTTAGAGCTCAATCAATCGCCCAAGGTTGTATCATAAAGAGCTTGCTGTAATAGGAGCATGGTAAATTGAATTGTTAAGTAGGTAAGTACTTATTTTTTTTCTTTACAACTGTTGCGAAAACGATTTTCTAAGAACGCCACAAAAAGCATCGAAGAAGGAGAAATTACAAATTGCCCAAAAGGCAGGAAAGAAAAAGCAAGTGTTGACTGTAACAAACGTTTGTCTAATGATTTTTACATAATAACACTCAACAGTTATGTAATTAAATGTTTTGATTTTCCCGGTTGTGTGTGGCACTAAAGCAAAATTCTTCAAAGGCAAAGGCAATTATGAATTTCAAATAGGTAGGTATGGTAGATAAAGCAATTATTGCCAAATCAGCGATCAGTGATATAATGATGTGCAACCGAAGTACACAAAACACTTTTCTATAGAACTAAATCGAAGCAGTCGGCTATTTACAAACAGAAAGCAAAGTAATCAAAAGATATTTAGGCCCTGCCTTGTCACTTCAGCTTAGCGACCCGTGGTATGTCGGTTACTCAGGTTCTCCTGTGGATCTTGTTTCTGATCTGATCACGTAGAGACTCTGAGCATAGCTCTCTCCATCGCCCGCTGACGCTGAGTGATTCCGAGCGTTTATATGAGACCCATAGTTAGCGATCATGTCTCGTATCCATATTATGTCATCAATGGCAACACGCACGTTTCTAAGACTTTGGTCTTCAAGCACTTTGGACTAGAAACATCTCGAGCTGCCCGTGGCTGCCCGCCCGAGTTGGATTCAGCGGGTAACCTCTTTCTCGAAATTGGACTAGTACTCCACTCTTAGGTACTTAGCTGGATTGTGTGTCCCAGGTATTAGATAATAATCAATGATAATAATCAAATAATAAAATTGATCTTGGTGTTTGACTATATCTTTCGTCAGTCACTTGTAGTAATAAGATCGATTTTCACCTCAACTTGCTGTAGTAAATATAATCTGATGTTTTTGTATTTTTTTTTTGTGTAATAAAAAGTTTTTACTTTCGAATATTATTTTATTTAGTTCGGCTATACCCACCCTGTTGCACTATTGTCGTATCTACTCCTGACACAAACTTTACGCTTAGTTGGAGGGGAAAGGGGAATATAAGTCATGATTAACGTGGCTAATATTCTTTTTTTTTAGGATCCATGCCTCAAAAGGGAAAATGGAACCCTTATAGGATCACTTGGCTGTCTGTCTGTCTGTATGTCCATCAAGAAAACCTATATAGGGTACTTCCCGTTGATCTAGAATCTTGAAAGGCAGGTAGGTAGGTCTTATGGCACAAGTAAAGGAAAAATCCGAAAACTGTGAATTTGTGGTTAAATCATACAAAAAAAAATGTGTTCACAAAAAATTTAGTTCACTGAATCACATGTAGATGGCGCAGACCATTATTAACTTGCAGAGTTCTACATAAAGGTGTTAGGTATATCTTGTACGATGGTACGAAACCCTTCGCATGCGAGTCCGACTCGCACTTGACCGGTTTTTAAAGCAACATTGAGTTGATCAAAACTAAGTCACCTGACCAAATCAAGTCAATGTCCTAGCGCTTTCTACTTAACCTAACACTAGTTAGGTCACACGTACTTAGTAAACAGCCCTCTCATAGGAATCTCCCATTTATTGCGACAGAGATAAGGGCTATATTTCTGTGTGTGCAGTTGTCGAACAGCCAGTGGCCATCGATTAGTAGGTAGCGAGCAGACCTTGACCGCGGCAAATTTTTCGCCAACCTGATTGTTATAATCTAGATTGAACTAGCAACTGAATTGTGCACAAATTAAAACTACTTGACTATTGACATCCATACCAATATTATAAATGCAAAAGCAGATGGTCATCAAATTTTCGGAATCTTGCTTTAACGGTGAAGGAAAACATCATGAGAAAACCTACATGCCCCTAGAGTTCTCCATAATGTTTTCAAGGTGTATGCATTCGGCCAATCCGCACTTGGCCAGCGTGGTCGGCCAAACCCTTCTTATTCCGAGAGGAAAACTATGCTCTATTTTTAGACTTGCCTTTACCAAAGTTTAAAAAATCTATTAAAAGTATGCTCCTGGAAAAAGCATATTATACAATCGAAGATTATGTAAATGATAAAAAAACATGGATTTGACTCGCTCCAGCAATGCACGGGGCTGCAATTGCTTTTATACTATGATATATTTTTGTAAATTGAACAGTTAAAAAAGAGCAACCGCTGATTTTCTTGCTGGTTCTTCACGGTAGGAACGGCATTCCGAACCAGTGGTAAATTATTTTGACAATTCAAAACCACTTATCTACTTCTACTTCTCTTACTTCTACTTGAATAAAAATCTATTCTATTCTATTCTATTCAGTAGTGCACCGGCAATGTGTTGAACTTGTGTAAATAGTAGTGTCGTACCTGGAACCTAAGTCTATAGCATTTTTAGTTTTATTTCATAAAAAAAAAATACATAACGTTCGTAAAAACTAAAGTTTATTCTTTGATGGATGACTAGATTGCTTTATGATGGAACTAAAACTATATATTTTATGAAAGAATTTTTGTCGACTCGGTCCAAGAACTTGATTTTCTTCGAACATTTTACGATGTTTTCTGAAAAAAATAAGAAAAATAATAATTCTGACAGCAACTTAGGCTGATACCTATAGAGCGCACTTTGACTTTGCTCGGACTTAACTGTTGAAACGAGACAGCGCTATACCACTGGCATACATTTGTCTCGTTTAGCAAAGTCAAAGTGTCCTCTATAGATTAGTATTCGCATTTCTTTCTTACCAATGCATCAATGTAATAAGAAAAGGGCAGACAAACTTAATTTACTTTTAAAACGTCCAACCTTGTGGCTTGGGCATAGTTTTTAAAATTTGTAGAGTAGCACTATAAGTTAGAGTTAATTTAAAAGTCTTTAATTTAAAATTCATTTTCCGTTTTTTTCAGCAATATTAAAAAGAAAATCCATACTTAATATTATAAATACAAAAGTGTGTGTCTGTCTGCTGTTACGTTTTCACGGCTCAGCTACTGAACTGATTTTAATCAAATTCGGTACAGAGTCAGCTTAAATCTCGGGGATGGACGTAGGCTACCTTTTATCCTGGAAAAGCAAGGAGTTTCCACCGGATTTTTAAAAACCTAAATCCACGCGGACAGATTCTCTGGTATCATCTCCATCCATCCATCCATCCATCAGCCTGTATGCGTCCACTGCTGGACATAGGCCTTTCCAAGAGCGCGCCACCAAACACGGTCCTCCGTCCTCCTCATCCACCCACTCCCCGCCACCTTCTTCAGGTCATCGGTCCAGCGGGCAGGAGGTCGTCCCACACTGCGCTTACCGGTACGCGGTCTCCACTCCAGAACACGTCTGCCCCATCGGCCGTCGGTTCTGCGACAGACATGACCTGCCCATTGCCACTTCAGCTTGCTAATCCTTTGAGCTATGTCGGTCGCTTTTGTTCTTCTGCGAATTTCCTCGTTCCGGATTTTATCCCTGAGAGTAATACCCAACATAGCTCGCTCCATAGCACGCTGAGCGACCTTTAGTTTGTGGACGAGGCCAACTGTCAGTGTCCACGTTTCTGCTCCATACGTCATCACAGGTAGGACGCACTGATTGAAGACCTTAGTCTTAAGGCTTTGCGGTATTGGTATCATCTAGTATTCAATAATTTAAATAATAGTATTTGATTCTTTTTAAACCGTTCTCATTGTGCGAGGAGGCTCGTGCTCAGTAGTGGTCAATGTTCTCACCACGCCATGCGCGTTGCGCAGGTGCTTGTTGAGCGACTGCTTGTGGCAGTAGCGCGCGGGGCACGCGGCGCAGGCGTGCGCGCGCGCGGGCGGCGCGTGCGTGCGCGCGTGCAGGCGCAGCGCGCGCGCGGAGGCCACGCGGCGCGGGCACGCGGGGCACGCGAGCGCGCGCGTGGCGTGCGTGCGCAGGTGCGCGCCCAGCTTGTTGGTCGCGAACTGCTTGCCGCACACCCAGCACATGTATGGCTTCGCGCCTGATCATCACCACTTATATTAATTAAGGAAATAAAATATATTCGTACGTTTAAGTGCGGAAACCAGCCCAGAGAGAAGAAGAAAAAGAAAATATATTCGTAGTTGTTACAGTTGTATTGGTATATGTAAAGTAAGGTTAGTGTGTTGGTGACCGCTTGCTGGCGACTGATTGGTCCGGCAGGTTGAGGACGAAAGATTAGAAATATATTGTAAAAAGGAAAGATTTGTTGATAAGAAATGAATGGGGAATAGAATAGTTATCCTCCTATACGTTAGCATGTATGACAAGACAAGGTCTACATGATATGATGGTGTCGAAAGCGATTTATAGAAGTTATTTTTGGTGGCCATGAAATTGAAAGTTTAGTTGCAAACTGCGATAGATGTCACACTGCATAGAGACATGCCTCAAAGTACTACGATACAAGTACAAATTCATGGATTGCCCCTGCCGGCGCAGGGCAAAGGTTGCACATCGACTTGGCATGCGCCTTAGTTAGGTTGTAAGAACTACGTCAACTCAATGAGCAATTAGAGCGTTCAGGGAAAGCGTCACATAAACGTTTAAAAAGGAATAGCAATAGACACTTTGCATTCTCCTACATTTGTTGAAAATGATCTACCTGTGTGTGTTCTCATGTGATCACTCAAGGTGTTCTTGCTCCGGAAGCTCTTCCCACACTGTGCGCAGCTGTACGGCCTCTCTCCTGAAACAATTTAGACATTCCGTTACAAATCAAAATATCATACAGTATTATAATAATCATTTAGTAATAGATATTTATACATGTGACCAATAAACTTTTCTAGGGTTCAGCTGTATCGATGAACTGTAGAGGTACAGGTAGAGATGAAATTTTCACAGTGTATGTATTTCTATTGCCGCTATAACAACAAATAATGAAACATTTAAAATGGCCGCCATGTAAATTGCCTCCACATACTCTGAAAAAGCACAACTTAGTATGGCTGCTATTGTACTTTAGTTTTCCTTAGTTTGGTTAGATATCAAGATTTCATTGTCAGTTTGCAGTATTCAAGGTCGTGTGGGCAGCGTATGTGCGCCTCTTACGCGGTTCAGCGAGAAGCTACTCGTTTACCTTTTTTTCATTATTAACTAGCGCTAGGCTGCAATTAAATCTGCTGGCAATTGATGATGCAGCTTAAGATGGAGCGCGCTTGTCTAGAAGATGCCTATTCACTCTTGACTTGAAGGTACCCATATGAAAAGTGAAGGGGAAAACTGATGCTGGAAGGGTGTTTCTTAGCGGTTCAAATTAGAAACAAGGAGGCATACGAAGGCAAAGACCACAAGACTTTGTATGTGGTTGTGGAATTTCGGCTACATACCAGTGCAGACGTTGACGAAGCTTTGCGGTACTTTTTAAGGAAAAAATTTTCTTTGAAGAAAAATGTTTGGAAATTTATACCATTATGTTTCCTGATGTGAGTGTTGAGATTAGTGACGGAAGTGAAGGTCTTGCCGCAGCCTGCCGCCGGGCAGGCCTGGCGCGCGCGCGCCGCGCAGTGGCGCAGCGCCGACGCGCGCGTCAGCGTCGCCGCGCCGCACTCGGGGCATTGCCAGTTGCACTCCCCACTATGCCGCTTGCTGGAAACAATTAAATGTAACATAAACTCCATGCCCATGACTTGGTCCACCAGGATCTAGGTTTTTTATAATCCTGTGAGAACTCTTTGACTATCCAGGATAAAAGTGGCCTAGTGCTGTCTGTCTACAGAATTACCACATTTACAACAATATTGAACACAATGGTTTATCCTTCAATTTATTTTGTCTTTGATTTTAGCATTTTGAGCTTTTATGAGAGTTATCCATATAAAAATCAAAATCACTCAAACTAAGTACTACTTATTTATTTATTTATTTATTGAAAAGGTACACAAAACAGGTTGTTACTAAAAATGGCCCAAACATAAAAACAAAAGATCCTTATCGAAGTGACAACCCCAAATAGGTGTACACAGCAATACTATACCTAAATAAAATATACATTACACAAGATATACACAGAATTTTTAAAATGAAGGCTTAATAGAAATGTACAAAAATATGAATATAAAATGGTTTACTACATGATTTTAAGTATTTAAATGACAAATATGCATAGAAGTTAACTACTACTATTATTGTACACCTAACTAAGTAGTTAATAGTAGGTAAAACCTTTTGATAGTTTGAATTGTTAGATTTGTAAGATCATAGTGGTGATAATTAATTACGTAAACTTAAAACTAAAGCTACAAAAGTTCCACACAAGCCCAGGTTTGAGAAGAAACCACAACAAACTCATCACTGTTTGGAATAGAAATATTTTTTTCTGTAATAAACTTTTTACCCGTCAAATGCATCTACCATTGGTTTATAAATCAGAATGCCTTTCAGAATTGCCATTATAAATATTAAACTTTTTTGGTGAACTAAATGCATAAGAGATTCCTAGAGCCATTACGAAGCTATCAAATATTTTTAAGCCCCATTCAACTTAGCAGCTGACCTTATTAAGTACATAAAATTATACTCACAGATGAAGTTTATAATTAAACTTTCTAGTGAACACTTTGCAGCAAAACTGGCATGTATGTGACATAGGTTTGTTTGGAGAACTCTTCCACTCATGACTATCTACATCTTGGGCCTTTGCTTGAATACAGTTTTCATTCTCATTTGAAGTATTCTCTGTGCTGTTTTGTTCTGCATCATTGTTTGTGGAGGAGATGGAACTGTTGTCAACATGGCTAGTATCTGAAATGTAGAGTTTGAAATTGATACAAATAAAAAAATTATAATTGGATGATTTCTGCAGATTGAATATACTTGTATATTTTGAAAACCAGACGCAGCATTAATATCAATATAGAGTAAAAACCTTAAACAGTATTTTTTATTTTATTTTTATCAATCTGTCTGTCTTTGCCTGTTTAAACACATTATAAGTAGAAACTAGTCTAACCTTGCATTATTCCCTTCGCCTCCCAAGCTTGAACAAAACTTAGGTTAAGGTTCATGAATATACTCGTTTATCTTACTTACCTTTAAGGTTTTCTTTGAATTGCAGAAATATTTCATTGGCCCTTTTACACTTGTCCAAGAATTTGGCAAACACACTGAATTCGTCGAGGCATTGGCTGCAGATAGATGCTGGGCCTCCGTCATTAATGTGAAACTGTAATTTCGCGTCTTTTACCAGTTTCTCGTAAACACAACAATCATGTTTCTTTGAAAACAAGGAACAACAGTCGGTTTTCACTTCAAAGCATATTCGACACACATTATCAAGATTTTCAGCAACAAAAATGTTTTCCATGTTTTAGTATTAAATGGGTATGTTAGAGATTTCTACTTTTTATTCAATTAGTTAAATTGAAAATTTTAAGAAAGAAAGGACAATGTTGGAAACGACCATGCGCAAAATCAAAACAAACAAATGTCAAAATCGTGTTGACACTTTGACAGTTTTCGACCATTTTTCGACAGATAGAACGTTTCGTTTTACGCATCTTATACTTAGATTTTGTTGCGTATTTTTTTTATAAATTTAGTCTCTAAGGTACTTCCCGTATGTATTCTATTGTCATGCTACAAAATAAATAGAGGGTTAACCAAGGGGTAATATAGACTACTTTTTTAACTGACTTTAAAAAAATGGAGTTGTGTTTCTGTGCCTAGTACACTGATATCTCCGAGATTTCTGAACCGATTTGCGTAATTGTTTTTTAATCGATAGAGGAACTTTGAGACATTTTTGCATAATTTTTTTAAATTCCAACTCCTCAATCCTGATGCTGCAGGGCAGGGGATGATGCATGCTGACCAATCCACGCGGGCGAAGCTGCAGGCATCATCTAGTCTATACTAATATTATAAAGAGGAAACCTTTGTATTTTTGTATGTTTGTATTGAATAGGCTCAAAAACTACTGGACCGATTTCAAAATTTCTTTTACCATTACTTAGAAGGATTCTTCCGAATCCGTATAGGCTATATTTTATCCCGGAAAATAGAAAAAATAAATGTCCACCCGTGCGAAGCCGGGGCGGGTCGCTAGTATTTTAATATAATGCGTCACGTAAGTTGAAAAAGTGGAATGTCCGAAGCGGAGAAACCAAACTCTAGGTGGGTAGGTACGTGATGTCTAACCTCATCATCATCATCATTCATCACTCACGCCAGTATACTACTGAGCACGGGTCTCTAAATGAGAAGAGTTGAGTTAGCCCTTAGCCTATAGGTATGATCCATCCCGTTGCAGGTTTCCCCATGTTATGCTTAAAACGCACATAACTCTGAAAAGTTAAAACTTAGAAGTGCGTATCTCGACTAATGAGAATGAATGTAAACATCGTAAACTAAATATAACGTAACGAAATAGGTCTCAGCCGGGTTTTGTGTATTTTAACCTAAGATTATGGAACCTATGGGCATTTTACATTAAATCTATGACTTGTATGACCTGCGCAAACCGTCATGTTGCAACTTCAGTTAAGACTACTTGTTTTGCGATCACTGCAGTACCAGTTACAAAAAGGTTACTTACTAAAGATAGATTAGGATTTACCTGCCGTCCGTAGGCCAATAAACCAGTCATAAACCCATTTTCACCACACGTTACGTAACACGATTAGGATCATTGTGACATAGCGTCCAACTGTAGCACGAGATAATGCGATACCGTGCAAGGCGGCCGGCGATAGCGAAAACGAAGGAAAGTAATGTGAACATTTGGTAACCGCACGCGTGCTCCGCATTAGAATGTCCTGCACGCACAGGGCCGTATCCATCCATTTTTACACAACTGCTCAGAAAGAGGAGTGTAATGTTTTTTGGGTTCATGTGAGTTTCTTTTTTCCACAATTCTAAATACCTGAACAGATTTGGATGTAGGCATGGGGTATGTTAGAATCCTTACATTATGCTCTGTGGCACTGGCTACTATGACTGGTTTTGCCGTAGCCATTTATTACTGCAATTTTTTTTAATAAAACTTATACTTAGCTAGCTAGGCCTAATCGTATTACTGTGCAAATCGTGCTCGAGTGGAATGGTGCCAATAATATCGGCTGTACCTACTTAGGTGCTGAGCAGTCCGACTGATTCTTTACGCAAAAATGGTCCACCACCCAGTTCTTCCGTCACCAGTTGAGGCTATCAAGTATCAACCGAGATGAAAATGTGTCTCCTAAACAGTTTTTAGCAATTAATAAGACTCCACGACCCCTGGGTCTCCAAAACAACAATGTGACATGTAACTCTCGATTAGAAAGTTATATTATACTTTCGCCGCTGCTGAACGGTTTCTATATCTCTAATTTAAAGAAACAGTGATCACAGATGTCAGATCCGGCCCTGTGTAGACTGGTACAATTTTCTCTCGATTACGTTTCTTGATTGATTGGTATGCGCGTATTCGCACATGTTACACGTATGACGGCAGCGCCCTACGTGACCGTTTTGGACAATCGATCGAAGCTAAAACCAACTTTCTCACAATAAAATAGAGTGGCTATTGCATTGGTTGTTCGTTTCTGATAGCAGTTCGTTTAGGCAGGATTGAAAGCCGCAAGGAGGAGGCTCGTTACGTCCGGAAGCCCGAGTGAAACTTGGACGTCGGCTACATACTAATATTGGCAGGTTTAAGTTATAAGTATGGGTGGAGGCGGAAGATGCAACTGGTTTTTGGACGAGTGTCGCGCCGACCGGGCGACTGCACGACATGAAAGTTTCAGTTGTAAGTATCCACGGACATGCAGTGATAATGTGGTGCAGTGACGTGATAGTGACGTGTTTTTAAAGTGTCTTAGTGATAGGTGCTCCATCGGATCAATATACATAGAGAGCAATGCAGCTGGCGGTTCTGATGTTAAGTGATTACCGCTGCCCATGAACATTTACAGCACCAGAGGAACCGCCAATGCGTTGCCTACTTTTCAGGAATTGGTTGGCATTTGCCCTAATTCGGCATTTGCGTCCTGTGCCACGAGTAAATTTATTTCTGGAAATACGATTTCTGTTAAGATTAGGCTACATACTATTATTTTACTTGTGGTACCACTTGTAGGTAGCTGGAGACTCTATCGTATTGGAGATTCATACACCCAGCAATGGACTAAGCCCACCGCAGTCTCGAAGTGGTCACTCTGAATGAGGCTCCCGCCACTTAATCACAACTTTGTGTTCAGTATCGTGTAGATTCTTGTCACATTTTTATGTTTAACAAAATCTTTTTCAAAACGATACTGAAATCTTGAAAAATAAATACAGGCATAAGATCTGGACTTCAATGCCCTATAAGGATAAAGCTTTTCTGCTTGCTGTGGGCTTCTTCTGAAACCAGGGTGCATTTAGAACTCTCATAGCTTTAAAGTTGATGTTAAAATATTATCATCATTACATACCCTCACCCATTCGTTTTTCAATAAGTGTATATCGTTGCAATCGTTGCAAACGCCATTTCATAGAAATTGTAAGTAAAAATTCCCATGTAATGTGTTCCAGATCTGCTTGGCGTTATGTGCGTGCGTGTGGGCCGCGGCCGCAGACGTCGCGCACATCAAAGGAGCCAAGTCAAGGATCATCAGCCGCTTGGCCGGGAAGCACCACAAACGAGGCATCCTGTCCGGCGTGCCTCCGTTCAAGCTGGGCCATGATATACCCTATGTGACCCATTCTGTGGTGAAACCTTTAGTGGTTACTTACCCGCCCACAGCATCAGTCGCAGCGGTGAAAGTACCAGTGTCAGGCTCTCACTTCCCCCGCTATCCCGTACCAGTGGGGCATAAAGTGCCAGGGCTACCGCATCCGCATTACGCACTCAAGTTCCCTCACCATAGATACGCGGCGAAACCTGATCATCATTTCCATCATCATCATCATCACGTCGCCCCGAGGCCCTTAGTGCCCGTTGTTCCAGCGCCGCCCGTGGCTCATGCTGCACCCGTGATCCCAGCGCCTTCTCCGACAGTCGCCGTAGTGAATGCCGCGCCGCCCCCGCCCCCAGTATTCCCCGCACAACTTCCAGTCCCCGCGCCGCCAGTGCCAGTAATTCCAGATCATTTTCATCTGAAACATTTTCTTCCCGCCGCAACGGCGCCTCTTCCTCCTCCGCCAGCTCTGCCTGCCCCTCTTCTGCCCTTACACCAGCCTTTCCCTTATATAATTCGTCCCGGTGGAGCCGTGCAGACTTCCTTCTTCGCAACGTATCCGCGATACCCACTCCTAAATAGCTACCAAGCTCCTCTCATACCTTTCGCACCTGCCGCTCCAGCTTTGCCAGCTCCGACACAAGTGCTCCTCGAGCGTCCACATTTACATCCGTATCATCTCGTGCCTCAAGCCGCAGCCGCGCACGGAGTGGTGGAGCAACACACGCCGAATGTCGTCGTCGAACAAACGCCAGCTCATTTCCATTCTACACAATTAGTTCCACAGCCCCATGTTCACGTGCATCCCGCGCAAGAAGCACTACCACAACCCGGTTTCCACTTGCATTCCACTCAAGCCGTACCTCAAGGTATTCCTTTACACCCGACCCAACCTTCTGTATCCGTAGAGCACGACGGGTGGTCTCCGGTGGCTCCGGCGCAGCCGCACGACCTCGCCACGTCTCACGAGGCACACTACCCGCACCATCATCATCACTTCACGCAGGAGCAAGGCACCCAAGTGTACGAGCACCACACGGAGAACGACTACCAACACCAACTGCAGCACGACTACCAACATCAACAGCAGCACGACTACCAACATCAACTGCAGCACGATTACCAACATCAACAGCAGCACGACTACCAACATCAACTGCAGCACGACTACCAACACCAATTGCATCACATCCAACAACAGATCGAACAGGCGCAGTACGAGCAGAGCTTGCACAACCAGCAGCAGCAGCCCGCGCCGGAGTACGGCGTGCCGCAACAAGAATACGGTCAACCCAACGAATACTCTCAACAAGGACAAGATTTTGGACAGCATCAGCAAGATTTTGCTCATGCTCAAGAATTCGTCCAGCAAGGGCATGACTTCGCACACCACGCTCAAGACTTTGCCCACAACGCCCAAGACTATGCTCACAACGCCCAAGACTTTGCTCAACACGGTCAAGATTTCTCGCAGCACGGTCAAGACTTTTCTCAAAACGGGCAGGATTTCAACCAGAACAACTATAACGTAGCGCACTTGGGCCAAGAGTACGGAGTGCCGCACCAGGGCGTGGAAGGGCGGAGTTCCGAGGACAGCGCAGAGCAGCAGCCCCAGTTCCACAACCACATCCCCCTCGGCCTCCAGCCGCCCATCGACAGGCCGCTAGATCATTTCCAATAGTTACGGTATAACCGCATAGCTGGCAGCTTGAGAGTGTGACTACGTCATTAATTTTACCATTCAAAGTTCAGCGCGGAGACAGCGCCTAGATATTGCGATAGTTTATTTGCATTTACGCGTTATCGCTACCTCGTCGAAAGATATTTGTGATAGGATTATTTTACGAAATGTGGACATCTTCGCGGATGGGTCGCGGGATGTGTGTGCTCATTCCGTGCATACTAGGGATTGCAATCCAGCGGCATTTTCAATCCAGCTGGATTTTTGCTGGATCGAAGCAAATCCAGCTGGATCCAGCGCGGATCCAGCACCTATCGATTTTTGAAAGAAATGCAATTTTTTTTAATGTTTTAACCATAGAAACTTTAATAACTGACTACCTATATTTGTTTGTAGTTATATTGTGAGGTCCTTACCCATGAAAAAAGCGTTTTATATGGAAAAAAAAGAAAAACATTTTAAACATTTAGAAGTTAGATACTATGTATTTAATCAATCGAAGTATGTACCATTTATCTATACCTACACTTTCGCCATTTTGTAGGTAATTCATTGATTCCATTGCTGAAATAATTGTGGGAGCGAGAATTAATTAAATCTTTGAATTCTTTTCAAAAAATTGTCTAAATTCCGAAAAAAAGTGTTTGTTGGAGCAAGTTTTGGGGAGTATGGCGATTGGCGGGTGTTTCCAATCACAGATCCTTAATTTAGCGACCGTTGGACGTGAATTATGAGGTCTAGTGCTATCCTGAAGCAGCAGTGGGCTATAGCAATTGACCAGGCTCCGTTGTTTAACGGCTAGCCATCCACCTTTTCCAACGTGGTTTGCAATTTTACACAATAGAAATCTATCGTAATCTTCGGGCTAGATCTTATGAAACTGTAGTGTATGATACGAGCACTGGCCTACCAAACACTCACCGATAGCTTTTTCTTTTCATTTAGGTACCTATTTTACTAACTTGGTAGGGTTCTCAGTTTCTCATTCTCACTAATTTTCGAAATAAAGTTACGTAGCCTATCCCATTGCCACTTAATAGAAGTTAAAGTTATAATATAATTTCAGACTTGAGCTATGTTGTAGTTTTTTTTTACTTTTAGGAATGACATTCAATGGTTTTTGCGCGAAAATAAACATAGTTAGCTGACTTTAGCTGATTGCGGATCCGCACCGCTGGATCCAGCGTCAGATGCTGGATCCAGCAAGCACCAAAAACGTGCTGGATCCAGCTGGATTGCTGGATTGCGGATCCAGCATTGCAATCCCTAGTGCATACCTATACGCTCATACATTGGGGATCGCTGGTGCCATAGGCTCATTGTTAATGATGAGAGATTGCACAAGATTATCTACTTTTATCACTTGACACAAAAGTTTGGTCATAGAATAAAACAGATTTTTATAAGTCACTTAGGAGAGTGTTTGTGTGAAGAAATGAAATAAATATGTAAATATTTTTATGGTTGGAGTGGGGTGCGGAATGTGTTGCATTGGTGTAATGTACAAATTGCCTAATTTTATATTTTACGAGTATTATTAACATAGCACTAAGTTTATTTATTGTAAAAACACATTTTTCAATAAAAGAAAATTATAACTACGTTTTTGATTTTTTTTTTAAATATTTCTTATATTTAAGTCGGTAAGTAGATACCTACAGTGAAAAGGGTTATGGAGTTTACATCTATAGACTTGTCATGCTGCTCTAAAAAAACAATCATAAATCAATAGGATCGAAGTCAAAAATCGAGCTAATAAATAATTATAACACTATGGTATCCCAAGGCCTTCCCTACTCATATTATTGTTAGCTGTGGTAAACGGCAATATAATATTATTACTAGACTAGCTTATGCCCTCGATTTCGTTCGCGTGGACTACACAAATTTCAAACTCTTATTTTACCCCCCTTAGGAGTTGAATTTTCTAAAATCCTAATAGATCACACTTTATTGCCGGTGATTTAGGTTTTTAAAAACTCGTGGGAACTTTTTGATTTTTCGGGATAAAAAGTAGCCTATGTCCGTCCCCGGGATGTGAGCTATCTCTGTACAAAAAACTGTCAAAAATCGGTTAAACGGAGGGAACGTGAATAGCTAGCAGTCAGTCAGACAGACAGACACACTAAACTTTCGCATTGATGATATATGGAAGTAAGTATTTCTTATATCAAATGCTTGTATGTAATTTCTGAGCTATGTAATTGCCACCGCAGGCATTAGGGCCCACTGTGCACACGTGCACCAGTGCAAATCTACATATTATATCTGTTTTTACACATAGGTACAATTGAATGTAGCCCTGTCTCTGATATCAGGAAACAGTGAAACAAGCGAGTCTGAATTACATAAATTATTTTGAACGGCAATAAATACGAAGTTCTATTATTTATATAATAGAGATAGCATGGTGATGAGGACGTCGGTCGGCCTTCTTTTCCGGAGGTCGGGGTTCGATCCCGGGCGCGCACTTCTCACTTTCAGAGTTTTGTGCGTTTTCAGCAATTAAATATCACTTGCTTTAACGGTGAAGGAAAAATATATCGTGATTCAGGAGGAAACCTGCATGCCTGAGAGTTGTGTATAGTGTTCTCAAAGGTGTGTGGAATCTGTCAACCCATACTGCGCTTGCGTGGCAGACTATTGCCCAATCCCTTCTCATTCTGAGAGTAGACCTGTGCTCAGTAGTGGGCCAACGATAGGTTTATCATGATAAAAATATAGGTACATATAACTACTTATAAATTTAGCGATTTACCAAAGAACTAAAGTGACCGCTATAGGTCCAGCTAGTATTATACCTAAGTATAGGGACGTTGGAATAGGTAGCAGTGGGCTGGTTACGTGTTTAGAGGACCGGAGTCGAAAGGTCCTTGTATCGGATCTTTTTTATGCCTTCAAACTAGAAATAAGTATAAAAAATGGCATGGCTAGGGTTTACCAACGCTATATTGTGAAACTCACATGCAGTAGGTAGGTATGTATATTAGAATTAATTTACCGGCTCTGTGGGGAAACTGCACCAAATAAGCTCTGTCAATGTAAATAAGTCTCGGTCGACAGCGGAAACTTACAATTTTCGCTTATTTACTTTGCTTAGTTAAAAAAAACCGGCCAAGTGCGAGTCAGACTCGCGCACCGAGGGTCCCGTACTAGGGTAATATTTCCGACATTTTGCACGATAAATCAAAAACTGTTATGCATAAAAATGAATGAAAATCTGTTTTAGAATATACAGGTTAAGCCCTTTCATATATGATACCCCACTTGGTGTAGTTATCTGATTTTTTTAAAAAAAAAAAGAATATTAGCCATGTTAAATGACTAATATTCCCCTTTCCTCTCCAACTAAGCGGTCAGGCTTGTGCTAGGAGTAGGTACGACAATAGTGCAACGGGCGGGGTTTGAACCGTCGACCTTTCGGTTTTCAGTCCACTCCTGTACCGGTTAAGCTATTGAGGCTCTAAAATTAAAACACATTTTTTTTTAAATCATGTAACTACTAATTCACGGTTTTCGTATTTATTCCTTAACTTGTGCTATAAGAGCTACCTACTTGCCAAATTTCATGATTCTAGGTCAACGGAAAGTACCCTATAGGTTTTCTTGACAGACACGACGGACGGACGGACGGACGGACGGACAGACAGACAGAAAACAAAGTGATCCTGTAAGGGTTCCGTTTTTCCTTTTGAGGTACGGAATGCTAAAAATCTATATAATTATGTTTCTTAAAAACAAAAAAATAATTTCGTGTAGATACTTATAGGTTCAGCTATCAAACTATACGCATGACAAGTAGGTAAATACCTAGGTATATAATTTGCCTCCATAATTAGTTAACGTTAAACTAACGTTCATATAATAATCTAATTAGATATTATGTAAAGACAAAGAGTTTTACAAATTAAAACCACATTATTTTATCGGTTTAAATTAGTACACAATTATTAGTAAAACTATCGAATAGTTCTCACAAATCTTTACTCTTTCATTAGTTAGAGTCGTTACTTACTAATGAGCCTAAACTTAAATGTTTTTGACTACAAAAATTAATTATTTAAATGGTGTGGTTAAGTAGATAGGTGTCTACAAACGGACACAAATCACGAAGTGTGCTCTAAATAATAATTTAGTCAATAAGGAGTTGGATCTTTGTTTGTATGTGAAGTCTCAATATCCTTTACATTACATAATAAAGTTGAAAGTGAAACATAAAGATAAGGATCACCATGGACAGTCTGTATTCAAGAAGTGAAGAAACTTTCGCCAAAAGTTTGATATCATCCGTCCCTCTCGATCGTTTGATCATTGCCTTGGCGCATGTCACCAGCATGGTGCTCACCGCGCCAAGCATTCCCACGAGCCTTCGCCCTCAGGTCCTCCTTCGAGCCTTGAGGATACTGAGGGATATTGAACACGAGCGAAACCTTCTGGACCTCGGCTTCGCGAAGTTCACGCCACATCCGAGGTGTCAGGCGAAGCGTATGATGCTCGGTGAGCTTTGGGAACTGCCCCGGGAACAGGAGTGGCTGTGCGACGAGTGTGGAAGACCCCTTTATACCATCGAGAAAACGAGCATTTGATAAAAACAGTGAAATGTATAACAAGTGTGTGATAAACTTGGGAAAATACGGCGACTGGTGACTTTGTTAGGACTTAGAACTAGTGCAGCTCTAAGCATTTATGTATTTAGGTACCTTAGTGCTATTGGAAGTAAATCCCTCATACTGTGATGTATTTCTGTATTTTTACTGAGCAACCAAAACATTTATGTGTAAAAATACTTGTAGGTCACAAAAATCTACCCATTAGATTGTCATGAATGTCTAAATAGCCATCGATGCTAAATAACTTTTTTTAACTACTACTATATAGAGTTATTATTTCATACATCAATAGTTTTAAACGACGCCTTTTGCGACGATTTTAAATAGCAAATCGCAACCAAGCGAGACGCCATTTTTCTCTATTCGAAATGATCACTTAACATAATTATTATCGCCTTTCACATGTCAGTATATTGAAAACATATAAACATACTATCTTATCTAGTTGCCTACTGTTTACACGTTATATAATAACTGCATTGGGCCGCGGCAGGACCTGTTATCAGAATAATGACTGTGTGGCAATGGCGGCAACTGTCACAGGTGTTCAACCATAAGGGACCGCCTAAATTATATGTATCTAGCGTTTAAAAACAGAGCACTCAAATAATAGCTATTATGTACTTTGCAGGCTGGCAAGTTACTTATATTATATGTATTTATCTGTGTTCAGCAATATGTTCTCCAAGTTAATCATAATGATGATGGTGATGATCTGTGTTTGTCTTGCGAGTAGGTAAACAACAACTTTCTGGTACATTTGAAAAAAGAAAACAATGCAAAATTACCGTTTGTTTTTGTTAGGCACCTACTTTGATTTCAACAATAAAACGGTCATTTATTTATTGTTGTCTTAGTAAATATCTCAAACTAGACAGATAAGAAAAGATGTAGGAATCTAATATATTTAAATAGTTGGAAAAGAATTGAATATTATATTCAATTCTTTTTTTACTCAAATCGATTGAGATTAGCTCTTAGTGCTCATTGGAAACCTTTAGCCCTCTAGCGACAAGGCCGCTTAATTGTAATTCTACCTAAATTGTTTGTTCTATAACTTTTTGTACCTAAGTAGTTTCATTCGTTCACTCAATTATTATCGTAAGCTTTAGACTTACCTGTTTCTAGTCCACAGGAAATGGTATTTCCTCAATTTCCTTTGACCCGCTGACTCATAGACCAATTTGAAGTGCATTTAGGCCTGCCATGATACCTAGGTCTCGCTAGGCGACCTAGAGGGGCGCTCGCAGGGTACGTATATAAGCACTAAAGCCCTATCGAGGTCTAAGTCTAACAGGAACCCCTACAGGCACCACTAGATATCATGAAGGCTACTGTAAGTATTCCATTAATAACAAATTGAAGAAAAAGTTTTGCTATTTATTATCTAGTGCTTACATTGGGACACCATAGGTTTATTAACGTAATTAACACTTATAAAAAAATTTGGAACTGGCAGTATTCGAACTCGCATCTCTCTAGCAGTACCAAATTGTTCAATTCGACTATGTTTGACAATTTTTTTTAAATCTGTGAAAACTTTAAAAAAAATTGATGCTACTGACTAAAAATATGTGTATTTTTCATTTCTTAATTTTTTCTCCTTTTAAAAAGTATCTTATACACTCCTCGGACTTTAGGAACTTTTATTCTTGTGATGCAAAATATAAGCTGTTTAATTGTGCTAAAGTCCTAACGTATTAATAATAACAACATTTTGATGTAGAGTTAAAATTGATAGAGCTCCTAAATTATTTTTTACTTGATCAAGAAATATTTTAGAACTGTTGATCACCAAATCAACTCTCATGAAAAGACTAGAAGTCAATGTTGCGAAACAAACTCATTCATATTCGTATATCGAAGCATTTTTATATTAATAAGTAAATAATTGATTTATTAAAGAAACCGGTGCTTGTTATGTTTACGTGTGTATATTCTAACTAATAGTGTTAATTGAGTTTATGCACAAATACCTATAATTGACTGTCGTTTTACAAAGTTCCCAATCAAAAAGAAGTGCACAACTTTTTCGTCTTTTTTTGTCGAAAATATTTCAATACAACTTAAAGCTGACTTTTTTATATACAAATAACGAGCAAACGAGCAGGCGTTCACCGCCGCCCATGAACATTTGTAGTACCTACCAGAGGAACCGCCAGGCATCAATGCGTTCCCGGCCTTTCAGGAATTTGTTGGTTCGCCCGGCCCTTGAATAACCCTATGTTACTTGTAATCTAATGAGAACACCGCAGAAGGTCTACTCTTATCTAATTACAATGTATTTGTATTACAATACAAATCATGTCCGCATGGAATGCTGCCGAAACTACTGGCTGCATTTCCGCGCTACACAGCCAGGCTGATCTTTTGGTACAAAACAAGTCAGCCCTTCAGTCACATGATGAGACCATCGATGTATAGATGAGACCATTAACTGTTCAGAAATTGTGAAATGACTGTTTTAATTTGTGTAATAATTCCCAGTTGTGCGTACTCCTCCTGGCCGCGGCCGCAGTCTACGGCGCAGAAGAGAAGAAGAACGAGAAGCGGGGCCTGCTCGGGCTCGGCTACGGTGGCCTGGGCTGGTCGGGCGGCCTGGGCCACGGGCTGGGCCTGTACGGCGGCCACGGCCTGGGGCTCTACGGCGGACACGGCCTGAGCTACGCCGCCGCCCCCATCGTCAGCCACAGCGTGGCCATCCCCGCCCCCGTGATCAGCCACAGCATCGCTGCCGCGCCCATCATCGACCACGGTCTGATCGGTGGCCACGGCCTCATCGGTGGCCACGGCCTGGTCGGAGCACCTCTCCTCGGTCTCGGCCATGGCTGGCATTGAGCCTTAACACAGTATAATTGTCTATAGTCTGTAATGTCTGTGTATATGTAAAGGTGGAGAATCAATCGATTGTACGTGGTACCCGTTTCTGCTGCGTGGGTCTTTCAGTGCCAAATTAAAAGTATTCTCGCCGTCGATTGTGGATTGTTAATTAAGTTCAATAAATTCTAAAAACATCAACATCCAGTGTTTATGCTTTAAGCTCTCTTGTTACATTTTAAAATTACAAAGTTTCTAAAGTTTTCAAGTGCATAATATTATTCCATCTTCTTCTTACATAAAGAAACTAACTGACAGATAAATCAACGTATTGCTCAAATCGATGGATCTAGAAACTAGGGGATTTTTTTAAAACTCTCTCTCTATAATGTAGAATTCCACTCCACACAAGATTTTCGAGTATTCCAAATGGATACTTACCTACTAAACGAACTTGCGAGAAAAAGGTTGGATGTCGATGAAGGTTATTTTAAGCAGGGTAGACTACCTAATAAGCTACCAAGTAATTTCTATAATTTTAAACGAAACAATTAAAAACATCAAGATAAGTACAGTTAATTGACCAAATAAAGGTCGGTACCTACAAGATAAACAAACATGTCAAGGAGTAAGTAAATCAAAATAATTCGAAAGTCGAGTGTCGACCTCGTCGCAAAAACTCACCGCAGAAAGAACTGAATGTTTCCCAACGCGATCGAAAAACTAGCTTGATCTATTAGTAAATCCTTAAAGTTGTCCATGCCATGGCGCAAGCGGAAACGAGTAGGTGCCTACCTTCTCGTACTGGCTGCAAAGCGCGGAAGTTGCGACACGCAGGTAGGTAGGTAAACCCTCCAAATTGAATCACTTTTCACTTTATCATTGGGCCTGGGAGTTGGGACACGGGTCACACCTGACCTTTTCTGTAAATGTCCACTAGACGATACCCGCTACTTGTCCGCGTGGATTGAGATTTTTTAAAATCCCGTGGGAACTCTTTGCTTTTCCGGGATAATCAGTTGCCTAAGTAAATTTCCGGGATGCAAGCTACCTCTGTACCAAACATATAAATCGGTTAAACGGATGGGCTTTTAAGAATCCCCTAAAGACTCTTTGATTTCTCAAGATTAAAAGTAGTTTATGTCCTTCCCCGGGATGTAAGCTAACTCTGTACCAAATACCAACAAAATAGTGAAAAGCTAGCAGACAGACAGACAGACACACTTTCGCATTTATAATATTAGTATGGATTTCATTTTACAATAAACATATTTCGTCTTTTCATTCCCCTCAAAACCCTGAACCCAACACAACCTAACTCCAACTTCAAATATCATCACCATCAACCTTTCATCGGCTCACTACTGAGTACGGGTCTCCTCTTAGAATGAGAAGGGTTTGACCATAATCTACCACGCTGGCCGAATGCAGATTGGCAGACTTTACACATCCTTTGAGAACATTATGGATAACTTAGGCGTGCAGGTTTCCTAGCGATATTTTCTTCACCGTTAAAGCAAGTGATATTTAAGTACCGAAAATTGCCGAGGTCGAACCGCCGACCCCCCGAATGGGAGGCCGACGTCTTAACCATTGAGTTACAATATTAATAATAGTAAGTTAATATTGGATAAATATTATGCAATATCACAGGCCAGGGGCCCGGTACTCCATAACGATAAATCGCAAGACACGTCGTGTCGCACGTCAACAAGTTTGCGAGCAGCTCCTAAATCTCATGATCTAGGTTCTAGATATTATAACTTACGTTCTTTACCATATAATATGGAGTAAGTTTATTACTGTTATGCAAGAATTAGAAGGAAATAAACCTTAGAGGCTTACTTCCAATGCGATTCTCCATCGAAGCCTGGCACCACGGAACCTACAATACAAGAAATAAGTTCAAAAACAAGCAAAAGAAAAAAGTGCAAAAGAAAGCTCTTGACTGTAACTATACCACCTGAAGGTGTGACTGCAGTCTAAGATGGAAGCGAGGTAACTCGGAAGAAGTAAGGTAGAGCTTGTACTCAATAACTAAACCCATAATATACCCAATTCATTCCTACGTAGGGGGTTTTCTATGTTCCTATGCCTCGCCGTGTCTTTGCCGGTAGTCTGGTAACTAGCCACGGCCGAAGCCACTCAGCAGACCTCAGAGGCAATAATTGATTTGTTATATATTTATTTGAAGTGAGATCTGTTCTGATGACCTTTACTCTTGAAAGGATTTGTGTTTACAGAAAGTCACAGTCACACAAAAGGTCAACTTTAATTGGAAAGGGCTATAATCTGCCTATATTTATTATAATAACGTCGATGATACACATAGCAGGTAGTTTTCAAGGAATTTTGTTATGATTTTACCAAAATAATTTACATACCAATCTTATGAGGAGCCATCTCAATATAGTATGGTGAACTTTAACAACTTGAAACTGTGTGAAATTTAAATATACAAATGAAAACGTATTATCTACAATCGTAATGGAAAAACCATCGTTTAAATCCATAGCCCATTCTTATCTATACTTATATACTTACTTATAATATTATAAAGAGGAAACCTTTGTATTTTTGTATGTTTGTATTGAATAGGCTCAAAAACTACTGGACCGATTTCAAAATTTCTTTTACCATTACTTAGAGGGATTCTTCCGAATCCGTATAGGCTATATTTTATCCCGGAAAATAGAAAAAATAAATGTCCACCCGTGCGAAGCCGGGGCGGGTCGATAGTCAAAGATAAAAGTGTGATAGTGTGTCTGTCTCTCTGCAGCTTTTGCACGGCCCATAACAAAATTTGGTACAGTACAGAGATAACTTATACATTGTAGACACTAGACATACTTAGGTACAGTACTTTTTATACGGGAACATCATAAATTTCCCATAAGGATTTTTAAAAAGCCTAAATGCACGCGGAAGGACTTCATCTAATAAACTATTGCTAAGACGAAGGCCATGTACCTTTATGTATTTTTAACTTATTATGTAATAGTTTCTACAACCGGGTCAAAGAAATTATAAATTGAACAAAAAATTACTGATTTCTTGTTTTTTAATTATACATTATACAATAAAATCCAGTAATTAACCGGTCATAACCTCATAGTCTCACGTTTTGCCGAGGGAGCCTGGTGCTCACAACGAAGGCATTTTTCTCCGACTATGAACTTGTTATGGTAATTTATACCCCATTAGTCAAATAATAATATTATAATCCAATATTATTATAACGAGGAATGTTTGGAATATTAATTGATTACACATGTCCGATTCTGTTGAGTAAATACATAAAACAAGTGTAAATTAAAAATTTATAACACCCCCGACAAGAGAAGGTTACAGTAACTAGAAAAGACCGAAAATACCTGATAACTTTCAAACGGCTGAACTGATTTTCTTGGACTATTCCGCGCCTACGATCTAAAGTATCTGAGTTTTCCAAAACATCATTTTCAAATAAATAATTATGTATTTAGGCAACGTCCATCTTGACAGCTTGACATTTGTCTATTGACATAAATAATATTATGAACCTAACGGTTATCTAACCTTCTTTTCTACAAGAAAACTAGAAAAGAGCTGATAACTCTTAAACGGCTGAACCAATTTTTTTGGATTATAGCTAAGAACACTCTCGATCAAGCCACCTTTCAAACAAAAAAAAGTAAATTAAAATCGGTTCATTCGTTTAGGCGCTACGATGCCACAGACAGATACACAGATACACAGATACACAGATACACAGATACACCGATACACAGATACACAGACACACAGATACACAGATACACACGTCAAACTTATAACACCCCTCTTTTTGGGTCGGGGGTTAATGACGAATTATGTCAATTTTAAGTGTTTTATGAGTGTGGTGTCATCTATACTTGGTAAAAAAATATAGTTAAAAAAATCTACGAAAAATTAAATTTTATCTACGTTCCTTAGCCTCTACTCCCATACTTGAGGAGCGTGTAGTTCATTTGCAGGCAATTCATGTTTTAATTTTGTTATACCCTATTCCTTTAGGTATGTACATTATGATTTTTGTCACACTAATATTATAAAGGCGAAAGTTTGTATGTGTGTGTGTGTGTGTGTGTTTGTGTGTGTGTGTGTGTGTGTGTGTGTGTGTGTGTGTGTATGTTTGTTACTCCTTCACGCAAAAACTACTGGACGGATTTGGCTGAAATTCGGAATGGAGATAGATAATATCCTGGATTAGCACATAGGCTACTTTTTATCCCGGAAAATCAAAGAGTTCCCACGGGATTTAAAAAAACCTAAATCCACGCGGGCGAAGTCGCGGGCATCGGCTAATATTTAAATATCACTTGCTTTAACGGTGAAGGAAAACATCTACATACCTGAGAGTTCTCGATAATGTTCTCAAAGGTGTGTCTAGTCTGCCAATCTAGGCAGACTATGACCTAAGCCATCATTCTGAGAGCAGCAGAGGAGACCGTACTCAGTAGTGGGCCGGCGATGGGTTGATCATTATGATGACAGTCATTCATTTTAGAAGCGCCCCCATGACAGCAATCCATCGATCTGAAACTCTCTACAAGTAACAATCATAAACAATCACAATGGTTTGTTAAAAATATGTTGTCACTAAATCCGTTGATTAAAATCTCGATTTATTCTCAAACACCTGCTTACGAGTACAAACTTTTAAACTAACCATTTTTTCACACTGTATCTACTAAATGACAACAAGTGTAAATTAAAAATTTATAACACGCCCGACAACTGAATTGATAACTTTCAAACGGCTGAACCGATTTTGACCATCTCGATCAAGCCACCTTTCAAACAAAAAAAACTAAACTAAAATCGGGTCATTAGTTTAGGAGCTACGAAGCCACAGATAGGTACACATATAGGTACACAGATAAGTCAAACTTATAACACCCCTTTTTTGGGTCATGGGTTAAAAAATACCCATTTATCGTATGGAATGTTAAAGTTCAAAAATAATTCAAGTTTTAAAATATCAATTTGGTGTCCTCAAAATTATATCTATGATTGATGCGTCTTGTTAATTGAAAATCTTAAACTTAATTTGTGGTATTCCCACTGTGTGGGCAGAATGGCAGATTAAGTACTAACTCATTTGCAAACTGTTTGCTGACTTGTAAACGACGTGAGAGGCATAACACTGATAAATGTTAAAGTGGTTCTGTATAACAATAACGAGTATTTATGCTTATTTATAACTAGTTGACACGCTCCGGCTTCGCTGAAGTGGAATTTCTAAAAACTTACCAGATGTTATGAGAAAAACTTATGTGCATCAAGATCATGGTGGTTTTATAAGATACCAGGTAATATAGGTAAAAAAAATATATGTCAAAGTATTAAGTCTAATTCTTTTATATTTTCTTCGAATTAGTATTAGAAATCACGCCATACAATTGCCCAGACACTTTGGATCGTGGCAACCCTCTGCCAGATACCCTTAAACTTTTAAACTTTAGAGTGTATTGCAAGGGGTGCCACGACAGTCTGGCAATGCATGACGTGATTTCATCGTGTCAATCCCTTAAATCTAGAATGGTAACTATCCAAGACCGAAACCTTCTATCAGACTACAGTGCTTACCACTGTGCCAGAAAGATTTTCGAGGTATTTACATAGGATTATAAGTTTAGTCGTGCGGATCTCTAAGTCGAGTTATTACTCTGAAATATTAATGTTAGATTCATACGGATCCTGTTCGTTGGGCCGCGAACTATTTTACGGTCTTATTATTAGATCTCGTCCTTTCTGTATATAAGATAAGGCAATTCGGTCATCTCACGAGATAGTTGTGAAAGCCTCTCCGTGCTGGTGTTATTTGGTGGTGAGGTTGTCGGTGGAATTCGCTCAGCAACATGAAGGTTTTGGTGAGTTGCTCTGTTATTTTACAAGGCGTCAAATCAATTTCGTACAAAATTACTGAATTTTAATAATTAAATACGTTTTGTTTTTAGTTTTACAGGATAGTGTGCCTGATTATGTTGTACACAATCTCTAAACTAAATAAAAGTGACAGTTTAAATATAAAAAACTATCTCTTTCATAATACTCCCTGCGTAAAAGTAAGCCCTAGATTTAGGCCAGTCAATTCAGTTTAGTTTAGAGATTATGTACTTATAAAATTATATGCAGTTTTTTTAACTTATTGTTGAGCAGTTTTTATAATTGAATAAAGAATATTTTGATTATTACTAGGTGACCCGCTCTCTCACTGTATAGTCTACGTTATAAAAAAAACAACATGTAAGATGTTATGTTTCTACACTAGGCACACTTTGAGCTATTATATCAGTCACTTCATTTCGTCTTTTTTATATGTCTAAAGATTCCATTAGATTCCTCCTGTATCCACGAATAATATACCTATTAGTTTTCTTATCTAATGAACAGCAAATTATCTTTATTTAATTTAATTAGGAAGCACGCTCTAACCTAGACCTCGTCATTGCTTTTTTAAGCATGATTGTCGTCAAGCGCTAGCCTATCGTAATACGTAAAATAAAAGCTGACTGACCGATCTATAAACACACCGCTCAAACTACTGGACGGATCGGCCTGAAATATGTCACGCAGATAGATATTATAACGTAGACACCGACTAAGAAAGGATTTTTTGAAAATTCAACCTTTAGGAGTTGAATTTTCAAAAATCCTTAGTAACGGTTTGAAATTTGTGTAGTCCAGGTGGATGAAGTTGCAGGCATAAGCTAGTCACACAATAAAAATAAAGTAACTGGAGTATGTCACTTGTAATCTGTAATTCCACAGATCATCCTCGCCCTCGCGGCTGTGTCGGCCGGGGTGCCCGCCAACCGCGACAAGCGCAGCTTCGGCCTGCAGCAGTTCGGCGGCAACAACCCCGGGTACCAGGCCCTGCAGACCAACAGCGAGCACTCCACCTCGTACCAGACCAACAGCCGCCAGTCCTCGTCGCTGCAGGCCTACCAGCCCTACCAGCAGTACCAGCAGTACCAGCAGTACCAGCCCGCAGTGCAGCCCATCTACGTTCAGCAGCCAGTTAGTATCTCTTATCATCATCATGATCAATCAACTCCCCACTGCGGGACGTCATCAATTCAATTCGTTATTTGCATAAATTAATTTTCAAGTATTTCAAACGAGTAAGTTGTTTTTATTTCTGACATATAAAAACATCGTTAAGGTATATGTTCGTTATGATTGTGGATAAATAAATACATAATAAAGGAATTGTATGAGAATAAATTATATCAACGAGCCTCGAGCGCGTTGATGTCTTTCTACTAAATAATTTGTGTACGCTGCACTCAAAAGTGTTTTAAACGGTTAAAATCTACAAAAGAACATCTATAATAAATACTTATGTATTATTATTTATAGGTTATACTTATATCAAGTATTTATAGTTTACTATGTGAAGCCCGTGACTCCGTCCGCGTGGATTTAGGTTTCTTAGAAATCTCTTGGGAACTCTTTGACATCCCTTGGTTTCACAGATGGGCCTTTAGGAATTCCGTGGAAACTCATTAATTTTCCAGGATAAAAAGTAGCCTATGTCCTTTACCGGGGTGTAAGCTAATTCTGTACCAAATTTCATCAAAATCGGTTATACTGTTGAGCTGTAAAAAGCAGCAGACAAACAGACAGACACACTTTTACATTTATAATATTAGTATGGATTATAATAGCAATTTGTTTTTTTCTGAATCGAAGTCATTTAACCATTTGTTTTCATTTCAGCACGTACAGACACAACAAGTGTACAGGCCGCAAGTATACGCGTACCCCGTCAGGCAGCAAGCCGTGTACACCCCGCAGGTGCAAAGCTACTACCCAGCGCAGAACTACGCCACCGCCCGCACCTACACCCCCGTGCGCACCTACGCGCCCGTGCAGACGTACGCGCAGACCTACACCCCCGTGCAGACCTACGCGACTCCCGTCCACTACAACCACGGACAGAGCTACGGCAACGCGTACGGCGGAGGCGTCGACCCCTGGTGCTGAATGTAGATTCAGTGATGTACAGTGCCACCTACTTATCTGTTCGGTGGACAAAATTGCCAGCGGCAGTCGTCATTTCAAAATCCACGCGGAAGTCGCGGAAACCAACTAGTATTATATACCAAGCTATGTTGAATCTTTGCTATGTTGAAAGAATTTTAATTCCATTTTTTTATTTAAATCTAGCAATAACATATTCTCCACTAGCGACGATGGCACCTGAAAAAGATAAGATGGTGGCACGATGTTAGCGTAAATCCCACCTTTATTTTGTCACCGCCTGAATGAAACTTTTAAATATTGTTAAAAGTATAGAATGTTGTCTATTCATTCGTTTTCCCAGTTTTTACTTATGTACAAATACAGCAAAGATATAGGATACATCGTTTAGTGTTTAAGCTACAAACTAAATAAAGATTTAAATTATTTTAACCCTTTGATTTTAACATGAACTAATTCCTAAATTAATCATCATAGTAGTTTATTTTGAATATACAATTTGAATTTCAATATATTTTTTAATGAATGCAAACGTATCCGGAAATACACACTTCACATAGGCCATGTTTTTATGTTAATAATATTTGTTTTATTGAGTACTAATGCCTAATATTTAAATTGGAACATCAAATGCGTAGTAAGATTTATCTAGGCATATTTTTCTTTTATGTAAATGATGATATATAAGGATATGAAGGCAGCTTCTGTTGAAAGAACCATCTAGATACTACATAATAAAATAGTATTGAGTCAGTCCGTCTGTTTATTAGAAAGTTCTGGTTTTTTTTCAGTTTATATTAATAACCAACATTATTATAAAGCTTTGCTATGTCCGAACCAGATTTGCCCATAAAAGTAATGCACAAAGTATGCCTTGGCTTATAAAGTTATAACTAATAAGTACTTAGGTATATTTTTAAAAATCAAATTATTATTTATCAGAAGATCATGTTTCAAGGAAAAGTATAAGCAACATTATATCAGTTTACAAAAATGAACATTGAAATACATAATATTTGTATTAAATATTGATCAGGACCTCTAAATGTTTTGAAAGGCTGCATATTTACTGTGTCAAGGATTGAATTGGAAAAAAAAACAAAATATTAAAAAAACAATGATGTTTGTTTATAAAGAGTTGACAAGTGACATCACCATTCCAAAGTTAATTGTTATATTAGTTGATATTTATGACTAATAAATACAACACATTATATAATAAATATTGGATGAATGTGTTTATGAATAATAAATTCAACCTTCTGAAATATGAATGCTCTATTTTTAGGATGAAGTAGGTATGTAAGTAATCAGAAACTTCTAGAAAAACTACTTTTTCTGCGTATTTATATTAGCACTGGTGTCAGCGAGTCCTTGTCTCAGACACAAGGGGGGAAAACCCATCGAAAATGTCGAGCTGTCACGTACGAGTACATAGGAAATTGTGGTAATGCGTATGAACTCGTCAAGGCTAATATTAGCTGTTTTAAAATATGAATGAAAGTGTTACTAAAGCATTAGCCATAGATCAGTGACTTTGATGAATACTGTTCATCCAATTATCATATTAAGTACCTACTAAGTGACGCCCGCGACTGCGTAGATTTAGATTTTTTTTTAATCCCATGGGAACTCTTTGCTTTCTCGGGATAAAAAGTAGTCTATCTCAATTTCCGGGATAAAGGCTGCCTCTGTACCAAGTTTCATATAAATTGGTTAAGCAGATGGATCTTTGGGAATCCCGTGGGAACTCTTTGATTTTCTAGGATGAAGTAGCCTATCTCCGTCCCCGGGATGTAAGCTAACTCTGTAGCCGTCAAAATCAGTTAAACTCTTGGGCCGTGAAAAACTAGTAGACAGGTATACACACAGACAGACTCACTTTCGCATTAGTAGTATAATATTAGTATAAATTTCATATATGCAAATTATACATTTTATGCAATATATTACGTCATCGGTTAAAGTAAAGCCAACCTAGTTGAACATATTATCATATGATATAAGGAGATTCTGTATCACGCTGGCTCAATAAATTGATAGAGGTGTGTCTACTCGTTTATAATTTTTGAAGATTTTAGTAGATTGCACTGGATAAGCAACGTTAATCCATTTCAGAAATAAAAACATCTTTTAAGATAATTTCCATAAGTTTGCGATGTCGGACTCCGTATAAGTAGAACCTGGAAGTTCATCGTATTTGTTATCTAAAGAAAAGGGCAAGTAATAAGGAATTCGATGTACAGAGATAACAAGTCTTATGATTATTAAAATTCTTTTGTGCTGGCTGGCTGGTAAATCGTGCAATAATAAAATTCTGTGACGTAAAAACCTTCTATCACATATTATATAATGTCCTCCATATTATATGGGTGTCCTCTCAGAATGAGAACGGTTTGGCCAGGACACTACGCTGGCCAGGTGCGGATTGTCAGACTCGGCATACCTTTGAGAATATAATGGAGAACATTCAGGGCTGCAGGTTTCCTCACTATATTTTCCTTCACCGCAAGCAAAGCCGTCGCTGTTTAAGAAAATTCCGCTATGTGGAAAATCAAAAGTTTTCAGGAGACTCTTTTAAACTTAATTTTTTTTAAAAGAAATGCTTTACTTTTAGATCAAACTCACATAGCAAAAAAAAATATCTCTAAAAACGAGTTTTTACGTGTATACTGTACACACACCTTTTAAAACCAAACAAAATGACATCCAAAAACGAAAATCCTAAAAAATAGGTACATAGCAAATTTTGCATGCGCACCACCCCCAAAGGACATGTAACGGATGAAAATGTTACATTTTTGCACATTTTGTCAGTGACATCAGCAACAAATAAATATTATTATAAATAAATAATATTATATAATAATTCTTTATGTCTTGCAATCTGCACAGCTGCTGTAGTAACGTGTCTAAACTCTATATCCCAATCGCAGTGTTTTCAAACACTTTTACTCACTAATTGATAAACTTATCAAGACGGAAGTTCGACCACATATTAAAAAAACACTAAAATTAAACAAAATTGCTTAATAGAACCTTGTGGGCCGCTGTCACAACTAATATTCCGTCCTCAAATAAACAGTATCACTAATTTGACACCATGTTGTAAAAACCCAATGAAATCCGGCGCTCATAAATTTTAAAATCGATTTATCTCCATATAAAAACTTCCTTTTTACTGCCGCCAAAACATTAATAGCATTTGTACAAAGGAAACCCTTTAATAAGTATAATATCTTATAGATAATTTTATGTGAAGACATGTTATTATAAGTCAATTATTTTAATTAAAGAAAAAGTGGTGACAGCCTAGTGGTTAGACGTCGACCTTCTGTTCGGTGCGATGATGAGTTTAGTCAAAGTCAAAGTCATTTATTCAAATAAAGTACTATTGTAAACTTTCTGATTTTCAAACACTGACGTAGTGGTGATGATGACTTTATATGACTTATGAGAGCTCTATTAAGTACTTGTAGCTTATGAGATATACTAGAAGAGAATTATACCTCTAAGATTAAGTACATACGTACTATTCAAAGGTACTTAAAGGTAAAAGTTTAATTGAATAAAAAATACTTTACTTATATATTTATTATTTACTTAAGTTCACCTATGCACGTTCTACTTTTATGTCCAATAAACACACGACATACCAGTTTGATGGCTCGTGGAACGTGATTTTTGTTCGGAATAGCCATTCTATAAGTACATTTAATTCAATGGGTGTAAAACTAAAATCCTACTACTTCTTTCAAATGTATATGCCATCCCGGATAGATATTTTTTTAAATACTAGATGCTGCCCACGAGTTAGAATGAAAATATTTTTCAGGATTTTTTTTCAGTTTTTCTTCAATGTGTACTATGAATGTCCAAGCACATTTATTATATTATACTTGGAATGTACATAATGACACCTTTTATTTAATACAAAAGATCCATTTTACCATCCAGTTTGTCATAATATCTGCCATGAAACGCAGATAAATAATAATAATTAATGTAATGAGTAGTTTGACACCCTTTGCTTACGGAACCCTAGAAAGTAATAATTTTATTCTTCTCTGATTAGCGATTACTCATCAAGGCATATTAATTAAGTAGGCAGGTCGCGTAATAAAATTAAATCTAGATCCTGTTTTTTTCGGTGTCTATTTTAAAACCAGTTTTACATTATTTGAAGGACAGTAACCGTATTGGTAAATAAACGCAAGACTTGTATTTGTACAAAAAGTAGAGCGAATTGTCGAAACGTTGAACTTCGCGGCGAGCTGTGAACTGCCGCCCGTCAAACGTGAAATATACGTACTCGTACCTACGCGCTACGTGTTCGTCCGTACTTTAACCTCTACTATTAGACAACTTTTATAATTTGTCTGTTTATTTGTTTTAGCACGTGTAAGATTATGGAGCGAGTCGTAACTTATTCTCTAAATATTACTCTAAAATTAAGTATTTTTTGATATTTAATATTTTGTATTTTGTAAGTATTGATGAAAACCAGATATGTAACTATCTTTCGTCAAGTTTTATTACATAAACCTACAAATTTTGACAATTAAAATCTAAAAATTTAATTACAAATTGAGAAAAATTGAGGATAAATTAATTTTTTTATCATTATAGTTCATTTTTTTATTTTATTTATTTAATTACTAACAAAAAAGACGTGTGGCACTCGGGGACTGCCGCGGTAAAGCTATTGCATATATCAAATTACTCCCCTTAGGGGGGGTCTTAGGTTTTTTCGTTACGGAATTTCTAGATTCGGTCTCCACGTTCAAGGCCTGCGATAGAAGCTATGCAACAGCTTAAAAATATTTACAGGTTTTATTACGTATAATGTGTAAACATAAACTCAGTTGAGTTTTTCTGTGCACCACCGCAGTGCCGTCGACATAAGGCACACAATTATAAAATAACAATTCTAGGTTAATCAAATACAAATACACAGTTAGGTTAGATATTTTTTTTCTCCTCTGGCTCTACATAGATTAGCCAATGTCAAGTTTGTGACTGATTTTTAAATTTACCTAATATGTATTAAGTGTAAATTTATGTAAAATTAAAAATATTTATTGATTACAGCTTATCCAGCTAGAAATTAGTGGAGACAGATAAACTACAATAATACAAGTAGATAAAAACATAACAATAGTACGCGAAAGGAGTCGCGGGTCGCCGCTAGTAACATCATGTTACATTCTAGTATTGGAGGCGCTTGCGCAACGCATGGACCTCGGAACTGACATGTTTATTGGCCGCAAAAAAGTTATATCTAAGACGATCCATATTAACATAATGTATATCGGATGTACAAAATATTATGTTATCTCTTTTTTCTTATTTTCAAGATCAGAAACCAATAATAATTTATAATGTTCCCCTTGACTTTAGGACCCACTGTAGAGGTTGTATTTCTCACTAATAGTTGATGTAAATGAATCTAAGAAGAGGTTTGAATAGCAGTTGAATTATCAAGTGTAGAGGATATTATTAAATAATTGACCCGCCCCCGCTTCGCACGGGTGGGTTTATACAGGTTGTAACAAGAACGCTAGCAAAAACGAAGACATGTGACAGTACTGATATTTTTTAAAAGTTCACAATATATTACAAAGCAAGTAAAATATCTGGCTGACGCTAGAGGTCAAAGAACGTTCTGTAAATACTTCACTCGAAGTTTATGCCGCGTCGTAGATGGGGCATTAACCCGAGTTTTGCACACTATATACAAAGCGGGGTTGGAAAATACTAAATCACTAAAACTACAAGATAGCCAAATTTTTATTGCCATTAGATTATGTTAAGGTGGTTAGTATAATAATAACTGTAGCTAGCGTCCACAGACATCGGCCATTTACAGCTTTGTGTTCAAGTATCATCGTCATCATTCAACCCATTGCAACCCACCGCTGAGCATGGATCTCTTCTTTGTATGAAAACAGTTTAGGCGATAGTTCACCACGCTGGTCAAGTACGGATTGGCAGATTGCACACACCTTTGAGAATATTATGCAGAATTTTTCAGACATACAGGTTTCCTTACGATGTTTTGTTAAAGCAAGTAAAAAAACTAAAAAATGCACCTGTAATTTTTTTATGTCATAACGTTTTGAACTATGATTTCGATGGCTGGAATCGCATTTTCAGTCGCTCCCAATTACCAAAATATATAGCAACACCAATTTGCTTTTAGCTACAATTCAACATTAAATTATTACGAACGCCTAAATCCAGTCATTAGCGCGATTGGCACATACTACGTAAACTGCATTTCAACTTGCGTAATATTAGCATTGAATTTAAAAAGTATAAATGATATGAATGGATTTATAAGTAAGTAAAATGAAAGTTGCTGTCCCAGCATTGGGAAAGGCCTTCTCTTTTGGGCGAGAGGGACATAGGGCACCTCCTACTATGCTCTTATATCAGACGGGTACTCAAAGGAGTCGGAAAACCAATAGTTTCTATGGGATTTTTAAAATCTAAATCGCGTCAGTCACGGTCTTTTGTTACCCGACTACGGCAAACCCAAAAGGAATGGTTATGATTACTTAATATGATTTTAGCAGTCTATGCATGTAAGTTTGTATTTATGTGTGTACCACCGTAGCGCCTAAACAACTGAGCCGATTTTGATGAATGAGGTGTCAATCGATTCGTTATTATGGTCCGGGTAACATGTAACGGGGGGACCTGACAGATGTTACAACCATAAAAGTGGGGGTCTCCAAAAATTTTTTTTGTTATTGTACCGAGTGCGATATCAAATGAAAGAGAAAGAAATTCTGAGCTCATAAATATAAATAAAGAACAATGCAGGTACAATGTTAAATTACAACTAGCGACAGAAAAACAATTTTATTATAAGTATTCATCGCTATCTATCGGTAGTCATTAAAACAAGAGTGAATAGGATCTTCTAGATAAAGGCGTTCCATCTTACGCCACATCATCACTTTCCATCAGGAGTGATTGTGGTCAAGCGCTTGCCTATAATGAATTATAAAAAAAAGTTCTCGGGTAGTAGTCCGGGTTCAGTGCTGTTTAACCTTTCAATAAAGTAACACATCCCTATCGCACGCTACAATTAATGTGATATATCATCTAATCTTGTATATATTAACAGCTACATTATGATGCAGCATATCGAGTTAGTAGCTATAGGTGTACGTTATATTGGAGCATAAATCAACACCGCCATAGACCTGCCTCGCCCGCCAACCTGAATCGTCGTAATTCAACAAAGGTCATCTTTGATACGTGCGTAAACACCCATTTATACGAGACACTAGTTTCATTCCACGACTTCAGTTAGGAAAATAGGAAAAAAGTTGCACAATATAATAAAAAAAAATACGTTTGTTAGTTTTATATGTTACAAGTTCGTTCACGTGGATGTACGTTTTCAAATCCCGTGGGATCTTTTTGGTTTTCCAGGATAACAAATAGCCTTTTTCTTGCTCAGTAGTGTGCCGGCGGGATATAGTATGCACTATGCAAGCTATCCTGTACCTTTCGTCAAAATCGGTTAAACGGATGGGCCGTGAAAAGCTAGCAGACAGACAGACACACATTCGCATTTATAATATTATAAGTAAGTACTTATCAATATGGATTGTTGGCCGTGCTGAAGCGTAGGAGGTCCTTGATTGCGACATGCGTACAACTTCAAAATATGCGCGAACAATTTTCGTCACCTAGGTATTTGATGAAACTCGATTTCAGCTGAGTGCATATGTAACGACTTTCTCATTTCCTCCTCTAACCGGGAACGGGAAAGATCTGATCAAATGCCAAAATCCACAATATGGAGTTATAGACAATTATAATGTTCTCTTAAAGACAATATATGCAGTCTGTCCGCACTTGGTCAGCGGGTGGACGATGGCTTAAACCATAACCTGATTCTGAGACATATGGCTTGGATTCTGAGAGGAGATCCATGCTCAGTAGTGGGCTGGCAATGATGATGATGACTGCTTGATGATCGCAGTAGAGTACAGACGTAACCTTAAACCGTAAGGTGGTACAGTTTGCCACTATAATGTACTACAACTAACTACACCCAGGCGTAGCAAAACCAAACTAGAGCCAGATCAGTGGAAATATAATCTGGAAGCTTTCACTTACAATACAAAGCACGTGCAGCGGAGCCTTGCGCTACAAAAATCGCCACAACATGACTGATTAAGTCGGTATACCTACGAGTACTTGTTCAACCACAAATTGCCTACTTGATATTACTTGGGTTTTACCAATTTTAGTCATTCAGTTAATTATTTTAAAATGTTACAAGTAGAAAATACGGATAATACTTCATCTTCATCATGATCAACCCAGCGCCGGCTACCGACCACGTGACCACGGATCTCTCTTCCGACACGGGAATGCATGCCATAGTCCGCCACGCTGACCCAATGCGGATTACCAAACTTCACACACGTTTGAGAATATTAGGGATGGAACGGTCAGGCTTGCAAGGTCCAGCAAGATGTCCTTCACCGATAAAGCTAACATAACGGCTAACATATAACTCCGAAAAATTAGAAATAAAGTAGAAAAGTAACAGAAAAGTTAGGGGTTCGAACCCCCAATCTTTCAAATAGAAGGCTTAGGAAAATATGTATGTAGTAATATAAATATGAACATGGACGCTAATTAATTAACTAGTAGTAAAGATCGCTCGTAACGAGCCGCACTCAAGAACATGCCTAGATTATGTAATTACTTCTCGAAAGTGACAAAAATTGCTTCGAAGTTTCTATTTCCAATGCGTTGCAGATTCTTCCACTGAACGCTGTCTCAGTACTGGACCTCTTAATATAGAACACGCAGCTAAAAGTGTATCCCAAATATCTAAGCTCCACATATTTTGGTCTTAAATACAAATATTTGGTGCTTGGCGCTAGAAAACAAACAGCATAGCGACGCGTGATAGCGCCGGCTTAGATAGTGGCGCGTTGTTTACGCACCTCTCGGTAAAACCACACCTAAAAGCGTGTTTAACAAGTGTAAATTTAAAATTAAAAACTCCTGACAGAAAACTCTTTAAAAAGTAAATGACTTTCAAACGGCTGAACCGATTTTCTTGGATTATAGCTAAGAACACTCTCGATCAAGCCACCTTTCAAACAAAAAAAACTAAATTAAAATCGGTTCATTCGTTTAGGAGCTACGATGCCACAGACAGATACACAGATACACACGTCAAACTTATAACACCCCTCTTTTTGGGTCAGGGGTTAAAAATATGGTGGCCCTTAATTACCTGTTTAAAGAAATCGTTGGGCTCAAAACGGTCCCACGCTGTCTGTCCTAGGCTTAAATAAACTCATCAATCCCTGCCGCTAATCGTATTTATTTTATGCAAATCCTCGACACTTGCAGCTTACATTAATATTCCTTGTAAATCAAAGTTTTAGTCAGAGTCGGTGTCACAGCATAATTTATTCAGCGTCATCGTCAAGTGTGCATTCATCGGCGAGGACGGGGATCGCAGCTAATCGCCGAATCTGATTGATGACGAAGGCGCAGGCTCCATCTGGTGGAATGATCTATCTACTAGATAATTATTTTGCCTCAGAAACATGGGAATCCATATCTACTTGTATGCATACGTATCTATCACTACCCATCAACAAACACACTTTCGCATTTATGAATGCGATATAGAGAGACATTTAAGGAAACTGATTAAAATGAAATAATCAGCATCTAATAAAGACGGCAAAACATTGGTGCAACCTGCATCGGTGCGACAACACCTTTACTTAGATTCGTTTTTAAAATTGTTAGCTCCATTTTTAAATGTACTTATTTTTATTTTACATTCATCCTGAATATTATTCTATTTTTCAGCTTTTATTTTTGTTTAAAAATTTAATTTACTGTATCTAGTTATGGCTCGTCCATCTGTACTCGACAAAGTTCTATGAGTTGCATGTAAGCATTTTTGTAACTGACAATGCGTCTCATATTATATGATGAGTATTAAAGACGCCTCAATATCGGCATAACGTGTTTAATTTCTCCCTTGGTGGAACAATTTCCCTGGTGGAAATCCCAGGAAAATCCGGAAAAGCTCCCGCGGAAAACCAAAAGTATCTGCTTCATATTGTGTGTTTTTGTCAAAATATTGTTATTTGTTATGGGTTATGATTTTATTGCCGGAAATGGAATTCATTAAATTTATTTATTTATAACATCGGGGCTTAACCGAACCTCGCTGACAGGAAAAGCCTTCAAAACTAATAACATATGCACAAACATCGGATACGTACCCCTGTTATTATTTCGCTTAGGAGGTACACATTGCTGTATGTAATAGGTATGACCTAACATGAACTCCGAGTTATAATAATAATCAATCTCCAAATCATAAACATCAATAATAAATTAATGGTTTGTGTCCGTAAAGCCGAGTTTGATAATGCAGCGATAATAAATATCTGAACGAATTCCGAATTATTTTTGTTCCGTGAATTATTTATGTAATTCGTAGTTATTTTTATGGAATAGCCGGAGCCCGTGGCATTTGAGTTTTATGACCTCAGGACGTTGCTGATAGATATTATTAAACCTGCCTAATATCATCCGCATTTTCCCAAACCTACGCAGTTGTATTGCCTTGAGTAAATCGATTTGTCTCTTTTAGGATACGCTATTTTTGGCACTGCTTAGTATAATTTATGTGCAATATTTATACAGATCATGCTCGTGTTTCCGATAAAAGTTTTAATGGGCGATATAATGGCTAATTTTGTAATAATATGTGTTTTGATTCGTCAGTGGGTGAGGCCGTCCTCCTCGCACGTACCGGTCGTGCTGTGACTCGGATACAATCATGAATTTTTCTGCAATTAAAGGAGGCGATGTGAATACTCGTTTGCGTGTCGCCTGCAGCGACACCGTGCTGCGAGGACTCGGAACTCGCCCACAGTATATAAGGACTATGTCGCTCCGAACACACATACTCAGTCTCCACTCCCGAAACTGACTACTCCTCTCAAAATGAAACTCCTTGTAAGGGTTTTAAGATTTTTAAAACAATATAATTCACTTTAAATTTAGTATCTTTTTTCAAAAGGATTATTAAAAATTAACTTATTTTCATGTTTCTTAAGTGTTATTTGGAAGTGATTATTATTTTTGTAAAAGCTTTTTTAGTGTGTCACAAAAAATCCTAAAGTTGTTTAAAAGTCTATGCAACAGTTCTGGAACATATACTAAGTGGATTAACATACATACATTGTCCTAATAAAATGAGTTTAAAGCAGCATTTACGTTTTTCAACAGATCTGTGTACTCCTGGCGGCCGTCGCCCTGAGCGCGGTGTCTGCCGGCTACCTGCGTAGCGGCTGGAACGGCGGGTACGGTGGTGGCTACGGTGGCGGCTACGGTGGCGGCTGGAACCGCGGCTACAGCGGCTACAGCAGACCCATTGTGATTTCAAGCGGCTACGGCGGCTATGGCGGCTATGGCGGATACAGCAGCGGCTACGGCCACGGCTACAACAACGGCTGGAACCGTGGAGGCTGGTGGTAATCCAACCAACAAAAACGTCACTATAACCAAATATCTTCCTTGTATTCACTGAAATATGCCTTCTGCCAGTCTTATCCATCGGCACACCAGAACACCGCATTATAAAGTTATAAGCCCTCTAGCTAGTCAAACGCTCAATTCTTCAGTTACGGAATCAGGGCTTTAGAATTTAAGGAAAATAGGCCCATCTTAATGAATCACTCTCAAACAAATGATACTTTATAAGTACAGTCGTAAGAACTTCAAACTGACGTTTTATGACCGTTAGTTATATATTTTGTTCTCTACAAGGATCTAGTTCAAATGAAGTAATGAGATTGATTCCTTAATACCTACCGCAGGCCTACGACGATTAGTCCCCGTCTCTACTGTATTTCTAATTGTATGTTTTCCCTTTTATGTTCTGTTTTCATTTTATTTCACTATCTTATATTATGTTAATTAAACCCTAACCTTTGAACTATTCTCAAAGGGAAGGAACTTTTATCTGTGATTTTGTAAATACCTTGTAGCATGTAATGTGATATGTGCATTATTGTGCCAATAAATCTTTACTTTACAATCTGTATACATCTGTTTACTTTATTTGCATTCCGTTTGTAGTAAACTGTACCTAAGTAATTTATTATAACTTACCTTTTTATATGACATTATTGGATTATGTAGCTAAAATATAAAGGTTGTAAAATTGCAGAATACGAATAGGTACTAACTGTAACAACTCGGTAAAAATCTACTGTTTAACTAACTTTTACTGTTAACAACAATTCTTTACATCAATAACTACAACTGTAGGTAATCCTAGAGAATAGATGCCAGATTTGAATTAATATTGCTACTTACTTAATTTTCTTACAGATTTTTTCTAATTTCTGCTAGAGCTTTAAAGTTGGGATCTTTGAAGAGAATATGAAACTGCAACATGATACACCCATCTTTCCAGATACTCTATACTCTCTGAATGAGGAGGCCGAGAGACTTCACACATCTTTGAGAATATTATGGAGAACTCTTGGATATGCAACGACATATATCTTCACCGTTAAAGCAAGTGATATTTAATTGCTTAAAACGCACATAGCTTTTAGACGGACATCTTACCGCTGGCCTATCGGCACTACAATCAAAATAATAATAATTTATGTTACTTAATTCCTTAAAGAATTGCCTAAATTTCTGCTAGTTTTTAAATTGGGGCCTCTGGGGGGATTAATAAAATATCTATTCTTGTTCTTACATATTTGCAACGTATTAGTTTCGCAACTAAACTGGAACTTCTTGTCAATTTGGTATGTTATTACTTGCAACTACTTAGCATAAAATTTGCAGACTTTGTTATCACATTACGCCATAAACTATTAGCTACATGACACATAAGTTAGTTTGTCCGACTAACTTTTAATGAAAAAAAATAAAACCGACTTCAAAAACCACAAACACTAAAAAGTAAAAAATAACTTTTATTTAGCTACACATGTAATGTACCTAGGTATGAAGTCGAGCGAGCATATTAAAACAAAATTAGAAATCCAAGAGTGAAGCTCGCTCGACTTCATACCTAGGTACATTACATGTGTAGCTAAATAAAAGTTATTTTTTACTTTTTAGTGTTTGTGGTTTTTGAAGTCGGTTTTATTTTTCTTTTGAAAATTTTTTATTTCACAATTTTTAGTGGCCCCACTGTACTATAATATGCTATGCCTAGTTAAAACCCTACTGTTTACTAAGCTATTGCACTGATCGCGAGCAATTTGCTCCTATCTATTGAGGAGTTCTGTTCTCCATCTCCGAAGATATTCATCAGATCTTCACCAAATTTATATGGGACCACCTGCACAGTACCCTACCCTTTCGAACAAAAAAAAAAATTCCAAATCGGTCCAGGGGTCTTTGAGTAATCGGGGAACATACATTAAAAAAAAAAAAAAAATTAAAAAAAAAAAAAAAAGATCCCGACGAATTGAGAACCTCCTCCTTTTTTGGAAGTCGGTTAATAAGGCATGTTTACTTGGTTTTTTGGGTCCGCATCTGAAGGGTGCGAACGGGCCCTCATTACTAAGCCTCCGCAGTTCCGATGTCCGTCCGTCTGTCTGTCAAACTCATGTGGCTGTATCTCATTTCACAAACCACAACAAGTAGAGAGTTGGAATTTTCTCAGCATGCGTATTTCTATTGCCGCTATAACAAAAAATAATAAAAAACCAAGATGGTGAATTTCGAAAAGGCCACTATTAAAATTTAAAAAATCTATTAAAAAGTACATAGTGTTTTATCTTGCACTAGCCGCGACTTTGCCCGCGTGGATTTAGGTTTTTCGAAATCCCGTGCAAATTCTTTGATTTTCCGGGATAAATAGTAGCCAATGTGCTAATCCATCGCTATCCATGCTATCGCTATTAAGTGTATTAAGTAAGATAATGTAAAAAGTGGTGAACGCTAGACTAATAAAGTACCTTGAACAGAAAAATCTCCTTGGATCCAACCAATTCGGTTTTAGAGCCAATAGATCTACCTTGGACGCGGTACTAGAAGTGACTAATCATATTACAAAGTGCCTTGATAAGGGAAGGAAATGTATTGGTATTTTCCTTGACTTGCAAAAGGCCTTCGATACTGTGTCAATCCCTATCTTGCTTGACAGACTTTCCGACATGGGTATTAGGGGTATTACATTAGACTGGTTCAAGAGCTACCTTAGGGATAAACAACAATGCGTTAAAATTGGTAATGTTACCAGTGAATTTACTAACATTAGATATGGTGTCCCCCAGGGGAGTGTTCTGGGCCCCACCTTATTTCTTAGTTATATAAATCCACTTTGTAATCTGTCCCCAAAATCTGGACGCATATTTTGTTTTGCCGATGATACTGTGGTTCTATTTGAAGGCAGTGATTGGAAAGAAGTGAAGTTGCTTGCTGAAGAAGGTCTTAAGCAAATCACGACATGGTTAGAGGACAACCTACTTACAATCAACACCGTAAAAACAAAGTATGTGTGTTTCAGTACATCAATTCGGAATAACCCAGACAAAGACTTTAAACTTCCTATTCACACTTATCCTTGTAATCGGAAAAGTGGGCTAGACGCTTGTTGTAGCTGTGACATTTTAACCAAAGAGACAACTGTTAAATATCTTGGAATTACATTAGATGAACATCTTAGCTGGTCAACTCATATCCATAACACTTCTAATAAAATCAAGAAACTCATCCCATTATTTAGGAATCTAAGAGATATTGCCCCTATCGAAACAACTATGATGGTCTACAAGTCACTATGTCTTTCGATTATGACCTATTGCATATGTGCATGGGGTGGGGCTGGCAAAACTTTTATGTTGCGGCTAGAACGCGCTCACAGAACTTTACTTAAAACTATTTTTAAAAAACCATTTAGATATCCCACTGAAGATTTATATAAAGAATGCAATGTACTTAATGTCCGACAACAATACTTATGTTCAATAATTTTGCGCTTCCACTCTAAAATTGATCCTTGCACTATAAACAATAGCAAAAGAGTAATCAAACTCCCTACACATTTTACAAATACATGCTTTGCTGGAACACAATTCGAATTTCGCTCATCATATGCATATAATATATTTAACAGGGTTAGCAAAGGTATCAACATAAGCAGAATAAATAAATTCGATCTAACCAGAGCAGTTAAAAGCTGGCTGGTAGCTAAGGGCTATGACGAAACAGAAAATATTTTAATAGTCAAGAAATACACACACACACGCCCACACAAACAAACACAAGTACTTGTAGTAAACTTTGTACTCCTACCTTCTGCAATACAGGTATTTCCTAGTGCAGAATCAATAAAAAAAAAAAAAAAAAAATCCAGGATATTATCTATCTCTCTACACACACACACACACACATACACACACACACACACAAACTTTTGCCTTTATAATAGTTATTTAGTGTGACAATGGTACGGAACCCTTTGTATGCGAGTCTAACTTGTACTTGACCGGTTTTTAAGTATTTTGTATAGGAAAAGTAAGCTTTTGAAAAGGAAGCCTTGAATAAGTAATATTTATTAAGTAAGGTTCACGTTCGATGATAGGTACGGTCAATCACCCACGGCTAACGTCTAGTTCTGTACAAATGAGTGATGTAAAATGCTCAGGCTTATCAGAGTAATATTAGCTTCATGTAACATTTAAATATCAATTCCGACATCTGGAACTTCGTGTGAAACAACTCCATTGATAAATACAACTTCACCCACTGTACGACTCATCCGTACAAACGTACAAAATAAAACTATGTGTATGTTAATATTTCTGACTTAACAGACCCAAAGTTCAAACGGTCCTGAAGGGCATGCACGAGTGAAATGCCTAAGGCTAAGGACTACGAATAGCTTTAGGTAAGTTCTTGGATCGAAGCACTTGTTGACTTGAGTTGATATTTGTGACTCGTGTAAGGTTCAATAACATTAAAAAAAAATTAAGTTTAATATCATGTTTAAGTATCATTTATTTAATAGGTATGATGTAAACAGCGGATAGGTACGTACAACGTAGCGCAATTAATACGATCATTTCAAATTATCGATATATGTAATCGTGGTACGCACCTGCTATTTACATTTTATTGTGTCATTTATCCACGAAATAAGCCTTAAATCATTAATTTATTTATATTTTAATACTTTATTGCCTTGGATGAATTAAGCCATCCAAGTTTATTACATACACCAACGACCTCTTGCATGCGCACTAGACGGCTGTACTCGACCAAACTAAGTTAAGCGCTTCAACATCGACGGCTTCAAGGCATTTTACTACAATTTGATGTCTAGGCACCAATGTCATGCAAATGTTCTTGGGTGGCGATAATCATTTCACATCAGGTGACCCGCCTGCTCGTTTGCTCGTTATTTTCAGGACTCTACCATCAGTTTTGAATGTAGATTCTACTAGAAGGGCCGGCAAGAAACTTCTCAGTCACTTTTAAAAAAAATCTGCCGAGTGCGAGCCAGACTCGCGCACCGAGGGTTCCGTACTCGGGTATTTTTTCCGACATTTTGCTAAAAACTATTATGCATAAAAATAAATAAAAATCTGTTTTAGAATGTAAAGCCTTTTCATATATTATGATAACCCACTTGGTATAGTTGTATAGTTTCCTTACTTTGAAAATTGAAAATACTAATTTTATTATTATTTGTTCATGAACACATTTTAATTATTTTTTTGTGATGTAACCACAAATTCACGGTTTTCGGATTTTTTCCTTTACTCTTGCTATAAGACCTGCCTACCTGCCAAATTCCATGATTCTAGGTTAACGGGAAGTACCCTATAGGTTGTCTTGATAGACACGACAGGCGGACAGACGTACAGACGGACAGACAGACAGAAAGACAACAAAGTAATCCTATAAGGGTTCCGTTTTTTCTTGTGGGGAACGGAACCCTTAAAAGAAAGTATTAAGCAATGTAAACTATTAACTACCTTGTGGCCTGTGGGCTGCTGGAAAATCAGTATTTTATTTAACTTGGCAGGTACTTCATTTACTTTTTTGCACAGTAACTTGAAAAACTGTGAGATATCCTATTATTATTATAATTTGTTAATGTTGGTTGGTTTGTTTTTTATGAGCTTCACTACACATGATATAATATTATCATGACTCATTATATAACATTGATAACTCATGAATATTGGGTCCTTGACAGTTGAAACTATAAACAAAAAAAATATGTTTAGAATGTCGTATCATATAGATACCTACTAATTCTAGAAAATCATAGATTTTCAATTGAGTACAATTAAATAGGAGTTATAGCAAAGGGGCTACATAAATCATCATTTATCACCCCTATTCTAAACTCAAAAAACGGGCCAAGTGCGACACAGGGTTCCGTACATGAAATAACACTGTTATTTTTAAATTATTATGGCAGCCATTTTGAAATTTTTATTTGTTGTTATAGCGGCCAAAGCGACATTTTTTTAAATTTTAAACTCTCTATCTATTACATTTCAGGAGATACATCCCGCTGACCGGCAGGCGGACAGACGGAAGGATGGACGGCGGAAGCTTACTAATAGTGTCCTGTTAGCACCCTCCAGATACCCTTAATACCGATTACCGACCAAGTGCAAGTCAGACTCACGCATCGAGGGTTCCGTACCTTAAAAGGAAATTAATAATACTTACACGTTTAAGTGGCTTTAAAGAAAACGTATAAATAGTTATTTGGTTCATTTATTGAACTAGATACGTCAGAAGCAAACACATTTTGTTTGGGACGTCATAACTAAGTTTGTTTTTAGGGTTCCGTACCTCAAAAGGAAAAACGGTACCCTTATAGGATCACTTTGTTGTCTGTCTGTCTGTCCGTCCGTCGTCGTGTCGTGAAGAAAATCTATAGGGTACATCATGTGGACCTAGAATCACGAAGTTTGGTAGGTATGTGGATCTTATAGCACAAGTATAAAGTAATAAATCGGAAAACAGAATTTGTGGTTAAATCACAAAAAAAGAAAATGTGTTCACGAAAAAAATATTTTACTAAATCACATACACTGTTGTCATTAACTTGGTGTGTTACACATAAAAATATGGAAATATCTTGTACGATGGTACGGAACCCTTCGTATGCGAGTCCGCTTCGCACTTGACCAGTATTTTTATACTGTGCTAAGTAAAGGTGTCGCTTTATTTCTCCTATATAATTAATATGATCTTCTTTCAGACTGTTACTTTGATATGAAACTTTACAAGTCTTTTACAACGATAACTACTAGTAGAAACGTAAATTTTGTAAAAGCCTAGCTTTAAAACTTCAACAGTTTCGAATAAAATAGCTAATTAATGGAGGAGGAATCTACCCCTGACGAAAGTAAAAGAGTTACTGACTCTAATGCTATTTATAATATTCGTTATGATTCGTCTTCAAGTGAAAGGCCGCCCTCCTCATATATCACGAATTTTTGATACAGTCATGAATTTTTGGGTAATTATTATGTAACGGAAGCGATTTAAATATTTGTTTGCATATTTTAGTCTACTGCAGCAACAGTGTGCGCAAGGACTCGACCGCGGTATATAAGGACTATGTGGCTCTGAACATACATACTCAGTCACTACTCCCGAAACTGACTACTCCTCTCAAAATGAAATTCCTTGTAAGTCATTTTTTGGAATTTTAAGTTTAATATTAAATTTGACGAATTTGAAGATCGATAGACGCGATCTACAATAAAACGACCAATAAATCATATTTTCAGGAAGTGTTTTTCGAAAGTGATTAGATTTCAAGTGAACAAAGACATTTTTAATGTTTGTGCCAACATCTTAGACAAAAAGTTCATTATACAGTGCTAAAATGTTCGCACATACTAGCTGCAAACCATTCTTGGGTTGCGGAGTTATCAACCAAACGACAAAAAACTATATTAAGTAATAAATAATAGTGAAATTGAAATTAAGCTTTTGAGCTTTAAAACTCAAAAGTTTTTAAAATTAATAGAAACTGGCCAAGTGCGAGTCCGACTCACACACGAAGGGTTCCGTATTACCATGTACAAGAAATAACACTTTTTTAATGTAATCACAAAACGGTATATTACTTGTGCTTGTGATAAAAGTCTTTGCTAGCTGCCAAATTTCATAAACGGGAAGGTTAATGGGAAGTCTCTATAGGTTTTGATTCCCTTGACGGGTCTTGACGGACACGACAAACAGACAGACAACAAAGTGATCCTACAAGGAGTCCTTTATTTTCTGGAGATACGGAATTCTAAAAAGTGACTTTAACATTGTAGAGCATTTCACTCACCTACCTACACTTACTACATCAATCTATTATTGTCTGTCATATTATTCCTGTGTATTTGGACAAAACAGATTTTCTAAAAGTTTGTCTTTTTCAACAGATGTGTGTATTCCTCGCGGCCGTCGCTTTGAGCGTGGTGTCTGCCGGCTACCTCCGCAGCGGGTACGGTGGCGGCTACGGTGGTGGCTACGGTGGTGGCCACGGTGGCGGCTACTCCAGCGGCTACAGCAGACCCATCGTGATCTCCAGCAGCTACGGCGGTGGTTACGGCGGCGGTTACGGCGGCGGTTACGGCGGCGGTTACGGCGGCGGTTACCGCAGCGGTTACGGCGGCGGTCACGGCGGCTGGTGATTAACCAACCGACACCAACTTCACTACTACCAAATAATCCCTTAGAAAAATATAAGTCAGTCTTCTTGTTAATCCTTCTGTTAGTCCAACAGAATTAGCACCCAGATTACTGACTTATTACGCTCTCTAGCTAGTCAAATTTTTAATTCTTCAGATTGTATCTTTATATTTTTGTTTTTATTATCATTTTATTTCACCACAAATGAGTTAATTAAATCCTAACCTTGGAACTTTTTAAAAGGAAAGGAACTAAACTTATCTCGGTAATTTTTTATATATTTCTTAGAAAATGTAATGTAATATGTGCATTATTGTGCAAATAAATCTTTACTATACAATCTATATACGTTTGTTTACCTTTTTTACAACCGAATTATAAGTTATAAGTTATAACCCTTCTACAGAAGATATACTCGTAAGTAAGTAGTTAAAGAATTAATCCCCATTCAAGCTATGTTTACCTATTTTGGGAAATTTTGTTAGGTACATAAAAATATGTGCAAGTTAAAATAAGAATTCACTACTTTAAAGTTAATTGACGTTGTTATTCCCGCGACTTCGTCCGTGTGAATTTAGGTTTTTGAAAATCCCGGCGAACTTCCGCGATACAAAGTAGCGTATATCACAGCTATACACTAGTAAAACTGTGCCTACATTCTTCCCCGAGATGTAAACTCTGTGCCTTTCGTCAAAATCGGATGAGCCGTTAAAACCTGACAGACAAACGGATACACTTTCGCATTTATAATATTTATGGATTCTTTACATCGATTACAATTAAGTATCGCAAGTAATCCTAGAGGCTAGATTTCAGTCATCACCTTATGAATCAAATTTTGGTACTTGATTTTTTACAGAATTTTATCAATTTCTGCCAAATTGGAGCTTTATGATTTGGGTCAAATTATACAAGTATCGTTTATAAATTAAGACAAATCAAGGGCATGTAAAATAATATATGTATGTGATACTTATTCGCAATGTATTTGTTACGCAAGTCAACTGGAACAATCTACTGTCTGTTTGTTATTTCATATACTTGCAACTAGATTACATTTTGTAGACTTGTCTATCATGTTACGCCATGATCGCTAATATACCTACTAGACACTACATGAATAAGTTTGTCTGACTATATTAGGTGGACTTCAACTGAAAATAAGTCATAATCATTATCATCAGCCTGTGGATTTCCACTGTTGGACATTGGTCTCTCCCAATGAGCGCCACCACATGCTTCCTCATCCAGCTACTTGCCGCCACCCTCTTCATATCCCTCGTGCTGGAGGACGCCCCACACTACACTTGCTTATTCGCGGTTTCGGCTTCTGAAAATAAGTGCTTATATATTTTTAGAAGTCTGAGTCCTGAGTATGAAACTGATCAACTTAACTACTTCTTAGGTCTAGTGGTTAGTTATTCGGCTGCGCATGGAGTCCCGGGTTGGGCCAAGAAAAAGTTGTTGGTTTTGCTGTCAAGTAATTCTCAGGTTACCCGAAGTTAGAAAGTCGACGTTGAGTTACCTTACACCCCTGTACCTCGGAGAGTATGTAAACCCATTGGCCCTACAATTGATCTCTCGCTGGTTATGTCGGACTACTGACTCGACGGAGTATGAGAGTGACTGGATCAATAGTGCACCTATATTTAGATAGAAAGGAAACGCGGCCTAATAGAGAGCTGGCGATGGATTGGCATAAAGTAGATCTCAGTTCTGCGGCAACGAGTGGGAGAGTCGTAGGCAACAACTTGTCGCAGCTGCAGAAATGAGTGATTTGATATGCTCAGGCTTATCACACTAATATCGGCTTCATGTGACATTTAAATACCAACTCCGAGCGCTGGAACTGCTTGCGAAACAACTCCATTAATAACTACAACTTCACCCACCGTGTGACTCATGGGCACAAACGTACAAAATAAAACATTATGTTAATATTTCCGCCTCAAAAGACGCAAAGTTCAAACCCATAACTAAAGGGCATCCTTGACTGAAGTGTAGAGCCGGGTCTCCTGCGCGTGTTTTTCTCGAAACACTACACAAAAACATCTACACAATATATATCATTTGTCATCTCCTAGTTTTGATTTTCGGAAGCTTTTCCGAGTTTTCCTGGGATTTTCACCAGTGCAGGGGAAATCAGCCGATATTGAGGCGTCTTTAATAATGAAAAAATAATCACGCGACACACTGTCGCCACTTGCCCGGGGCACCAAACGCTGACATATATTTCATAGAATATGGACGAACCTACTCCGGTATTTTTAATCCCCGACCCAAAAAGAGGGGTGTTATAAGTTTGACGGTATCTGTGTATATGTCTGTGGCACCGTAGCTCTTAAACGAATGAACCGATTTTAATTTAGTTTTTTTTTTGTTTGAAATGTGGCGGATGGTGGATGGAGAGTGTTCTTAGCTATAATCCAAGAAAATCGGTTCAGCCGTTTGAAAGTTATCAGCTCTTTTCTAGTTACTGTAACTTTCACTTGTCGGGGGTGTTATAAATTTTTAATTTACACTTGTGTAATATTTGTTTCGTGTTTTCAAAATCATTTACAGTAAATATTTTGTATTTTTATCCTGCTGATCGATCATACTAGATTGCGGACCATTTTCTCATTAAACTCAAAAAAATAATATAACATTGTTTCTTCACTCCACTCCATATTTTTGAAAAGCAATAACATTGTTCATATACACAAAAAACGTCATAAATGTAGTGAAATGGTGTTTTGTATTGATGTTTTTGAGTAGTGTTTCGGGAAACCCCAAGAGACCCGAATAGCTTTAAACTGGATCGAAGCGACTTTCCTTTGACAAAACACAGTTAAGTAAGTATCGAAGTATTAAGATTAAGGAAGCGTGAGATTGTTGTCGCGGCGATGGTCAGTGACCCCTCGTTACGCTTTACAGTAAAACTAGACTTATCGTATAGCGTTACACTTTAACACAAGTTGCTAATTAATGCTTAGGGATATTATGTTCTTTTAAATTATTGTTGTAGATTTTTGCTTAAAATCGGCAACACACAGACCTCTTATATTAATCCAATAATTTTATTGCAGGGTTGTATGTTATAATAGTCTTATTCTAAACAATAATATTAATATTAAAACAATGCTGTTTTCTTTCTGTTACCATACATTATAGATGGTTTCTTTTCCGTTATTTAGAATTCTGTGCTCAAGAAACTATGTGTTGATCTTGATATGAAAAATTAGAAAATAATTATGTATTAACGATCAATCATGTTGACAACAAATAAACTGGCTATGGTCTCGACTGGTTTATTTAGATTATATAATTCTGCAGGATCGAATAATGAGCTTATAATACGATGAATATTATTATAATGATTATAATGAAGTGCTATGACCAGTCTGTTGATTTATTGACTACTCAGGTGTAATCACTAGAACTAGGATTAAAACTTAGGACTAACTCAATCCGGCCCCCGCTAAGTGTCGCGACACACCGCCGTCAATTACGTCGCTGAAAGTTCGATGGGTAAGTTTTCGGTCGTTGGCACGACGTACCTTTTGAGGAAAACGCGCCTTTTGTGAAGTAATGCTACGGAAATTCACGCAGCGACTTTTTCGCGCTACGCGACAGAGCATGGCGTTGACACCGACTACTGATAGCTCCGCGCACGAACTTGCACTCGTACATTTGATGTACTGCTTGCTATAATGCTATTATTGATAAGAAAGCTTAGGAATGCGTTGCTTTCACAGCTTTGATAGGTGTCTTATTTTTAAAAGCTAAAATGTCTGCTCATCTCCGAAATCACAATGAGGTTCCACACCCTTCCAACTAGCGATATTAAAGTAGTAAGAGAAATAAGTATAAGTAATAATATTGGCTAGGCTATAATGGGTGACTTGATAATGCCCGCGTGGATTTAGGTTTTTAAAAATCCCGTTTGAACTCTTCGATTTGCCTGGATAAAAAGTTGCCTATGTCAGCGTCCTGGATGCAAGCTACCTCTATACCAAACATATAAATCGGTTAAACAGATGGGCCTTTAAGGATACCGTGGGGACTGTTTGATTTTCCGGGATAACCTATGTCCTTCACCAGGATGTAATCTAACTCTTATCGAATTTCATCATAATCGGTTGAACTGTTCGGCCGTGAAAAGCTTGCAGACAGACAGACAGACACGCTTTCGCATTAATCTATAATATTAAGAATGTAAACACCGCAGTCCCGTCGTAACCATAAGCCATGTGACCGGGTCGGAATATCGATAAAACAAACATTGTAGTTATCGTTGTGCGTATTATAACCATATAGGCATAAAGAGCAACCGCCGAGTTTCTTGCTGGTTCTTCTCGGTAGGAACGGCATTCCGAACCAGTGGTAAATTATTTGACGATTCAAAAGCACTTGTAAAAGTTTATTTGAATAAAAATCTATTCTATTCTATTCTATTCTATACTCGATAGGTATATTTACGTTATGATACTATGATATTGTAAATAGCTATCGTATTAAATGTGAGGAATCTGCCTAATCAAGTGTAACGTTAATTTGAAGAGATCATTCAGTTTAACTATTAGAAGGAAGATGAACACGATAATTTAAGGTCAAATTTGCCATTTGTAAACCTAGCATCCAACCACCAACCAACCAAGTGTGTATCAGAACTTCATGAGGTAAAAAGTGTAAATTAAAAATATTATAACACCCCCGACTAGTGAAGGTTACAGAAACTAGAAAAGAGCTAATAACTTTCAAACGGCTGAACCGATTTTTTTGGATTATAGCTAAGAACACTCTCGATCAAGCCACCTTTCAAACAAAAAAAGTAAATTAAAATCAGTTGCTTAGTTTAGGAGCTACGATGCCACAGACTAATACATAGATACACACGTCAAACTTATAACACTCCTCTTTTTGGGTCGGGGGTTAATAAGGATTGTCACGCTGATTAGAATTTTTTTCCATTTAAAATGCAACGAACTCTATGGAGTAGTAAAAAACAATTTGTTCAGAGTCCTTTCAGTTGAATGCTGAAAATGTTTTAAAATATACACTTCAATGCTTATCTTGACTGTTACACTCGTAGTTCCTGACTAATGGATACTCAACCAACGACTATGGAAAATATAATCATCATCATCATGATCAACCATTCGCCGACCCACTACAGAGCACGGGTCTCCTCTTACAGTGAGAAGGGTTTGACCATAGTCCACCACGCTGGCCCAGTGCGGATGGATACACTTCACACGCCTTTGAGAACAATAGAAAACTCTCAGGCATGCAGGTATCCTCACGATGTTCTCCTTCAACGTTAAAGCAAGTGATATTTAATTGCTTAAACGCACAAAGCTCCGAAAGTTGCAGTTGCGTGCCCGGATCGAACCTCCGATCTCCAGAATGGAGGTGGGCGTCTTAACCACTAAGCTATCACGGCTCTTCATTGTGATATTTTTTTTATAATTCATAATGTACATGACATACTCGTACAACTATTCGGACATGACATGGATTACTGGATCAACTAAACGGATCCTGATGCTATTTATAATATAGATTCGTCAGTGGGGGAGGCCGTCCGTCTCGTATTGTGAACTTTGACACAATCATGAATTTTCTGCAATTATTATTGATCGGAGATGCTATATACTTGTTTAGCATATACGAGTATCTACCGAGCGACATAGAGTGCGCAAGGACTCGCTCGCGATATATAAGGATCAAGTCTCTCGGAACACACATACTCGGTCTCTACTCCCGAAACTGACTAGTTCTCTCAAAATGAAATTCCTTGTAAGTCATTTGAAGAATATTAAAATTAATCCTATTTATTATAATACCAAATTGTTATGACGATATTATATAATATCTTGTACTTTGAATTCGTAGGTACAATCAATAAATCGTACTTATTTTCACGAAGTGTTTTTCAGAAGTGATCAATAGTGTTTTGTTTAATAAATAAAATTATTTTTAATGTTTAGTGCCAATAATTTGAAGAGAAAGCGCAGTTCATTAGACAGTTTTTGAGTTACATATACCTATAATATATATAGCTAGGACTTTGACTTTGAGTTGCACCTGACTTCAAAGTCAAGGCCCTAGCTTCAATCAGCGCTGTATGCTCTTGTACACAAGGCCTATAGCACAATGCTGAGCTGGAACCTTGTTTCGGGTTGTGCCACACAGTCATATTGTTTATTCTGGTGCTTCTTCTGCTTGAGGCATATTGACTCTAATGCTCATATTATGGTGAGAGCGCCAGGATGAGTATAATATTATGGCACATTGCAACGTACAAAATAAATGTGTTTTTTTCAGTAGAATTTTTTATCAAAAATAATACCACTGAAAAGTTTAATTATAAAAGAAGAAAGAAAGAAAACTTTTTTAATTAGTAATTATAAATTATAATATCCCAAGTGTAGTTAAAAGAAGCTGACACTCGTGCCTATAATAGTTTACACTTATGAAAAGTTACTTCGTAGTGCGTTTTACACATCTGTTTAGTTTAATAACAGTAGATAAACACCTAGTGGTCCACTATTGACCACGGGTCTCCCTTCAGACTGAAAAGAGTTTAGGCCATAGTCTGCTTGGCTAAGTGTGGTTTACTTTAAAGGTGAAGAAAAACAACGCGAGGAAACCTGCATGCCTGAGAACTCTCCATAATGTTCTCAAAAGTGTGTGAAGTCCACCAATCCTAACTGGACAGCGTGCTAGACTGGCGAAACCCTTCTCAATGCGTTCAAAAAGTGTACTTTTGCATTTACTTTGAATAAAATATTTGACTTTGACTTTGACTCTGAGAGGAGACACGTGCTCGGCAGTGAGCCGGCTACGAGCTGATCATGATGATGATATATAATTTGAACGGAAAAATGTTATTAAAGCTTATTGTCTTTTCCAACAGATGTGTCTACTCCTCGCGGCCGTCGCCCTGAGCGCGGTGTCTGCCGGCTACCTGCGCGGCGGGTACGGTGGTGGCTACGGTGGTGGCTACGGTGGCGGCTACAGCAGACCCATCGTGATCTCCCGCAGCTACGGCGGCTACGGCGGGTACGGCGGCGGGTACGGCGGCGGGTACGGCGGCGGCCACGGCGGCGGCTACCGCAGCGGCTGGTCCCGAGGGGGAGGCTGGTGGTAGACCAACCAACCGACAACAGCTTCTCTACTACCAAATACTTCTTTAATCACTAGAAAAGTATGTCTTCTGTTAGTCCTACTCATTGGCACTCCAGAACATTAACTTATTAGGTCTCTAGCTAGTCAAACGCTCAGTTCTTTAGTCCTACCTTACGGAATTAGGGCTTTAGAATTTAACAAAAACATATTAATCAATCGCTCTCATTATACTGTAAAATTGTAAACTACAGTAGAATCGTAACAACTCCTTGTAACAAGAAGGAATGGATTTACTTGAATAGCCCATAGTGATTGTCATTTGTACCTGCAATACATTTTTATACTATTTATAATTGTATATATTTTCTTTTCTGTTTTGTTTGCTATCGAATGTCGTTAAATCCTAACCTTTGAGCTCATCCTTGAAGTCGAAGCAAACTTGTATGAAATTATGTAGATATAAAATCTTACATCGAGTAATGTGATATGTGCATTATTGTGCCAATAAATATTTATCTTTACAATCTGTACAAATCTGTTTACTTCATTTACAGTTCACACCCTAATAAAAACGAAGGCCTTCCTAGAAAAGATTACTAAGATTTACACAAAATTACTGATATTATGCAGTTACTTAATTAAAAGGTAGAGATGATATAATGTGCAATTTAAATACCTTGAAAATGAATCTGCGAGGATTCGATGAGCTAGCTAGCTAAACTCGGCCGTGAGGTGTACCTACTGAGGCGTGTACCACATTATAGTACTTTGTAGGTAAGGTGCTACGAAGACCAGTTTCGAGATGCCCTTTGGCTGGTAGAGTAGGTGTTTTCTAGAATACCTGATTTGGGCCTGTGTTTCGACTTTTGAACATACCACTAACCGTATTATAAGTGCGAAAGTGTCTGTTGTTTGTTAATTTATCGTTTAGCCGCCCCGCAACGGAGCAACGGATCGGCGTGATTGTTTGCATGGCTGTAGTCAAAGACCTGAAGGTGACATAGGCTATTTTGTTCGGAAAATTCTTACCAGATTTTTGTAAATCTAAATCCACGCGGTTGAAGTCGCGGGCATCAGCTACACATAAATGTCAGATTTGTTTAGTATGCAAATCATTCTCTAAATCTATAAAATACAAATATGTAATATTATAAGTTATCAAAGTTTACATACTTATTATATTGTACCTATTCCGTTTAGAGCCGTGGGGCCTAGTTGCGTGTTTACAATAGTGTACCAATCGATTGCACTAGTGAAGCACGTTTGACCCAAATCGGTAAATGGATGGGTGACTGAGTTTGAAAAAGCGTGGATTTGGCTCGCTCCAGCAATGCGCGGAGTTGCAATCACCTACTTATTACAATATAGCATTCAGTATTATTGTAAATTGAACATTAGGAAAAATTTCTTGCTGGTTTTTCTCGATACGAATCGCATTTCGAACCCATTTTTTGATGATTCATTTTATTTAGAGTCTCGAATATAGTTTTTCATAACCTCCGTACCTAAGAGAGCATATTAAGCCATCCAGTTCCGATTTTATTATTATTAAGATCCCCTCCCGCGATCTGTGTTTTCTACCAATTACAATCCGGGTATCTTTAAAACAAGAGTGAATAGGCACCTTCTAGGTAAACGCGTCCCATCTTAGACCACACCATCACTTTCCATCAGGTGTGATTGTGGTCAAGCGCTTGCCTATAGTGAATATGAAAAAAAAAAAAGTATCACAAACATGGATAAGCCTAATAAAGTCGTTAAACCTAAGATTTGATTCGACTCTTAGTCGAATCGTATGCAGAATCTAGGAGCCCACCACATTGATAACTCTCGAGAATCGACAGTTTGGGGTGACGATCCTCAGCAATGAGGAAAAAGACGGTCGGTCGGTCCATCGCATGGGCGACCTCCCTCGCCTCCTGGTGCCCTCCGCCGCCCTGCACTACTCTACACTCTAGAGTCTCCTGTAGATGATGTGTTCTTAAAATCGTGAAATAAATCATATTATTGATTACCAAAATTACAATGGTCCTTGTTATTTAATAACCATTAATTTAACTAACATTCAGAGCATAGCAAGGTCTCGAGTCGAGGCTATAATCATTTTCAATTAACTGACGCATTTCGAATGAGCAATATCTTCATCTGAGCGCAACTCTTCTCAGATACGTGGAAGCTAACCTCTTTGGTTAATTTGATTTTGGATAACCGATAAACTTGGTCATTAGTATCCCGTGCAGGATTCAGAAGCATATCCCGTGTGAACTCTATTTTCTAGGATTTTCTAAAAAGTCTATGTCGTATCATAAGTCGTCTCCAGGATGTAAGCTATCTGTGTATTAAATAGGATACTTGTGACTTTATCCACGTGAATTAAAGTTTTTTAAAAATCCTGTGCAAACTCTCTGATTTTTTGGGACAAAAGATGTTTCGTATGAATGCTTGGGAAGAAATCTCTGTATCGGTTACTTTGCGTTTGCACATCGCTCATCTGAACGAGTTGAAACTTTGCACAGTTGTTGTAGGCCTAAAAGTTAGTGACGAGTGCGAGTCCATCGCAACACATAAGCTAGTTGAATATTTAAATAATACTACGATTACGCAAGTATACTACGATCTTCTAAACTACTAAAACATTGATCCTATTTATTTTAAAGCAGTTTAAAATATAACACCTAGGTACGGAACCTAATTATAATTGAAGAAAAAAAAAGCTACGATTAATTTATAACAATTTGCAGATCTGTTGAAACAGTGCCGTATGTTATAGTAACAAAAAGAATTATAAATGGTTATGTTATCAAGCGATCCGAAACTATATCTAAAAGATGTTATCAGCCAGCGGTTTCGGCGGCGCGGGCGCAGGCGCGGAGTGTCGACACACGCGCGTGGACTGGATTTTACGCTAACTATAAATCAAAAACTGCTTGCGCAAATGATACACATATTTAAATTAAAAGCCTGCTTCAAATTTTTAGATAATATGTAGTTTAAAATCGAAAACAAGTGAAGCAGCTGCGATTCGACGATAATTACTTTATTTGCACATGTAAATTGGTAAATGTAGTACAATTTTATATTATGACTAGCCAACGCCTGCGATTTTGTCCGCGTGGATTTAGATTTTTATAAATCTCGTGGAAACTCTTTGATTTCTCGAGATTATAAGCGGTCTACATACCCAACTATATAATATCTACACGAAAAATTGTGTCGAGTCGTTGCGGCGTGCTTGAAGAGATATCCACTTTCGCATTTACATACACACTTATAATATGGGCACCAGTGGTTATTTGTCTTAAGTATAGGCAGTATTCTGAGTTATAGGCTAGCAGGAATGTCGAGCGTCGGACGATCAATGTCTGTACGAACCCAATCGGGTTTTTACTACTCCGTGAAAGGAATACTGTAAAGCAAAATTTAAATATTTCTCTTTACCTAAGTAAAATAATCCTTTACACAGACAATCTATGTATGTTGCAACTATGTATCAGCATCCGCTGTCACTAACTATTGTAAAAACCGGCCAAGTGCGAGTCTCTTAATACCTGAGGATTTTTTCCAACATTTTACACGATAAATCCAAAACTATTATGCATAAAAAGAAATAAAAATCTGTTTTAGAATGTTCAGGTATAGTTCTTTCATAATGATACCCTACTTTGTATAGTTATCTTACTGTCGAAATTGAAAATACTAATTATTTGTATTTTTTTTGTGATGTAACTATAAACCACAAATTCACGGTTTTCGGAATCTTTTCCTTTCCTTGTGCTATAAGACCTACCTACCTGCCTTTCATGATTCTAGGTCAACGGGAAGTACCCTGTAGGTTTTCTTGACAGACACGACAGACGGACAGAAGGACAGATATACAGACAGACAACAAAGTGATCCTATAAGGGTTCCGTTTTTCCTTTTGAAGTACGAAACCCTAAAAAGCAAATAACTTGCAGGTTATCGGCCCGTTTCGAGAGATAACATGTATTTCGAAGTGTATCAAGATCTGTCGCAAAGGAAGATTTCATTCGCCTCGCGTCAAAGGTGCAACTGTGACCTTGACTCTACGCCAGTGTCAACAGATGTGAGGTTGACCCAGTAACGTTCAGGCGCGCCGTCCACTGCGAGCGACGCTATCGAAATACTCTGACGCGATAATACAAAGTTATACTTGGAGTTTCTCTACGTGATCAAATCAGATATGAGGAAATTCGTAGGAGAATCAGACTAACCGACATAGCTCGATTGGTTGCGAAGCTGAAGTGGCAATGGCAAATAGATCGAAAAACCACTACCTATCGGTTTTTCAATCCTCGGAATCGGTTCTTCTTCTATCGGATTTTCTTGAACCCCAATGGATATACATTAGGGTCCCAAGATGTTGGGATGGCGACCTCACACCGGAAGGAGCAGTGTTGATAGACCGCCACTAGTTGGACAGGTGACATCAATCGAGTCGCAAGGAGCCGCTGGAATCAGGCGTCGCAAAACCGTGATATGTGGAAATCGTTACAAAAGATCTATGTCCAGCTGTGGGCATCCAGCGGTACACGATACTGATGATCAATGTAATGTTGAAGCAATCGAAGCTAATCTAAACAAGTATCACGTCCAGCTTAGCTCGCCAATCTAAAGGGTCGTAATTGTACACATTGGCTCAACGCACTCAGTCAATACTTTTGTTGTACATATTATTATAGGCTGTGGTATAGGTACACGCTGTGGGGGGTTTCATTCAAACTTAAAAGGATCTTGACATAATTCATCAGCTTACTAAATAAGCTTGCGAATAATTGTGTATATAAAGTAGAATTTATGTAAAATTGCTGTCAGCTAATTTTATTATGTTTAAGAAAACTTGCGATAAGGCTGACATATAGCAATATAAACGCCTGTAAAAATTCACAAACAGTAAAAAATTCACAAGGTCGGCACGAGCCGAGCGCATTGTGCTAATGAGCCATAATAATTAAAGTCTCAGATGCTAAGCTATATCAGTTATATTAGCTTAGCGGTGGGCATCACGCCTTATGCCTGGCTTAAACCAGTTTGGATTGATGAGAATTTACTTACATTTATTGGTCTATTTTTTTATTACGTACGCACAGCACACTGTATTTTATAAAAACTGTAACAATGCGCTACAAATACAACTTCTCCATGTCGCTACGGTATTAACTATTGATATATGTGTTATTTATTAATGCGTCATTTGAATGCCGGATATTGCTTCTTTGTATCCAAAGTTATGGTTCGCTTACGGAACCAAAATTTAGACGAAAAGCGCCAGTCTGATCGATGAACCCTTGTCAAGGAGCACAATGTAAATAGAAAATTTAACTTAAAGTTAACAACTTACAACATCGTATAAATTAAAGCGGCTCATTTGAATGAATTTTGATGTTGGAACTTGGAGGTCTATTAGAAAATTATGAAAAAACGTAAATTAAGTAATTAAAGTAGGTACCTAAAAGTTGTCCCATGGTTATGGCGGTGTTGTTGCGCCACGGTGGCTGGGAGCCGTATATATTGCGCGGCGGGCGAAGGGCCAGCACTCAGCGCATCTCCACTTCCTCGCCACCAGAACCCTCAACACATCGACATGAACTCCTTTGTAAGTATTTCTTTAACTAAATGTACCAATTTTTTGATAGTTATGCTTATATATCTATATGCAAATGCCGTTAAAGACTATCGTTCCGAAATCCGTGCTCAGTAGTGAGCCGGGGATGATCATGATAATGATATATGTTACCTACTCTAGATATCGTGTATCTGTGTCTTTGTTAAATATATTCTATAGCTATAGCTAAAATAATCCAATTATTATGATTAATTTCTAAATCGAATTAACATTAAAGGAAACTTGAAAAATTAATGAAAAATTATGTTACAATTGCAAAGGAAGCTTCAAAAAAATAAATAAATAAATAATAAAAATATTCTTTATTCAATTAAACTTTTACAAGCACTTTTGAATCGTCAAATGCATCTACCACTGATTCGGAATGCCTTTCATACCAAGAAGAACTAAAAAGAAACTCGGCGGTTGCTCTTTCTAAAGATGTTCTATGTTCTCAAAGGTGTGTGAAGTGTGCGGATCCACACTTGATCGCAGAGACCGGTGCTCAGTAGTGGGCCGGCGGTATCACGACGACCGTTTGTTCACAGGCACTACCTCTTCTGTTCGCGCTGGTAGCGTGCGCGGCAGCCGGCGCCGTCCGCGACAAGCGCGGTCTCCTCGGCGGGCTGGGCTCGGGCGGGCTGGGCGGCGGCGGCTACGGCTACTCCGCTCCCGCGCTGGCGCTGGGAGGTGGAGGGCTGGGCGCGCCCGGCCCCGCCATCATCGCGGCCGCGCCCAGCGTCAGCATCGCGCCCGCGCCCGCCGCGCGCCTCGTCACCGTGAACAAGGTCGTGAACGTGCAGAGACTCGTCACCGTCCCGCAAGTCGTCAACGTACAGAAGCTGATCACGGTGCCGCAGGTCATCTCCGTCAACAAGCTGATCGCGGAGGGCGGCCTGGGCGGCGGCCTGGGTGGTGGCCTGGGCGGCGGCTTGGGCGGCGGCTACGGCGGCGGCTACGGCGGCTGCGCCGGCGGGCAGTGCGGCGGCGTGTGGTGATTGCGTAGAGTCTAGTCAAATGTTACTTGTCACAGCAGCGTTCTAGTTTTCTGTTGTTCTTGTCACTACTTTAGTTGGAAATGTTACAATAAAACTCGTAGTTGAATATCAAAAGTTGTAGTTTTTCTATTTTATTTGGTCTGATTGCTTCCCTTGATTTTATCACAGCACCTAAGAAAAGCAATCGTGATCACTACCCATCACTAACCGTGTTATCACTACCCACGTCATAAATGCGAAAGTGCTTGTTTGTTGCTTTGTCGTTCAGTCACGTTACAAAGGAACAACGGATTTTTTGCATCGGTAAACTAGCAAAACTAGCCTATACCCATATACTATACTATATACTATATTATACAGTATAGTATATGGGTATAGGCTAGTTTTTATTCCGGAAGATGAAATGATATATCCCTTCCTGGCTAGCCCGCTTCCATCTACATCATCACTTACCACCAGCTGATATCGCAGTCAAGGGCTAATTTGTTCTGAATAAAAAAAATTAAAAAAGAGTTCCCACGGAATTTTTTAAAATCTAAATGGGTTAACTGATGCCGTGGGCATCAGTTACTTTAAAATAAGTGACATTTAAAACTATTAAGCACCTCTTACATATCAACTAGTAAACATGTTTACCCAAAATAAATTATTTTATTAATCAAAGTAAATTGCTAACTCATCTTTCTAATTTACGTGATTCATTAAGTATTCATTATTTAAATTACGTCTATTTTAACTGACAACTTGTAAAGTTAAACTATGAGACAATTTATTGGATGCTTTAATAAGGTTATAATCTTGACCTGAATCTATGATATTTTAAATTATGTATACCTACGATAGCTGTAATATATCTCATCATAAAGCAAAGGATCATCATTTAATTTTCGATCAATGACTGGTAAAAGTCGCAAATAACAAAGTACCTACATAGAAAATGTTAATATGATCTCTTTAACTTGAGACATTTGATCAGAAATATCTTGCTTACTACAAAATATCCTTGAACAAATTTTTCTAAATTCCAGTTCTCACGCGTTTTGTTATATTATGTAATCACGCAAATGAATCGGATAACGTTATTGATTATGATAATGATCGAGTTGTCAGAATATTGACTCACTTAATAAGACTCACGCAAGTGTGAATCGGACTTGCATACGAAGGGTTCCGTAGCATCGTACAAGATAATATAACACCGTGTCCTTTTTAATTGTTTTTAATTTTCATGGTGGGCATTTTGAAATACGCCACCTTGGCTTTTTATTAGGTAGACCATACCTATTTGTTGTTATATTGGCAACAGAAATACGCAATGAAAATTTCAACTCTCTGCCTATTACGGTTCATACGATACAGCCCGCTGACAGACAGACGGACGGACGGAGTCGCGCTGGCGTCCTTCAGCTACGGAACTCAAAAAACTCATATTTATTTGTTTAAACGTGCTTTGCCAATGCAGAGCTTTTAAATCCTTAACAAGATGTGACCTTTGTAGTTTTTTTTAATATTAGTAAAAGTAACTCGAGCGAACAAAAAGTTTAATTGTAATAGGTACAAGGTGGCCTAGCGAGGTTTTAGGGTTCCTTTCGGCTTAAATAGTTTAACGCTGAAACATTACATCTACATCATTATACAATTACATTATTATAAAGGCACTATACATATAAAAAGACTGGTTCTCACTGACTGACTGACCTATCAACGGACAGCTGTGGTTACAAACTTGAGGCACTCACTATGAAAGGATTTTTCGGCGCCCCTAAGGGAGTAATGGATAAAAGTCCATCATTTTCCTAGATACATTCATAACAAGATAAAGTTGAAAACTAAAACCCAACTGCGATCGTCTTAACAAACGCTGAAATATTATAGTAAATTGTTTTTTTGTCGCTTGGTATATTTTAATGTTGTAGTACATATTTATGAACTCAGAATTTTCTCCTCTTTCATTTGACACCCCACAATAGCAAAAAAAAAATTTTTGGAGACCCCCACTTTTTTCATGTAACATCCGTTAGGTCAATTTTTTTGGTATACAATGTAGCCTATGTCACCCGGACCTTGACGACGAATCGATCGACACCTCATTCATCAAAATCGGCCCAGTAGTTTAGGCGCTACGGTGGAACACACAGAATCTAGATACAAACATACACAAATACATACATACATACACTGCTAAAATCATAACCCTTCCTTTTGGCTTTGCCGCAGTCGGGTAAAAATGGTATTCAGGCTTCTTGTTTTTCACGAGTTTTTGATAATTCAACCCCCTCAAACTTCACTGGTTCCCAAAAATTCCACGTGAACGAAGCCGGGAGCGAGAGCTTGTGTTGAATAGTAAAGTTAAGAACATGTTGAAAACTAATAAATAAACTAACTGATAAATGTACACGGAACCACCGCACTGGGCGCTACGCTCTCGTCATGTTCTCTCGGATGAGAACTTCAGTCTCAATGCGCCGCCAAAAGAAGCAAAAAAAAGAGAAGGCCAATCCAAATTGGCAAAGGGAAACGTTTTGACGTGAACGATGCTTCTGTATCTAACATAGCTAACGTAGACACAATTTTTTTTTCAGACTTTGCCAAAACTTATTGCAACTAAAACTTAAAATATAATATTTTTATTTAAAATTATTCTAATACAAAATACAAGTTGTCGGATCTGAAAATCAGCAACTTTTCAGGAGAGTGTTAAGAAAATTAATTTAACTTTTAAAAGCTATTCAGTCTTAGTATTCTAGTTTATGAGCCACTAGCTGACGCCCGCGACTTTGTCCGCGTGGATTTAGGTTTTTCGAAATCCCGTGGGAACTCTTTGGTTTTCCGGGATAAAAAGTAGCCTATGTGCTAATTCAGGATATTATCTATCTCCATTCTGAATTTCAGCCAAATCTGTCCAGTAGTTTTTGCGTGAAGGAGTAACAAACATACACACATACACACAAACTTTCGCCTTTATAATATTAGTGTGATTATAAAGGTTTTAAGTACCCAGTTACGTTTCAAAAGTCTTAGATATTAAACTAATAACTGAGTATTAGTATTGTAACTACCTACGCAGCTATTACTGACTAAGTACGCAACTTCTGAAACCATTACATCGAAACTGTACTAATAAGTAAATACTGAGTGCTTTCAACTACACATTATATCCAAATTGTTAAGAGATCGAGGTGAGTTATTAAATGACGTAAAACATTAAAATGAAGTGTATGATTCGCGGCTTCCGCGCCTCATCAACCACTCCACTTCCGCGCCTCATGAACCACTCCACTTCCGCGCCTCATGAACCACTCCACTTCCGCGCCTCATGAACCACTCCACTTCCGCGCCTCATGAACCACTCCACTTCCGCGCCTCATGAACCACTCCACTTCCGCGCCTCATGAACCACTCCACTTCCGCGCCTCATGAACCACTCCACTTCCGCGCCTCATGAACCACATCCACTTCCGCGCCTCATGAACCACTCCACTTCCGCGCCTCATGAACCACTCCACTTCCGCGCCTCATGAACCACTCCACTTCCGCGCCTCATCAACCACTCCACTTCCGCGCCTCATGAACCACTCCACTCATGTTAGCGAATACCTCAGATTTTGACCGTTAAATTGCAAATCAAGTTTATTTTGATTTAAAACAAATACCAGCCAAGTGCGAGTCAGACTCGCGCACCGAGGGTTCCTTACTCGGGTATTTTTTCCGAAATTTTGCACGTTAAATCAAAAACAATTATGCATAAAAATAAATAAACATAATAAAAAAATAAATGGCCGGAGCGGCAGCCACTAAGGCGGAAAGGGCCAAGACGCGCAAATATGAAAATATAGAAAATAATTTCATATTTGTGCCTTTTGGAGTGGGAACCATGGGTTCGTGGGGCGAGGATGCCAAACCCTTTTTAAGGACCTGTCATCCCGTCTTGTGGAGTCCACGGGTGACCGGAGGTCTGGCAGTTACCTTGGTCAGCATATTAGTCTGGCCATTCAACGAGGTAACGCAGACAGCGTCCTGAGCGCCCTGCCTCGTTACAGTGATTGGGATGACATTTTCGTTTTATAATTTTTATATTAAGTATTTATAGTATTTGTGAATATTGTTATTAATTATTATTTCATCATTATTAAAATGTATTAAACAAATTCCCGCCACATTACAACATGGGGTTAGTCAAAGGGTGGTCGGAAAGGCCGGCAACGCATTGGCGGTTCCTCTGGTGCTGCAAATAATCATGGGCAGCAGCAATCACTTAAAATCAGGTGACCCGCGTGCTTGTTTGCTCGCTATTTTTTTAAAAAAGGAAAGACGTTCCTAACAAAAAAAAAAACTATTAAAAAACGTAATCTATAAAGCATTAGCTGCAGTTGTCACAACTTTGCTAGTTTAAAATGCACGCTTTTTGAACACCTGTAAAGAGCGGTCCAATAGTACGAAGTACGAATATTATTTTTGGTTTATTTTCACTGTAATTATGAATTGCTTCGTTGTTGTGTAAGTAGCTGAACTGACTCAAACTAACTAACCGAATGTAAACAACTTTGGCAATGAATTCGTCAGGAATATGAACGATAGGGGCGCGAAGAACCGAGGCTAAGTTGCGTCAAGTGGTCCCGCGGCGAGTATATATGCGCGTTCATCGCACACCAGAGCATTCACTCACTAACCTCTCCGTCTACCTCCTCACCCACAACCACCCGTCGACATGAAATCCTTCGTAAGTACCCGGTAGCGGAACACACTGCTTTTACAACCAAAACTATCGAAAAAGGACAATCAGTGAATCCATTCGGGAAGTTTTCCTTTTCTGGAATAGTACAAATCAGTTGGAACTGAGCCCTTTGGGGCATGTGTGGCCTGTGATGATCATCCTCATCCTCAGCCATACCGAACGAACTGGACAGTGGAAAGTCAGGAGGATAACACTATCAGTTTTTCATTCCGATTGTCTTATTAAACTCATAACTTATAATACATTTAGATGATGCTTCTAGCATTTAACATTACAGTGTACCTTCGTGTTCCAGATCGTAGCGTGCGCGCTGGTGGCCTGCGCCCTGGCCGGCTCCGACAGCGAGAAGCGCGACAAGAGAGGCTACCTGAGCGGCGGGCTCGGCGGCTACAGCGGCGGCTACAGCGGCGGCTACAGCGGCGGCTACAGCGGCGGGCTCGGCGGCGGGTACAGCGGCGGGCTCGGCGGCGGCTACGGCGGCCTCGGAGGAGGACACGCGCAAGTCGTCACCGTCAACAAGGTCGTCAACACGCAGCGCGTCGTCGACGTGCCGCAAGTGGTGCACGTGCGCAGAGTGGTCTCCGAGCCCCGAGTGGTGTCCGTGAACAGGCTGGTCAGCAGCGGCATCGGAGGCTACTCGTCCGGCATCGGCTCCGGCTACTCGTCCGGCTACTCGTCCGGTATCGGCTCCGGCTACTCGTCCGGCTACTCGTCCGGCATCGGCTCCGGCTACTCGTCCGGCCACGGCTGGTGAACGGCACACATCTAGTCCCACTCCATTCCTCATGTATTATTAATTCCTCCTTAAATGTTATACTTATGTAAATACTTTTTATTTATTGTTTAATAAATATTTTTATTTTTGCTAAATATTGCTCTCATTTCACCACGATTCATGGATCGGCCAATTATGTTTTAACTAGCTTACGCCCGCGACTTCGTCCGCGTGGATTACACAAATTTCAAACCCTATTTTACCACCGTAATGGTTTAATTATCAAAAATCCTTTCTTACGTCATAATAGCCAATCTGCATGCCCAGCTCGATGCGTCAAGTAGTTTGAGCTGTGGGTTTATGGATCAGTCAGTCAGTGAGTCAGCTTTTTCTTTTATATATACATAGATATAGCAGGCCTAGATTAAGGATTGGCCTCCGCGACGGTAGCCAAAACCAATCCTTAAAATCCTTAATCTAAGATAGCAGGATATAGAATAATTGCTTCAAAATGCCTACACGATTTTTGAACCTCATTGTCGTAATTGTCCAACTAAGGTCTGATAACTTTTAACTTAGTAAAATTATTCTGATAATAAGATACGAACGTAAACTAAAAAGCAACTTATTAACTTCAAAAACATAATGTCGCAATATTGCAAACCTTGGCACGAAATATGCCTCTCTACCTTTTATTAAACTCAATATTAATTATATTAATCAAACTATTAAGGGGATTTACATATTGAAATTTTTGATAAAATACTGATAAAATCTAATTTCATAAACATAAATTCCAAAACATAATTGCGTTATGTTATGCTCGTCACACATTATAATCAAAACTAAACTATTTCATTAATACTCAGACTCAGTAACTCACCCACGAAATAAACGAGGCATTTGCTAGGGGGAATGTTTCTAGTTTATTAATTTTGTCGAAATTTGGTACAGAGATAGCTTGCATCCCGGTAGAGGACATAAGCTTCTATTTGTACAAAAAAAAAGATTTTTGTTGTGTCTGGTAAGGCATGACATGATTTCAAATACTATTCCGAAGGAAATATAAAAAAACTACACTATACTTTGACGTAAGATTTTTTACACTTTATCCAAACTTTATAGGCACTGATCGCTCTTCCCTGTGTTGGGAACAATACGCAGATAAACTTTCACCTTCATTTTATAAAATGACGAAGGTCTGGCACGCGCTGGCTCTCCCTAACAAATTAAACAAGAGTTTCAGATACACACAAATCTATAACTCTAATTAGCAATGCTGACACAGATCAGTAACTGGGAGGGTGACTGACTTTGGAGGTCAGAATTTGGTATTTTCATCTCTTCAGCAGACAAGGAGACAGGACCTCCGGGACCGGAGGCAGGTTATTGTCTCCTTGTCACCACATTTGTAACTGTGATACCTACTAAGAGTTGAAATATCGTTATTTTAATAGAGCCTACCACATTAGTAAAAAAACTCCTACTATTATGATCTATGGAAAGGGGTCACGACCCTCAGCGTGAAGATGTGTAGAGGAGGTCACAAAGCATGCGCTGCCTGGCGCGTTCGTCTTAGCCTGCAACTTCACCTAGAATCTTATGGTTAATTCCCCCTGACAGATGTCGTCTTTATGAGGATGCAACATGTTTGGAAGTGTTTGCGAACACCTTTGGCACAGCAACCTTACAAAATCGTCATTGGTTTCTGGTTATAGAAAAAAAAACTTCATTTTTTAATTTTAGGTACTATAACTATAATATTCTAGTAGAGTTAAAAAAATTGAAAGTTGCACCTTCACCTTTATTATAGCTGAGATCATGGGATCATATCGATCGATAATTAATTTGTGTCGTTTGTCTCTGTCACATTATTAATTTCATAACAAAGTGCAGGGTTAGCATAACAGCTGTGCCAAACGTTATCTCGCGGATATATCTTGCGTTGGTACGTTGCGTTGAAAGTTACTGTCAATGATCTCTTCTCTAAACTCTTGGCACAACCAAATATAGTTTGAAATTAGAGGTCTTTTATCGTGACACTGCTTGCAATAATAATTTTATTGACATGATGATCGCGTCAAAAGTTTTAATACTAATCTGTTGTGTATGTATGTTAACGTTATGCAATTTATGTTCATAATATTTTTTGTTTGTAATTCATGGTAATTTTTTAAATATGCAACTGACTGCATCTGTCTATAATCTGTCTGCTATCTTTTCACGGTCCATTTGCTTAGCCGATTTGGACAAAAGCTGTAACTTGCGTCCCGGATATGGACATCGACTACTCCGGAAATCGAAGAGTTCCTAAGCGATTTAAAAAAACTCAAATCTAAATGAATGAAATTTTGGGTCTCATTTCTGTTTATTATAATTTAAATATGTAAATTTTAGTGTTATTAATAATAAGTAGGTAACATGGAATTTAATAAAATATAGAGAGCCACACTTTATGCCGTTGTTTGCTAATTATATTTATTCGTATTTCAATAATTAATGTTAATTAATTTGTCTTATCACTTCATTTTCACAAGTCCTTTGTCGGACACATGCGGTAAACTAATCAGCCATTCTTTTAAAAATATCAGTAATCTATTTTAGTTATTGTTGTTTCGTCTGAGGCAAAGGATATAAGTAAGTAATTATGAGGAGCAGTTGTGGAGGTAGCTGGTAGACAGTCGAGCAGTAGCTATCTCCCTATGTCCTGCTACTTTACAAACAAACAACAAAGCGTATAGAGTCAGATAGTTACTCAACATGGCTTTTAAAAATCTCAGGTTCAACAAACGTAATGAAATAAGAGAAATATTTAGAAAAACTAAAAATATTTATTAAACAATAAACAAAAAGTATTTACATAAGTATAACATTTAAGGAGGAATTAATAATACATGAGGAATGGAGTGGGACTAGATGTGTGCCGTTCACCAGCCGTGGCCGGAGGAGTAGCCGGAGCCGATGCCGGACGAGTAGCCGGACGAGTAGCCGGAGCCGATACCGGACGAGTAGCCGGACGAGTAGCCGGAGCCGATGCCGGACGAGTAGCCTCCGATGCCGCTGCTGACCAGCCTGTTCACGGACACCACTCGGGGCTCGGAGACCACTCTGCGCACGTGCACCACTTGCGGCACGTCGACGACGCGCTGCGTGTTGACGACCTTGTTGACGGTGACGACTTGCGCGTGTCCTCCTCCGAGGCCGCCGTAGCCGCCGCCGAGCCCGCCGCTGTACCCGCCGCCGAGCCCGCCGCTGTAGCCGCCGCTGTAGCCGCCGCTGTAGCCGCCGAGCCCGCCGCTCAGGTAGCCTCTCTTGTCGCGCTTCTCGCTGTCGGAGCCGGCCAAGGCGCAGGCCACCAGCGCGCACGCTACGATCTGGAACACGAAGGTACACTGTAACGTTATGCTAGAAGCAGCATATAAATATGTTCTAAATAGAATAAGACAATCGAAATGCAAAACTGATAATGTTATCCTTTTGACTTTCTACCGTCCAGTTCGTTCGGTATGGCTGAGGATGAGGATAATTATTATCACGGGCCACACGATATGGTCCAAAGGTTGTCCTTTTTCGATAGTTTTGATTGTAAAAGCACTGTGTTCCACTGCCGGGTACTTACGAAGGATTTCATGTCGACGAGTGGTTGTTGGTGAGAAGGTAGGGCTGAGAGGTTAGTGAGTGAATGCTCTGGTTGGCGACGAGCGCGCATATATACTTAGCGCAGGCCGTCTTGACGCAACTTAGCCTCGATTATTTTCGCCCCTATCGTTCATGTACTTCGTCCTTGCAAATTCATTGCCAACAATTTTAATAACCATTCAGTACCAAACTTTTTTTTGATCGAGCCGGTCGAGAAACTGATATTAATTGAGCAAAGCTTCAAAGTGCAATCAATCTTCAATCGAAATCTAATGTTTCGAATCTATAGTGTTACAGTAATTTTTTGTTACTACATGCTTGATAATATTACATTAGGTATTTAGGTTTGTTACTAGGTAGTAGGTTTATCTAATCAAACCACTTGGTACAATCGCAAAAAAAAATTTTGGAGACCCCCACTTTTTTAGATGTTAATCCGTCAGGTCGATTTTTTCGTATAAAATGTAGCATAACATGTCACCCGGATCATAATGACGAATCGATTGATATCTCTTTCATTAAAATCAGCCCAGTAGTTTAGGCGCTACGGTGGAACATAATATATATAACATAAATACAAACCGATATACATACATACATAGATTGCTAAAATCATAACCCTTCGCTTTGGCTTTGCCGTAGTCGGGTAAAAGGATGCGTTTCATGGATTGAATCTGCTGATAGGAGCAGCTGCGACACTGTCACTGCCTTTTGATCGTTGCTTTCTGGGCGTCAGTAGCGCTACTTTTACTAGTTAGTCGCATTAGCAACGCGCGATTATAATAAAAATAATAATAAATGTCCTCCCGATGCGACCGGCGCGGGCGGCCAACCTCCATAGAGATGAACCAACTGCGCAGCAGATATAAGGATTATTTGGTATAGTGCATAGGTGTGTGCGCAAACACATGTGCACTCTCTATTCCCTCACTCTCATAGTAGCCCCGACCGCGACCTCGTCATCCCCAGTGGAACATGCTAACCACCCGACTAGGCAACGAGGCAGCATAACATGTATATCCATTCAGCATCGCTTCTGTATTGATTTTAATTATTTCATAAAAAAGTTTCCTCACTCAAACTGCTCGCAATATGGAATGCTAGAAGACATTAAACATACCTAATATAATTTAATTGAAACGTGTCCGCAACCAACTTGAAGGAGCAATTGTTTTATTAAGTAAGTGTAATTTAGAAAGTATGAATGTTAGCGTTTATAACAACATTCGGACCTCTCCGTTATCGCGAGAGGACAGTGTGAGACTACACGACGCCTGCGACTTCGTTTAATGATTTTCGATTGTCAAAAGGCCGCTCTGTGGGATCTCTTTGATTTTCCGGAATAAAATGTAACCTGGGTGTCTCTGGAATACAAGCTATGTATTGCACCAAACGTCAAAATCAGTTGAATGGATGTACCGCGAAAAGGTGACAGACAGATAGACACAATTTTATTCATACCTAATACATAATGTTAGTATGGTCCATACCTATTTTTTATCTATATAATTGTAAATATAGGAAAGATTTGTTTGCTTGATTTTTAAGGTTCCGTACCTCAAAAAGAAACGAGGAATATTTTTCATTTCGTTGTCCGTCTGTCTGTCCGTCTGTCTCTCGTGTTGGTCAAGAAAACCTATCGGGACTTCCCGTTGACCTAGAATCATTTTGCAGGGAGGTAGGTTGAGACCTACCTACCGGCCAAAGGTAGGTGCTATAAGTAGCACAAGTAAAGGAATAAATCCGAAAACTGTGAATTTGTGGTTAATTCACAGAAAAAAAAATTAAAATGTGTTTCAATTTTCAAAGTAAGATAATTATACCAAGTGGGGTCTCATAATATGAAAGAACTTTGCCTATGTATTCTAAAACAAATTTTTATTTATTTTTATGAATAATAGTTTTGATCTATCGTGCAAAATGTCGAAAAAATACCCGAGTACGGAACCTTCGCTGCGCGAGTACGACTCCCGCTTGGCCGGTTTTTTCAAAATGACAAAAAAAAATTGAAATTTGGTACCTATTTGGGTTTTCCGTTAAAAATAAAGAAATACCATGTTCCTCAATTTTTTGATTTTTGTAATTTTACCCCATCACTAATTTTCGAAAATTCCACTCAAGCGAAGCCGGGGCAGGTCATAGTTACCGGCAGTAAAGAGGGTCTAATGGTGGCGCAGAGAGCTGGCCACGGAAACTCGGCGTCTTTTCAACGCAAGCTCCCAACACGTAATAGTCCAACAAGTTTTTACTCGTTGGATTTGTCTCCACGAGTAGTTGATACTGTCAAGATTTGTCAGACGATCGCCTCCCTTGCGCATCCAGCCACTCCCCCATTTTCTGTATGAGGTCGTCAGTCCAGCGGGTTTATCTAATTAGTGTAAAGTACTCTCTAAAGTGAGTATGAACTATTTAGAAATTATAGCTTTGTAAGTGCAAAATCTACTATCTTCCCATTTACTTTACTTTGGTACAATTGTTTTGAAATAATTATGAAGCTACTTATAGTTCGCGAGAGGTCAAGATGGCAATCGGGGTATGAGGCGGGGGGACGCCCCGCACATCTACACCCGTCACGTGCCATCCCGTACCGAGTTAGCGCGGGGGATCATCCCGTATCGCCTGTCGCTCCTGTCGCTTGCTGTTGGTGAGTCTTGAAAATGAAGTCAACGTAACCGATATAATGACGTAAGCTCTTGTATTCCGCCCCGCCCTCGCGCTTTTGTAGTAGCAAGATCTCGTTAGTAAACGAAAAGAAGAGGAAATATTTAGCATCGTGGTAGAAGATTCACTTGATGATTTCAAATCACTTTATAAAACTCTATTTTGAATAAAAAATTTAATGAAAGAGATAATCTCATTAATCATTCATTATATTAAAATTTAAATGAGTGGTGCTCAAATTATAAACACGTTTTATAAACACTGATAAAATGCACTGTTATGATTAAAATTACCTAATCATTAAAATTTGTGATAAGTAGTAATATCTTTCTACAATAAAAAGGAAAGTCCGGACTCACTCACTGGCTTTCTTATCAACGCTCAGCCTACATTTTTAAACCTTTGAACCTAGAAGATGGCAATTTTACACAGATCTTTCTTTTATAATGTAGAAGACAAGGCCAGCTTTCTTTAAGGGAGCGAAGCTGTAGGTAGTTAATAGAGGCAGAATTATATATAAAATCAAAATCATACAAGATATGAATTCAGGGCCTACGACAATACTCTACTTTCAGACACCGTTCTACGACTGTTACTTGTTATTATAATTCCAGCTAAATTTTTTTCTTTATGATATTATTTAATCCCTACGTATCTTTTACTTATTTATAGCTCTCAACAGAAAAATGAAAGCAAGTACCTAAAATTTTCTCTCGAAGAGAACTCTCACATTAATTTAAGACCAAACCAGCTTTGTGCACATGATATTTTCTCTCGAAGAGAACTCTCACATTAATTTAAGACCAAACCAGCTTTGTGCACATGATATTTTCTCTCGAAGAGAACTCTCACATTAATTTAAGACCAAACCAGCTTTGTGCACATGATATTTTCTCTCGAAGAGAACTCTCACATTAATTTAAGACCAAACCAGCTTTGTGCACATGATATTTTCTCTCGAAGAGAACTCTCACATTAATTTAAGACCAAACCAGCTTTGTGCACATGATATTTTCTCTCGAAGAGAACTCTCACATTAATTTAAGACCAAACCAGCTTTGTGCACATGATATTTTCTCTCGAAGAGAACTCTCACATTAATTTAAGACCAAACCAGCTTTGTGCACATGATATTTTCTCGACTATCTAGATTTTTACAATAATTTTGAAGCTTTATGAATATGAGAGGTACTGAACGGCTAACTTAAACTATTAAACTGACCGAATATTAAAAATATTGGCAATGAATTATGAACGATAGGGGCGCGAAGAACCGAGGCTAAGTTGCGTCAAGTGGTCCCGCGGCGAGTATATATGCGCGTTCATCGCACACCAGAGCATTCACTCACTAACCTCTCCGTCTACCTCCTCACCCACAACCACCCGTCGACATGAAATCCTTCGTAAGTACCCGGCAGCGGAACACACTGCTTTTACAACCAAAACTATCGAAAAAGGACAATCAGTGAATCCATTCGGGAAGTTTTCCTTTTCTGGAATAGTACAAATCAGTTGGAACTGAGCCCTTTGGGGCATGTGTGGCCTGTGATGATCATCCTCATCCTCAGCCATACCGAACGAACTGGACAGTGGAAAGTCAAAAGGATAACATCAGTTTTTCATTTCGATTGTCTTATTAAACTTACAACTTATAACACACTACAGAATGCCCGCGACTTCGACTGCGTGGATTTAGGATTTTAAAGATCCCGTGGAAACTGTTTGATTTTCCGGGATAAAATGCCTATGTCAATTACAGGGACGCAAGCTATCTCGGTACCTTTCATACAAATCGGTTAAGCGGATGAGTTTAAAGGAATCCCGTGGGAACTCTTTGATTTTCCGGGATAAAAAGTAGCCTATGTCCGTCCCCGGGATATAAGCTAACCCTGTACCAAATTTCGTAAGAATCGGTTAAACTGTTGGGCCGTGAAAAGGTAGCCGACAGACAAACAGACAGACAGACACACTTTCGCATAATTATAATATTAGTATGGATTTAGATGATGCTTCTAGCATAACGTTACAGTGTACCTTCGTGTTCCAGATCGTAGCGTGCGCGCTGGTGGCCTGCGCCCTGGCCGGCTCCGACAGCGAGAAGCGCGACAAGAGAGGCTACCTGAGCGGCGGGCTCGGCGGCTACAGCGGCGGCTACAGCGGCGGCTACAGCGGCGGCTACAGCGGCGGGCTCGGCGGCGGGTACAGCGGTGGGCTCGGCGGCGGCTACGGCGGCCTCGGAGGAGGACACGCGCAAGTCGTCACCGTCAACAAGGTCGTCAACACGCAGCGCGTCGTCGACGTGCCGCAAGTGGTGCACGTGCGCAGAGTGGTCTCCGAGCCCCGAGTGGTGTCCGTGAACAGGCTGGTCAGCAGCGGCATCGGAGGCTACTCGTCCGGCATCGGCTCCGGCTACTCGTCCGGCTACTCGTCCGGTATCGGCTCCGGCTACTCGTCCGGCTACTCGTCCGGCATCGGCTCCGGCTACTCGTCCGGCCACGGCTGGTGAACGGCACACATCTAGTCCCACTCCATTCCTCATGTATTATTAATTCCTCCTTAAATGTTATACTTATGTAAATACTTTTTATTTATTGTTTAATAAATATTTTTATTTTTGCTAAATATTGCTCTCATTTCAACCCTCATCCTGGGCGGTGTAACTAGTTTGCTGCAGTTAGATCTAAAGTGCGTGGAAAAGGAAAGGGATTGATGGCGCGCGGCAAGGACTGAAAAGTAGCACACAAAGCCGAAACTAACAGCACCAAGCGATATGTAAACAGCTTTTTGCACTTAATTGAAATTAGTTCTTCGTCGAAGTTGAAATTAGTAATTGGTGACACAATTATTTAGTTTACCAAAACATTTCAATATTTATCAACTAAAAAGATTTACAAACCAGATGGATAATAATTATACCTAACACACGTATTATATGTAGTAGGTAAAGTTCTAAAACACATAATAAACAAATTACAAGTTATCGCACCTAAATAGTAACATTGTATAAAAATATACTAGATTTAGATTTTATTTAAATACCAAATGTACTCTTCGATTTTCTGGGATAAAAGTTAGTGGGCCTGTTTCCGTAACGGGATGTAAGCTCTCTCAGTATCAGATAGATTATATAGTCCACGTGGAATTAGGCTTTTGGATCCCGTGGGAATTTCGTCGCTGAAAATCTAAGGATAATTCGCGACAAAAAGTAGTCTATGTCCAATCCCGGGTTAGCTACAGAGTAGAGACTCTGTTTAGTCAAAATCTGTTGAACGGATGCGTATTCCCGAATGCACAATAATTCAAGGTATAATATATAATAATAATAATTACCTACCGTAAGAATTCATTTACCGTTCATTTGACCCATCCATTTTTGAACATGGGCCTGTAGTCTATAACTATAAAGCTTACAACATTGGAGGACATGTCTCGTCTACGGCGTACGCATCAGCTAATAAACGGTTTTGAAAAATCTAAGGGATTGAAATTAGCTAAAATGGTTGAAAGATTGTGTGAAGTTTTGGGAATATGCCTTTAACAGCGAGAAAAGAATAACACGTTGCACGAAGCAACAAAACATTGTTGCGTTTTCGCTGTTATATTACATTCGTCGATGTCGTGAGGTAAGGTATATAGCTTTATGCAAATGAAGGTGATTGAACCTCTGGTTAAAACACCCATATCTGTACCATTATTACCATTTTTGTACCTACGCGCATTTTTATACCCGATTATTTGGTTTTTGTACATGAATTGTTTAATGGGTGTGAAACTTTGGAAACAGTTGTGGTTTTCGTTTTACCCGTTATTTTACTTTAATACTGTGTGTCTCCAAAATAAAAGAAATAAAGAAAAATAAAAATTGTGAGCCTATAGTGGTCCCAAAATCTATTAAATTACTTCGAAGACTTCCTTGTAATTTAAAATAGTAAAAATTGCTTAAAAGTAAACAAAGTAAATTGTATTTTACATAATATCTCAAAAGAGTGTTATTTCTTAGACTAGCTGATTCCCGCGACTTCATGCACGGATTTTAAAGGATCAAAGGATTTTAAAAACCTAAGTCGTGGGCTTCACCCAGTATTGTAGTACAGCTTTGATATAGAGCTACCAATTTGTTTCAGAGCGGGTACATTTTAGTATACAGTATATCTGTTTACCACGTTTTTCTTTGAATTTTTTAAGGTGTTGAATAATCAATCGTAATTTTATGCTCAAAGAAGAACAGAATGCCTGTCCGCCCACAGTCACACCCACACCGCAATTCGTGCCTGTTACCGCAAAGACTCGTACAAGTGTCAACCACTGCGCCATAACAATTCTGCATATGAGAATAATATAACATGTTATGCTGTGGAACTATGGGTCTGATGACTTTATTGAGTACGGGTACGAGTCTTTTCTTAAAATAATGGCCACATTTTGGCCGCGTTGGCCAAGTGCATACTGCTAGACTTCATAGTTCATACGCCTTTGAAAAATCTTAGGAATGTGAGTTCCCTCACGATGTTTTACTTCACTGTTTAACTAAGCGATATTCAATAGCATAATACGAGAGATAATTATTTTACAGGTAAATAAGTAGAGTAAACAAATATTTTGGTAAAAAAATAGGTTTTATTAAGAAGTTAAATAATAAAATCAACAAGTCTTTCGGTGGAAGTTAAAATAAACTAAAAGGAGAAAAATCACAGATGCTTTGAGGTTTCTAGTTTGTCATTGTTCACCACCAGCCGCTGGAGTATCCCGAGCCGTAGCCGCTGCCGTAGCCGCCGCTGTAGCCTCCGCCGAGACCGCTGTAGCCCAGGCCGCTGCTGTAGCCGCCGCTGTAGCTGGGTGCGGCGACCAGCTTGTTCACTGACACCACTTGGGGCACGGAGACAACCTTGCGTACATTGACCACCTGTGGAACGTCGACGACGCGGGCGCTGTTGACTACTTGGTTGACTCTGACGACTCGGACAGCGGGGGCGGAGTATCCTCCGGAGTAGCCTCCGATACCGCCGCCGTATCCACCACCGTATCCGCCGCCGTAGCCACCGCTGTAGCCACCGATACCGCCGAGCCCACCGCTGAGGTAGCCTCTCTTGTCGCGCTTCTGGCTGTCGTCGCTGCCGGCCGCGGCGCAGGCCACCAGGGCGAACACTACGATCTGTTAAAGTTACGTAAGTGTAAGTTTGTTTCATACATAAACAGGTACGCAGCAGTAAATGACCTATATATCAAAAGGAAACCCCATGGAAACAGTGTCTGTCAGATTCTGGGTCGAGAATTTTTTTTTACTAAGAAAGGATGCTAGAAACTAAGTCGGGTTTGCTATAGTAAATAATCGGTGTGTATAGAATGGCCCAAAATGTTTAGCGGACGAACTGCAAGTGAAAAGATTGTAAACCCAAGTCCCATTCGCCTGTCATAACTCTACTCCTAGCATTTGAATGGCAATGGAGTGTATCAGTCAGTGTGAATGAGAGTAACTTAACTTGTTTTATATATTGTTAAAGAGTAACGCAAAGCTATAAAGTTTTGCTGCAAGTTTGTATCAGTACCAAGTATCATAAAGAACGAATAGTTAATGTAATCGATGTATTGGATGAAAAATTATCTAAATGATGATGATTTAGGCTTTGATGAATTTAAGCTTGACTACTTACGAAAGTTTTCATGTTGTAGGTTTGTGCGGGTGACAAGTGGATAACTCGTAAGTAGATGGTCGAGTGATGTGTTGTGACGCCGCCCGCGAGGTATATATACCGGTAGCAAAATATAATTACGAAACGTCGTCCTTGCGTTTCGCTCTTATTCATTAATATTGTATTAACTTTGAATATATTTTTAAATGACAATAAACTTATAGGTTACCCCTATTAACTACCATAATTTGCTTCATACTAATTTGAAAATAATCATTGAGGTATAATCTTCATTGAAGCTTATGACACTGTAATCATCCTTGAAGTACAATGTGATCAGCTCGCTGGGTCACTACCGAGCACGGGTCTGTTCGACCGTAGTGTAGCATGCTGCCCGAGTGGGGATTGGCAGACTTCACATACCATGGAGAACACCATGGAGAACTGTCAGGCATACATACGGGCTTCCTCACGATGTTTTCCTTCATCGTTAAAAGAAGAAGAAAGTGATACTTAATTGCTTAAAACACACATCCAAAGAGCTAAATCTGCGTGCCCGGGATCCTGTGCCGGGATCGAACCCTGGGCTCCCCGAATAGGGGGCTGACCTCTAGCTCTCACCGCTTGCAATTAATTAGTAAAAACGGTAATCTGTACATTTGGGGTGAACTAACTAACTGTCAGCACCGTAAAGCTCAAACTGATGTAATGTCTAGAAACCTGAGATTTCGCATGGAGGTTATCTATCTTAAATTGGGTAGACACTCTAAGGAGCAACGCACGCCGGTATGTCAAAGCGTGGCGCCATTTATAACTTGATAACAACTCCAATTAAGCTTTATTTACTTTTTCATAACGGCGGCGCGCCGGTGCATGTGGTGCGTCAAGCCCAGGTGCAACCGAGCGCGGCGCGCTCGCTGTTTTCAGTACACAAGTTTCAGCGGCATGTCAGAGTAGGTACGTAACTCGACTATTCCACTCCGTTTGTTTACGCTGGCCCTAATAAAGTGTTTTCAGAAATTCTACCCGAACAAGACGGGTGAGGTCACCTCATCATTACACTTCCGAGAAAGAGAAAAAGGGGCAAGAGAGAAGGACATAGTCCACCACGCTGGCCGAGTGTGAATTGCAAAATTTACAGGACTTAGAGATTGGGCCACGTAGTAAAGAGTAAAGCCACGTCAAGTATCTTGTAATTAGAACCCCGAAACCCCAAAATTTTGACATTTTATATTTTTCTAAACTAAGTCGGCTTGTTGTATTACAAAATTTGAACATTTTCTCTTTGTTATAAGTACACTTCTACAATGGGCAGATTTAAGGCATTATTAACAAACACCATCCCACTGACCTATTGTTAAGAAATGCTGTTTGACATTAAACCAGTTTCGTTATAAATTACCATACTTAATATTTGTACACTCCACGTGCTTTGAGACAATCTTACTTTGCCTCAATCAAAAACTAAAAATAATGATGTAATACCTAATACTACGAGGGTGAGAAGAAGCCCATAACAAATTCACACGGGATTTTTTTTATTATCACCTTTTCACAATATCACTTAAACTTATTAGAACTATCGCAGTTGCTAAGGCAACTCATTCGTAAGCTTTCTTATCATTATTTATATAATCCTTTACATTCAAACTCAAAATCATTTATTCAAACTAGGTACTGTATACCTTATGAATGCTCTGCATCAAACTTACACAACACGTACGCAAAAGTTTTGTCACTTCAACCTAAAAAGTATTAAATAAATATATATTTTATAAAATTAATAAACATTAGTCGCCAAAATCGAGCCAAGGATTAATTTATGATAGCGGTGCACAAATTGGCAGGGACGAGGCTACCGGTGCGTTGCGCCATGCTCCCATCCGACTCCTATATAACGCGCAGCTGCCTAACCACATCATTCATTCATCCATACTCCTATCTTGACAACCAACCAAAACCCAAAATGAAATCTTTCGTAAGTTCCTAATACTGCTTAAAAATATTATTAGAACATTCAAATATATTATGATTCATTGATCGAATTAAAATTCACTGGGTCAGTGTCACTTGAATTTGCATTACGTACCTATACATATTTATATATGTAGATCCTTAAATATAATATCTAATTAACTTATATTATTTACTACAATGTTATTGAATAAAATATATAGAAAATATTAAAACTAAATTTGTAAAGTAAATAATAAATTATATAAAAAATGCATTTGCATTTGCTCATGTTAACTTTGGATTAAACATCTCTAAATGCACAGTCTTGAATTTAACGTCGAGATTCGAAATTTCTTGACTTGATCTTTAGAAAACTTAAATCCGCGCAAACGAAGATATATAAAACTGAATAAAATTAGTATATAATTCAATGACTTTTTGCAGATCGTAGTGTTCGCCCTGGTGGCCTGCGCCGCGGCCGGCAGCGACGACAGCCAGAAGCGCGACAAGAGAGGCTACCTCAGCGGTGGGCTCGGCGGTATCGGCGGCTACAGCGGCGGCTACAGCGGCGGCTACAGTGGCGGATACGGTGGCGGATACGGCGGCGGTATCGGAGGCTACTCCGGAGGATACTCCGCCCCCGCTGCTCAAGTCGTCACTGTCAACAAGGTTGTCAACAGCGCCCGCGTCGTCGACGTCCCACAGGTTATCAATGTACGCAAAGTCGTCTCCGTGCCCCAAGTGGTGTCAGTGAACAAGCTGGTCGCCGCACCCAGCTACAGCAGCGGCTACAGCAGCGGCCTGGGCTACAGTGGTCTCGGCGGTGGCTACAGCGGCGGCTACGGCGGCGGGTACGGCGGTGGCTACAGCGGCGGCTACGGCAGCGGCTACGGCTCGGGATACTCCAGCGGCTGGTGGTGAACAAGAACAAACTAGAAACCTCAAAGCATCTGTGATTTTTTCCTTTTTTTAAGTTTATTTTAGTTTCCACCGTAAGACTTGTTAATTATTATTATTTAATTTCAAATAAAATCTATTTTGTCTTAAACATTATTTTCTATTCTTACCCTAAATATCTGTATTGATAATATTGTTCAGTAGAATACCCTAATACTATAATACCCTAATACTATAATACCCTAATAGAGCTTTAAGCGCTATAAGATTTTTACAATACAACCTAGTTGAAAAAGGATGTTACTATTGATGTGAAAATAATTGTGTAAAAGTGAGAGTGGTGGAGCGCCGCTCACGCGTTGATGTCTTTGTTACGGCAGGCGCCGCGCCGCGATGTCCAATTAGTAAGTAGAGCAGTTTGGTGAGAATTTGGGAAACATACTTTTGAAAACCTGAAAAAATGACCTTTTAAGGGTATCCTTAAATAATTTATTTTTATTAAATAAATGTTTAGTGTTGTAGTGTTAAAAGTGTCAGTATCCGCTATTTCCAGGCAAACTGGCCGACGGTGAAGCGATTATTATTTTATAAAATATTTTTGGAAGTTTGCTGAACTTTACTTTCGTTACATAATGTATATTACTTCTGCTAAAGTGCTTCTCTGACACCGGATGGTTCACACATCGACGGAATTTCGCTATTTTTAAATTATATTTCACAGAAATTAGTACATTTTCCCGGTGGACATTTTCAGTGTACCTTGTTTGGAACATTGTACAAAAGATGGATCGGATCGGACCTCGACCCTAGGTAACATTAAAACGTAAATAATTTTACTTTGAAATAGTTTTTAAACGTTTTACTATAATTTTGTTAACACATTACGCAACTCATATAACTAAGTATATACATATTCACGACTTTAAATAATAATTAATCAGCGCAATTTCTTCGATTAATTCGAATTGTTATGAGTTTGCATGTAAAATTAGTAAGTATTTATAAATATTCGATCAGTTTCCGTGTTTATATAAAAATTACATATCAAAGTGCTTACTTCGTTACACAGCTATTTTAATATTGAATAAATTATGCTTCTAAAGAATTATTTGCTCTTTATAATTTAACACAAAACTGAATGCAAGTGTTTTATAACTATGTATAGTAATTGAAACAATGTTCCAATAGTGCAGAGCTCGCTCCGTCCACTGGGCGTGCTACAGTTGCACGTCATTACGATATCAGTTACAACTAAACACAGATCACTGTTACAGTTCCAAAGTATTATTATTATAACGTAAGTATTTATCTAAGATAATACTTCTTCTATACGTTTCTATAATTTGGTCCGCAAGGAGTTCGCGTTTTCCCTTGAGTTGAAGACTTTTCTAGCCAAACAGCCGCACTAAGCGTTTAGGTATAAGTAATTTAAAAGTTTTATGGCAACTATGTTGTCATTTTGTATAAAAAATAATATTATAGAGTTATTGGCGTTCTCATGACTGATAGAGAGGCTCCGGTGCAGACCCATTAGATTTAATCGCGTCCATTTTTATTACCTCCTTAATATAATACTGCATCAAGTTTAATGTTTCAACACTTGATGTAATTCAAGAAATTAAAAGTTTATTGCTACTTCTATGTACACGCCTTGTGTCATATTATACGTGGCATAGTCCGCAACAGCCTAGTGGTTGAGACGTCCTATTTGGAAGGTCGGGTGTTCGATTCTGATATCGCATCTCTACTTTTCGGAATAGTGTGCGTTTTAAGCAATTGAATGTCACATTCTTTAACGGTGAAGGAAATCATTGTAAGAAAAATTGCATGCCTGAAACTACACCATAATGTTTTCAAAGTTGTGTGAAATTCACACTTGGCCAGCGTGGCAGGCTATGACCTGAACCCTTCTCATTCTGAAAGGAGCCCGGTGCTCAGTAGTGAGCTAGGGATGGGTGGGTGATAATGAATTCTATAACAATATGATTTATTGTAAGTGATTTCAAATACATAATATTTTGGGATTTAACGAAATCTATTAAATTATGAAAAGTTACAAGAATGATGAAATAATTTCAGGCTGTATTTAGAAACCCCATTTTGTGTGACAACTCGTTAGATTGTCATCAAATACGAACGACGCAATTTACAATCTGAAAAAAACAAGCTTGCAACCAGTACAATGATAACTCAGTCAAAACTTAAAAAATTAGGAGAGTAGGTATATCAGTTAGAATGAACTCAAATAGTATTATGATAGTAACATGAGCGAAAAAATGATTAATTCGAAATTGACTTCGGTTAAAATCTCATGGATGAGAACAATAATAAAATCACCCCTAACTAAAGCAATGAAATTACTAACAATAGGTATTACTTATATTACATTACTACATCATCCGACATGTTGTTAGTAACGTAGTATCTGCCCACATAAGATGCATTTCAAAAGTAAGTAATAAAATCAAAATTATGCTTAAATTCGTGATTCCTTTATATTGCTTTACTTATCAGCATCGTATGCGGGCGGCGCGGGTGCTCTCTCGAAAACGCTTCTTCAGCAGTGAATTATTTTGTTTAAAATAAACCTAAATCTTAACCTCGACCTTGACAAGAGGTACAGTGGTAAGAAAATAAAGACATTAGTGTGTAGTTCATGATCTTCTGACCGGTTGCAATACCGGCGCGGGCGCGGGCGGCTCGTCACATGCTCTCACGCGTGGACGTGAGCGACGCTAACGCACACGTTTGTATTCACTGTGACTGCTCGCTACTTCGCAATACACTTTAGCAAGATACGTTTTAGAAATCCCTAAACAGCAATAAATAGTGAAATTCAAACTGAAAAATGCAATTCAAATTGGTTTTGAAGAACTTTTATTGATAGTCCAGAGTTTTGTTTCAGAAAAAGCGATTGAGATCTCTAAACGTAGTATAGTACTCCCATACACTTGTGTAGTGTCAGGGAACTTGTGAACCCTGAACATACAAGGAACTAGGTACAAGGTAGCTATAGTGCTGCAAAACAGACTTTGTCCAGCAGTGACAAGCATAAAAGCAGTTAGTAATAATTGTACATTGTGAAGTCGACATCCCCTGAAGATACTTCGGTGTTAGACTGATATTATGTAAGTTAAGTGTGTTTTGGAAGATTGGTGTGGTGTTGTGTGTTGGTGGCATGTATTGCTTGCTTTTTCTGATTCTTTAGTAGTGGAAGGGCGGGCGGTGCATATCGCATGCTGCACATAGTAACATACTTGTATGTTTTGGCATATTAAATTAAGCTTGTACATCGGGGAATTCCGCAAAGTAGCGCTAGCTTCCGCATCCAACCCTAAAAATAATAAACCCTAAAAGTGAAAACACTAAATAAACCTAACCTGTTGACAGACCGCGCGGCGGGAGCACATGCAACTGTTGGGATATACGAGTGTTTCGCACATACTCGTCAACATCGGGCGACACTGATTGTGAGTTTGGCGACGGTGCTGGTTACCTTGTGATGCTGTACAGTTCTCCATAAACTTCATTTGACAATACACCTCACATTACATTATGTGTCGCGATACACGGAGGATTACCATCGAGCTAACTGTCACGCAGTTACAGATTTACCCACCATTCTCTAAATACATAATTATACTTGGGTAAGTAGAGTTTCTAAACGACACAATATTTCTATAATGTGCATAGGGAAGGAATTCAAATATTGAAGTAATTTTGTTCTTACTTTCCTTATATTTAATATGTTTTTAATAAACCATATAAGAGTAATACTATCCATCCATACAAATATCATAAATGGAAATGTCTACCAGATTCTCACGGCCCATTCGTTTAACCGAGTTTGACGTTACAAAGGTAGCTTGCATCTCGAGAAAGGACATAGGCTATTTTTCGGCAGGGAAAATTAAACTGTTCCCATGGGATTTTTAAAGCAAGTGATAAATAATTTGCTTGTTAAAACGCACGTAGCTCCGAATAGTTAGAGACCCCGGATTGAACCTTTCGAAAGCAGGCGGACGTCTTAACCGCTAGGTTTTTATTTCGTTTTGTAATACTATTTCAGAATTTAATTCAATTAAAAAGGTAAAGTACCGCTATAAAAAAGATTTATTATTCAAATATGTGATATAGGTACTTTATTTCATTACAATGGTTAGTTTTGCATATTTAACTCCAATTATAACTACACTGATTACGCCATTCTTTACAAGTAATATGTCCTGGGTCTTTCGAAAATACCGATCACAATTATTATACGATATATTATTATTTTGTGAAAAAAAAAAATTTTTTAACATAGAGACAAGGGCCTTGTTTATGAATTAATTACTCAATAATAGGCAAGTAAATCATCATCATCATTATGAACCGATACGTCTATCGGTGTGTCCACTGACACGGACGGTACGGACCTACGTCCACTGCTGCGCACACGCCGCGGTCACGCGCCGCCGCCACCCAACAGCTCCCTGCGACTCGTTCGATGTGTTCTGTCCACCGATCGTACGAAAATTGTAATAAACGAGCCGCGCGAAGTCGGGGCCGGACGCTAGTTAATTATAAATAGGAAAAGTAGGATAAAAATCCTACCCGGAAGAGTCTTGATGTCGATTTCTGAGCTGAAATGCAAAGGAACACAGCGACTGCATATAATTTTACTATGTTTGCAATACATAAATAATTATTATATCTGATGATAATAATTGATGGTTGGGAGCGGCGGCACGGGCGGCGCGGGCGGCGCGGGCGAGGTGCCGCCGGGTACACTGGTCTAGTTTCAGAGTCCTTTGTGTGTAATATAGTCTGATGGTGTTCGTGATTGGCCCCCGACGCGCGACGGCCGACGCTGGCTGACCAGTATCGTGCGCAATACTTAGGATTGCCAGATGCCCCGCATTTAACGGGAGAACCCGTATTTCAGGGTATGATAGTAAAGAATTGCGAAAATAAGATACGGGGTAAATAAAGCTCACGTATTTTTTAACAAACTCGGCCGCCGGAGCTGGCCGGCGAAACCAAACCCTGACTAGTACTAAACACTAGAAACAATATTTTCCGTGTGTGGTAATAATGCGCGGATCATGTCCAACACCCGCGTAGCCGAGACCGACGCAATAATGATACTGTGGAGGCGGAATTACAAGTTGAAAGTAATTATATGTATAAGTTAACATGCAAATATTTTTACACTTTGTGTCACAAAAAGAAGAGCTTTTAAAAGCTGTTTCTTCAAACAATAAGTATTAAAAAAATATCTATGTAAAACACTGTGTCCCGTAAAAAAATCTAAAACCCGAATTAGTGACGCTGGTAACCCGTAAATCAAGAAGTGGCAGGTGGCAACCCTGGCAATGCTTTAGCTTTAACGATCCAGATATTGAAATGAAATAGAATCCGGCGAGCGCGGCTCCGAGTTGACCAATCTCGATATTTGATAGCGCACCAGTTTGATAATACGCACTTTCCAATGCAGCCGCCGATTATATTTTTGAAACTCTAAAAATTAACGAGATTAATTTAGTAAAAGAATTAATACAGAGTGTTGCGACCTTGTTGTTAAATTGCAACATGCAATATATCGCATAATCCATACTAATATTATAAATGCGAAAGTGTATCTGTCTGTCTGTCTTTCTGTCTGCCTGTCTGTCTGTCTGTCTGCTTCGATTTCACAAAGAGATGAATATTATTATACTAGATCATGTCCGCGACATCTTACATGTGAATTTAGAAAATCCCATAAGAACTGTTTGAGTTTCCGGGATGCAAGCTATAATATTTCTGTAAAAAGTAGATGCTGCCAGGAATTTCATCCAAGTGGATTACTTAGGGTTTTTAACGGGGAACGAAAACATCGTGACGAAACCTGCCTGCCTGAGAATTGATCATATCATATCTAATTATCCCAAAGGTTTGTGCAGTCTACCAATCCGCACTGGGCCAGCGTGGCGGACTACGGCCTACACCCTTCTCATTCTGAGAGGAGCCCTGTGCCCAGTAGTGGGCCGGCGACAGGTTGGTCACGATGTTACAAAACATCGCGGCTAGGTACGAGTACAATTTATGTGACATGTCGATTGCACGCTATAGTAACAAATTTAATGTGTGCGAAAAAAAAACATATTATAACACTTAATATGTAAATAAGCCTCATTTGTGTTTCACATACGCCAAGTGGCGACTACAAATAGCTGAATAAATTAATTAGTTATGTACTAGCAAAAGTGCGCGACTTTATAGGTAGGTATTAACCATTGAGTTATTATGTACTAACGGCATTTCCTCCAACGCAATGACGCAAATAATGCTAATGTGCACGTAAATGAAAACTTTTCCAGGTTTGCGGATTCCAATGTATGTAGGTGACAATGTTAGTTACTTGTCTACCTTTTTTAAACGCCAACAATAAAACTGTAATAATTTTACAAAAATAAAATAACCGACCAAGTGCGAGTCAGAGTCGCGCACCGCGGGGCGCGGGGCGCGGAGGGTTCCATACTCGGATATTTTTCTGACATTTTGCACGATAAATCCAAAACTATTATGCATACCTAAATAGAAATAAAAATCTGTTTTAGAATCTACAGATAAAGTAGGTATCTTACTTTGAAAATAGAAAAGACTAATTATGTTTTCGGATTTTTTGCTTTATTTTTGCTGTAAGACCTACCTACCTACCAAACATGATTGTAGGTCAACGGGAGTCGGGAAGTACCCTATAGGTTTTCTTGACAGACACGACAAGCGGACAGACTGACAGACATCAAAATGATCCTATAAGGGTTACATTTTTTTCTTTTGCGGCACGGAACCCTAAAAACCGATGAACTTGAACTCCAATGAACTCTATGTAAGTTCGAAGATTGTAAAAATAAAATTAAGAAATAATTGCAGAAATAAAATTAATCAATAAAATAAACTTAAATCTAAATAAAAACTAAAATATTAAATAAAAACTTATTTAAATTAAATTAAATCTAAAACCTCATCGAGACCACCACACGACTAGCGAGACCCAACATTTTTTTTAATAAAAAATAGCGAGCAAACGAGCAGGCAGGTCATCTGATGTTAAGTGATCACCGTCGCGCATGAAATATTTGCAGCACCAGAGAAACTACAAGTGCGTTGCCGGTCTTTCAGGAATTTGAGGAGGATTTTGTTGCTGGCAACATTTTGACTTTTGGAATTTTGTCAAGAAGAGCTCGAGCTCTGGAGTCAACGAGCGTTGTAAAAGTCCTTCTAATTTGAACAAACAGAAAGGTGTTAACATAATCTACCGTTCCGACATTCATGTAGGTGTAGTATGCAAATACATACTCAGTAATAGATAGTTTCACGATTGCGGCATCGCGTTGTAATAATTAAAACTACTCAGTTGATATACTTGGTAAGATTATATTTCGGTTGCAGCACAGCACATTCATTGTGAGTGAATTTGCAGTACCTATTTGGGGAATCGCAGTAGCACGAGGCTCGCAAACAGCAAGCGAGCGGAGCGTGCAATGCTGGCGTTAACTGCCGAGTGCCGGCAATCATTATACTTACATACACTTCAGCATCAGTAGGAAAGTTTCATTGTTATATTACTGAAATTGCAATTTTAGCGATCTATCACACGTCTGCCCAAAAAGCAGTGTAATGTTTTCAGGAATTATGTGTATTCATGTGTTTCTTTATTCCACCATAACTTCTAAACGCCTGAACAGATTTAGACATGTGAGGTGTCGTTAGAATCCTTACATCATTCCGAGAGACATTAGCTAATTTTTTGTTGAAAAAACTCAATATGACCGTTGTATGGCGCTATTTTCAAATGCGACAATTTTTTTTAATTCGTTGCTTTTTTTAGAAAATTATTAAATTAGTTACTTTTGAAGTTGATTCAAAAAGATGACATCTGCCTCAGAAGAGGAGAAAGACAGGAGCGAGGAAGTATAGAGAAGAGTAATTAGTAGGGAGTCGAGACGGAAACACGCCGAGAGCAAGTACCGAACGGACGTCCTTTATGATTAGGCCCATGTGACCGAGAGGTGGTGGTGGCTTTCGACAAGAAAGAAAAGGGACGGTGAAAGTTACGTTCAAAAATAATGTATGCATCATTGTTATGAAAAACCAGGAAAACATAATTTGGATGAATCAATTGAGCGTTCATTAATTATATTGATACGAGTAATGTACCTGTAATGTGTAGCTATGTCGTCGCCGCATCTAGCGCACACCACAATCAATGGTAATAAGAGTAAGTGGGCACAGCTTGCGCAAGGGCCCGTCTTTGCCCCGCTATATATACCCGCTGAACCACCACCGGCCCAACAGTCGACTGACCACTTCTCCTCTCAAACACACCACCACGAATCATCAATTAAAAATGAAAACTTTCGTAAGTTTTGCCCCTGAGCTTAAAATCCTGTTGTAACATCAACCCCTGAGCATTCACTAACTCGGAATAGCTTCTTTTTTATATTAACAATTTGCTATAAAACTTCCCCTGACATCTGTATCAGAGTGGTTCATATATCCTAAGGTAGGTGATATTTCCAACAATACTAAAAGGTACTAAACCTTAAAGCTACTTCAATAAAACTCGTTACTTTTTCCTAATCATTTAGCCATAATTAACAGAATCTTTATTTACTGATCCTTGAAAAAAATGTTATTTTCAAGTTTCTTATTCCTGATATATGTAAAATAATAATATATTGTAATTAACGAATGTTACCTACATACATAGTTTACCTAAAATGAAATCGTGCGTAGAAATTAATAGAGCAAGTAATGACTTCCGAATCACGAATACAGTTAACTTGACTTAATTAAACATAAAGTAAACATTTCAATTAATTATCTAGTATGTATGCACCGCGGTTGCGATCCGCACCCTAGCTAACTCGATCTAATAAAGCTTGTCCATCGCCATGGAGCGCGGCAATGCGGCCGGCTCGATGGCCGCGTCTGGCCCGGGGCCCTCACTTTTCCATAACGTTCTTTCTCACACGTCGCAGGTGTGCGTAGTGCTGCTGGTGGCGGCGGCGCGCGCGGCGCCCGACGCGCAGCGCGACAAGCGCGGCTTCCTGCACGCCGGCTACAGCTCGGGCCTGGAGCTGGGCCACGGCTCGCTGGAGCTGGGCCACGGCTCGCTGCTCGAGTCCTACTCCGCGCCCGCGCACATCGTCTCCGTCAACAAGATCGTCAACGTGCCCAAGGTACTAGCTTGCACCCTCCTTGCTCATAGGCGCTTTAGTTAATAAGTAATCACCAAAGCGATGATAGCGAAATGGTGAAGGCTTCGATCTCTTATTCGGGATCTCTTTTTAAACACATCATACAAACTAGAAACACTTAAATTGTAGATCTGACGGACGGTAGCAGCACGTCAGTAAGCTATTGCTTGCTTACTCTGAGCTAAAGTGACGCTAGGAGCAGTGAACTAGGTAGCGAGTTTCCTCTACTCCACAATACGAGTGACTTCATACAGTTTCTTGTATTCTTTATATTTAGAGATATGTGTAAAGATGGGGCTGGCGTACGGGTCACCTCTAAGAAGTATCAGATTAAGGAATCCCACCAAAAACATTTCATGTAAAAAGTTAGCCAAGACTCACAAGTTCATAATGTTTTCACTGTTAAAAAGTTATGAGATCTCTAGTAGAGCCAAGCCCCTAGCTGATCTTAGATTTGTGCTGGCCATGGGACCTATCCCAAGTCCAAAGTAATATAGCTCTTAAATGTTCTTGACTATATCACATTTATAACAATAAATAACAAATCACTCTACTTACAAGCTCTGATTCTACAAACCCTATATCTTGGTAAAAAAAGTACGGTTTGGCCGTTTAATAACTTTTAACGTTTAATATGTTATGTCATGTAATAGTTTTACGAACATTAAACGGCCAAGCCGTACTTTTTTTACCAAGATATAGGGTTTGTAGAATCAGAGCTTGTAAGTAGAGTGATTTGTTATTTATTGTTATAAATGTGATATAGTCAAGAACATTTAAGAGCTATATTACTTTGGACTTGGGATAGGTCCCATGGCCAGCACAAATCTAAGATCAGCTAGGGGCTTGGCTCTACTAGAGATCTCATAACTTTTTAACAGTGAAAACATTATGAACTTGTGAGTCTTGGCTAACTTTTTACATGAAATGTTTTTGGTGGGATTTCATTTCTTTTTGGCAGGTGCCCTAAATTTTTTTTGGATCTATTTCTTGTAGGTACATCATTTTCATGGCCCACTCTCTATCGTTACCTCTTTTTTTAAAAGCTTTTATTCAACTTGCAATGTACTCGTATGTAAGTATATTTGTTCGGGTGGAATCTTGCAACTCAATTTTGAAGCAGATATACCAAATTTCAGTCTTTTAGGACTTCAGGAAACACAGATACTTGGTACGTTTGATAAATCTGCCACGGACATCTTATCATGTAAACTTTAGTATTCGAGCAACAGATTTTACAGATATGCATCTCATATACGAGGGGATGAAGGGGGACCCGATTTCTTAATTTATCTGTTGTTCATAATTCTTGAAATTTGTACTTAATGCCAAATTTCAGTCTTCTAGGACTTCGGGAAGTACCCTAGAATTACAGACTAGAAGTTTTGACTGTCAATAAATCTGAAACTATAAAAGTTAGACAATTGATACTCAATGCGTTTAATCAATTTGCCAAGGACATCTTATCCTGAAAATATCAGCATTCTAGCGACAGAATTTACAGATTTGCTTTTCTCATAAGAGGCGTAGAGGGGGGAAAATTCCAATTTCTCAATTTTTCTGTAGTTTGTATGCAATTTCTAGTCTACACACCAAATTTCAGCCTTCTAGGACTTCGGGAATTACCCTAGAATTACAGACTAGAAGTTTTGACTGTCAATAAATCTGAAACTATAAAAGCTAGACAATTGATACTCAATGCGTTTAATCAATTTGCCAAGGACATCTTCTCCTGAAAATATCAGCATTCTAGCGACAGAATTTACAGATTTGCTTTACTCATAAGAGGCGTAGAGGGGGGGCATTGCCAATTTCTTAATTTTCCTGTAGTTTGTATGCAATTTCTAGTCTACACATCAAATTTCAGCCTTCTAGGACTTCGGGAAGTACCCTAGAATTACAGACTAGAAGTTTTGACTGTCAATAAATCTGAAACTATAAAAGCTAGACAATTGATACTCAATGCGTTTAATCAATTTGCCAAGGACATCTTATCCTGAAAATATCAGCATTCTAGCGGCAGAATTTACAGATTTGCTTTACTCATAAGAGTCGTAGAGGGGGGGCATTGCCAATTTCTTAATTTTCCTGTAGTTTGTATGCAATTTCTAGTCTACATACCAAATTTCAGCCTTCTAGGACTTCGGGAAGTACCCTAGAATTACAGACTAGAAGTTTTGACTGTCAATAAATCTGAAACTATAAAAGTTAGACAATTGATACTCAATGCGTTTAATCAATTTGCCAAGGACATCTTATCCTGAAAATATCAGCATTCTAGCGACAGAATTTACAGATTTGCTTTTCTCATAAGAGGCGTAGAGGGGGGAAAATTCCAATTTCTCAATTTTTCTGTAGTTTGTATGCAATTTCTAGTCTACACACCAAATTTCAGCCTTCTAGGACTTCGGGAATTACCCTAGAATTACAGACTAGAAGTTTTGACTGTCAATAAATCTGAAACTATAAAAGCTAGACAATTGATACTCAATGCGTTTAATCAATTTGCCAAGGACATCTTCTCCTGAAAATATCAGCATTCTAGCGACAGAATTTACAGATTTGCTTTACTCATAAGAGGCGTAGAGGGGGGGCATTGCCAATTTCTTAATTTTCCTGTAGTTTGTATGCAATTTCTAGTCTACACATCAAATTTCAGCCTTCTAGGACTTCGGGAAGTACCCTAGAATTACAGACTAGAAGTTTTGACTGTCAATAAATCTGAAACTATAAAAGCTAGACAATTGATACTCAATGCGTTTAATCAATTTGCCAAGGACATCTTATCCTGAAAATATCAGCATTCTAGCGGCAGAATTTACAGATTTGCTTTACTCATAAGAGTCGTAGAGGGGGGGCATTGCCAATTTCTTAATTTTCCTGTAGTTTGTATGCAATTTCTAGTCTACATACCAAATTTCAGCCTTCTAGGACTTCGGGAAGTACCCTAGAATTACAGACTAGAAGTTTTGACTGTCAATAAATCTGAAACTATAAAAGCTAGACAATTGATACTCAATGAATTTAATCAATTTGCCAAGGACATCTTATCCTGAAAATATCAGCATTCTAGCGACAGAATTTACAGATTTGCTTTACTCATAAGAGTCGTAGAGGGGGGGCATTGCTAATTTCTTAATTTTCCTGTAGTTTGTATGCAATTTCTAGTCTACATACCAACTTTCAGCCTTCTAGGACTTCGGGAAGTACCCTAGAATTACAGACTAGAAGTTTTGACTGTCAATAAATCTGAAACTATAAAAGCTAGACAATTGATACTCAATGAGTTTAATCAATTTGCCAAGGACATCTTATCCTGAAAATATCAGCATTCTAGCGACAGAATTTACAGATTTGCTTTACTCATACGAGTCGTAGAGGGGGGGCATTGCCAATTTCTTAATTTTCCTGTAGTTTGTATGCAATTTCTAGTCTACATACCAAATTTTAGCCTTCTAGGACTTCGGGAAGTACCCTAGAATTACAGACTAGAAGTTTTGACTGTCAATAAATCTGAAACTATAAAAGCTAGACAATTGATACTCAATGAGTTTAATCAATTTGCCAAGGACATCTTATCCTGAAAATATCAGAATTCTAGCGACAGAATTTACAGATTTGCTTTACTCATAAGAGGCGTAGAGGGGGGGCATTGCCAATTTCTTAATTTTCCTGTAGTTTGTATGCAATTTCTAGTCTACATACCAAATTTCAGCCTTCTAGGACTTCTGGAAGTACCCTAGAATTACAGACTATGAATTGTGATGATCATCAGTGAGGGACGAAAACGGCGTATTTTAGGTATCAATAAATCTATAACCATAAAAGCTAGATATTTGATACTTAGTATATTTGGTAAATTTGCTGAGGACACCTTATACTGAAAATTTCAGCTTTCTAGCGTCATCCAGACCGAAGTTATGACGGGTCGAAAATACGGCGAAACACTTCAAGAAAAAGGTACTACGTAGCGCCCCGGCCGCCGTTTGGCTCGTCTTGGCGGGGGCACTGCCGTGCCCCCTAATAAAGTCTAGAAACTAAGCACGTTGCAATCTCGCGTCGCTGCCACCAGGCGTTGCCCCCGCCCACCAGCTGCCTGTTCACATCAAATGAACCACGCCACATTATTGCAGGTGGTGGAAGTGAAGAAAATCGTGTCCGTGCCCAAAGTGGTGTCCGTGCCTCAGATCGTGAAGGTGTCCAAGATCGTGGAGGCGCCGCACTACTCCTCCGGGTACTCCTCCGGGTACTCCTCCGGGTACTCCTCGGGCTGGTGGTGAGCGCCCGCGCTCCGGACTGGCTCCAGCTGTCCTCCGTCGTCGTTAGCTGCTGCGGCCTCGTTCGTTCATACCGACATGAACAATCATTTGGACGTTAGATCTAAAACAGTTTCAAAACAAAATAGATGAAATTCGTTTTCACTAACAAAAAATAGAGAAAACTGTTCTAAGAAACTTATGACAATACAGACAATACAGCATTGTATGCTGTATTGTCTGTATTGTCTGTTGTATGCAATGCTGTATTGTATAAGACAATACAGCATTGTAAAGTCAAAATCTCCTGAGGATGCTCCGGTGTCGGGGCGAAACGTGCGTCGAGAGTAGTGGAAAAGTCTTGTGTGGTGTTGCATGTGAATGGTGGTGGCAGTGCTTGCTTGGGAACTTGGCTTTATTGCTTGGTTGGGGAGGTAAGCGGTGCTTAGCTTGTAACTGCATGTTTGACCATACAGATTTATCCTGTTGGCGGATTATAGCAAAATAATTTTTAACTGTTTCTTGCTAATCTGTGATTGATCGTGGAATCTTGTAGTGGCAGCAGTATTTGAGTTGGAATTATTATTATTTCTATTATGTCAATTAACGAGGCTTCAATATAACCAAAATTAATTTTAAGTTATTAAATACTTAGTTTTGTAAAATTATTTGAGCATATTTTATTTATTTCATCCCATCGTTATTTTTATCTTAAAACAAATTTCAAATGTACGTATTTTCATCAGACAAGTAATTCACTTTGAGTCATGGGTGGGCTATAACGATAACCTAAATTACAATAATTACTAAAGGTCATTACTTACTGAACAAATTAACATTCATAACTATTACCTTGTTTCTTTTATCGAAGAAACTTGGGGAAGTTGGGATTACTAATTACAATATTATCCCAATTCAATTTGGATTATTATCCTAGGTACTTGTAGGAAGAAAGAATTTCTAGTTAATAAGACTTGAAAGATAGAAGTGCGTCCTCATATATATACATCTCCGCTGCTCTGCCGACTTAGTGATTTAGATTGTAGGTACTTAGGTACTACCTACTGCTTAGTGCTATTGTGTAGAGAGGTGAATGTTTATTTTTGCCGTATTGTTGTAAATTCGTAATTCCGTACTCGTGTCATGTGCCGACGACGCGACGTCCAGTGATCTACTGACATCGCGATAGTTTCTCAACATCGCATCTCGATACTCTAGGTTAAAGGTCGTAGCCGATTTATAGCAGTCACCCCAGCCCCGACACCCGCCCCCAGAGAGGGCTGCTAGCTGTAGGCGCGGAGTCAGCGAGTTGTCCGCTAGCTGTGTAGCTGGTATTGCAGCGGTGTCGTGTAAGTGGGCTACGATCTTTATTCGTAGTGCGTAATCGAACTCATATCCATGAAAAGAAGATTGGTTGTAGGAACCTGTCTGTGGTTTTCCAGATTTTCTTAAAATACCGACCTACTTTGTTTTAAAGTTACATACCCTCAAATATTTGTATGCAAGTTTGAATCATGAAACTTTTGTATAGAGCGAGTGACGGAGTCGAGTCCTCTGTCGAACACCGACTGTGCAGGCACAGCTATGGAACATGGAGCGCCTGATGACTGCAGCGCCTTGAGCTTTATAGCCTCGCTCGCATTGACCCACACTAACATCACTCGTAACAACTAAACGCCTGCGGGTCGGAAATCCTTGTGACCTCTTATAATTCAAACGATTAATAACATATTAAAAATTGAAATATATTTTTTAAGTTCCGCTGTAGGAAATTATTTATTAGGTATAATCAAAACAACAATGATCGTTCCAATGCTAATTAAATTCTGAAGATCACTGATTTTTTTAGGTAAATCCTCGATAGCCCAGTAAGCAAAACATCGCGTCGCGTCGTGGGGAAATCTGCGAGCCCGGGAGCTGTCCATGTTCTCGACGACGGTGTGTGAAGTGTTGGCCAGCGTGGTAGTCTGTGGCCGAACCCTTCTCATTCCGAGAGGAGACAGAGGCGTAGTATAGCGATGATGATGGCAATGAAAACGTGCTAGAACGGAAAACTTCACTTTTACTTCATTTTCCGTCATCGGCAAGCAAGCATAATAATAAATTATCTACATATAAATGAAGTATGATATAATTAGTGGGTCTATAGATTAATGTGATCGATGAGTGCGCGTGCGACGCGACGCCGCGCCGTGGCGCGCCGCACGCAGGGAAGCGCCGCCGCCGCCCACCGTGACCAACTACACGCACGGCTAGCCCGAGACGCGGTGCCTAGATCATGTATCACACTCCGCCTACGCGCTCCGAGACGGAGCAAAAGACGGCGAGTATGAGTAAAATGTAAAAATGTCGTCATTGATTGTCCGGGCTTAAAAATGTTTCCATTGGCAGACTTTTTGTAAATCAGCTCACGCACTTGTTACACTTAGGGCTCTAGATAGATCGTCATCGAAGCTATCCAGTTAAAAATGAGAATATGTTTGTTATAACACAGACACACAGACTACGGTCTATTAGAAATGAGAATATGTTTGTTATAACACAGACACACAGACTACGGTCTATTAGAAATGAGAATATGTTTGTTATAACACAGACACACAGACTACGGTCTATTAGAAATGAGAATATGTTTGTTATAACACAGACACACAGACTACGGTCTATTAGAAATGAGAATATGTTTGTTATAACACAGACACACAGACTACGGTCTATTAGAAATGAGAATATGTTTGTTATAACACAGACACACAGACTACGGTCTATTAGAAATGAGAATATGTTTGTTATAACACAGACACACAGACTACGGTCTATTAGAAATGAGAATATGTTTGTTATAACACAGACACACAGACTACGGTCTATTAGAAATGAGAATATGTTTGTTATAACACAGACACACAGACTACGGTCTATTAGAAATGAGAATATGTTTGTTATAACACAGACACACAGACTACGGTCTATTAGAAATGAGAATATGTTTGTTATAACACAGACACACAGACTACGGTCTATTAGAAATGAGAATATGTTTGTTATAACACAGACACACAGACTACGGTCTATTAGAAATGAGAATATGTTTGTTATAACACAGACACACAGACTACGGTCTATTAGAAATGAGAATATGTTTGTTATAACACAGACACACAGACTACGGTCTATTAGAAATGAGAATATGTTTGTTATAACACAGACACACAGACTACGGTCTATTAGAAATGAGAATATGTTTGTTATAACACAGACACACAGACTACGGTCTATTTGGGCTGCAAAATTTCAAGCACCAGTCTCAGTTTTTGTCTAATGCTTTGGTCTACAACAATTGGTGTAAAGTGTTCTTTTATAATTAGTTAAATAAAAAAATAAAAAAAATAAGAAGAACCCTTTTTCTGCGGACTAACAAATAACCCCACTTTTCTTGTACTATCGAGAATGTTCGCAGCATACAAATCGACTAAACCAATTTTCCCCCGTCTTTAACGATGACTAACGTAAGACCTAGAATTTTCTGTAAATATTGAGACTTACCGATTGGAGTAGTTCAGAATTTTCATTAAGTAATTCATCCATACGATATCTGGCACCCTTCTCTCAGACTATTGCGTATTACCGAAAGCCGATGCATACTAACAATTGCCTGAGCGGAAATATGCACAAAATAAGAATATTTTACTTAGAATGAATTACCTACAGATTTATTGAGTATCCGATCCTCTGCAGGAAGGAGACTTGAAGTCTTCACTTTCTTCTTTCTTAAAGCTTTGTAGAGTAGGTAGTAGGTACATCAAACTAAGCTTCTAAGTTGTGTAGGTGTGTTGTTTTAGAACAAAGATTTGAGATCTGAACGTCATTTCTGTGCTTTCAATCGACCTGTAATAAAATATATACTTACGTGGGTATATTTTATTGATACCACTATTTTATTGTAGTAGTTAACCTATTATTCAAAGTTGCTCAGCGAGCTATGGAGAGGGCTATGTTAGGAGTTTTCTTGAGGGATAAGATCCGAAATGAGGAGATCCGCAGGAGAACCAAGGTCACTGACATAGCCCAAACTATAAGCAAGCTGAAGTGGCAGTGGGCAGGCCATGCTTGTCGTAGAGGCGATGGCCGTTGGAGCCGGAAAGTCCTTGAGTGGAGACCGCGTTTAAGCAAACGTAGTGTGGGACGCCCTCCAGCACGATGGACCGATGATATTAAGCGGCTGGCGGGAAGTGGCTGGATGAGGAAGGCTGAGGACCGGGTGTGGTGGCGCTCTTTAGGGAAGGCCTATGTCCAGCAGTGGACGTCCACAGGCTGATGATGATGATGATAACCTATTATCTATACTAATAAATAAAATTGGAGTGTCTGTCTGTAATTTCGAAATAACTACCTCATATTAAGCTCATAGGGTTATTTGAACGATACCTTAACTGAATCACACGTTTTTAAAATTTTTGTCTGTCTGTCTGTCGGTCTGTCTGTCTGTCTGTCTGTCTGTCTGTCTGTCTGTCTGTCTGTCTGTCTGTTTGAAAAGGCTAATCTTTGGAACGGCTGAACCGATTTTGACGGGATTTTCACAGACAAGTAGAGGATTGACCAGGGTGTAACATAGGCTACTTTTTTAACCGACTTTCAAAAAGGGAGTTGTGTTTTACTACCTATGTACACCGAAATCTCCGAGATTTCTGAAGCGATTTGCGTATTTTTTTTTAATCGATAGAGGAACTGTGCGACATTGTTTTATAAAAAATTTGGAGTCCAACTCCTCAATCCTGATGCTGCAGGGGATCTGACCAATCCACGCGGGCGAAGCTGCGGGCATCAGCTAGTTATTATAATATGAATATTAATGTTTTAGCCGGTGTTAGCTCACTATTGGCTACAATACATTGTTGCAACAATAATACCATAAATTCAGCCAATTACATCAATTGCGACCTTCGATGATTGATGCAGGTTTTCGGGAATGGAGCTGCTCGTCGTGAGCGAAGCAATCACTATTTTCTCAGTGGAAAATGTATGCGTTTTGGGCGCTAACATATCAACGTATTCGGAAATGTCACGCTCCGCATCGCTGGAAGGAAAGGAAGGAACTGGTGTGTGGAGCTGGCGGGGACCGGCGCGGCGGCCGCACAGTCGCGGAGCGCGCGCCAGCTGAAGCGGCCACCACCCACCGACATGGACTACTTGGTGAGTGCCTACTCGGGACCCGGGGACTTAGTGCTTCGCCTCGGAAAAACTGCTCTTGTGGAATACTTCCCTTTTAAACGTGTGTGATATTCATTGGCTAAGCTATTTTGAGGTAAAGTAGGTTAAAATACGTTTAGCCTTCGAAATCGTGAACTTTTTCAGGTTGATATTTTTTTGTAAGTTTTGTTTGTTTTTTAATTTTGTGTTATTTTGCTTTATAATCTTTTACTATAAGTAGGCACATGTTTCTGAAATTCTTAGTTTTTTCGTTACTTCACAAATTTTAAGTCTTTGACCATAAGACTTATAAATTATGAAGTACTTACTTAACAAAAAATCAATGTCAATACCTATCAAACTAATATCAAATACACCCAAGGACCTATGATAGATTCTGATACCGAGGAATGAAGTTAAGTTACTGTTAGTTTAATGGGAAAGAACAATGGGTACGAATGATACGATTACAGAGGATTTTCAAAGGAGATCTTAGGGATTGGGTGTACCTACGTCTGTAGGCATCGGGTCTCACAAATGAGATGAAGTCAGAAGGCAGAGTAGATACCTCCTCAAATCCTACAATATGCCTATGCTCTATTCGTGGCAAAAGCATTACGATACATATAATCACGCCCAACAATTAACGAGACTATTTGCCTCTTCCAGATCTCACTGCTGCTAGTGCTGCCCTGCGTACGCGCAGGCGTCTACCCGAGCGGACCGAGCTCCTTCGGACTGGGCGGCGGGTTGATAGACCTGCGCAGCCACGCCTACCCGGTGTACGCCAGCGACTCCTCCGGGGAAGAGTACGAGGCCTTCGCCGTCGCCACGCTGCCGCAGCACCCGCCCGTGCGCATCGTGCAGATATTCTCGCCGCCGCACCGGCAGCCCGCGCTCGGGCGGCCGCGGCGCCCGGCGCGGCGCCCGCGCCCGCAGCCCGACGCGGACGCGTACTCGACCCACAACGAGCGGCGCTACGAGCCCGTCGAGTACGAGGAAGTCTACGCTTCCGAGGAAGAAGCCCGCCCCAAGTACTCCTACTCCAAATCTCGCGACCAGTTCGAGGACGAAGACACGGTGGTGATGTACGCGCGGCCCAACAGGAGCGGCGGCTACACGTACCGCCGCGCGCAGTCCGCTCGCGTGACGACGCCGCTGGCGACGCCCGCGCCGTCGCCCGCGGTCGTGCTCATGCCGGCGGCCGCGCCCTCGCCGACGGCCGTGCTGGTGCCGGAGCCCTCGCCGTCGCCGACGCCCACGCCCACGCCCACGCCGCGCGCGAGGCAGTCGGAGCCGGTCATTATTAGAATTCATAAGTATAGGGTCATTCACTAGAACACTTGCTTCTTGAGTGTTTTATACAAAAATTGTGACGCCACTTATGTGCCGTGACAACTAGTTAGTACTATAATATTGTTTGCTTCTAGACTCGAACCCCCCGCCGCCGTTGTTGGTCAGTTTTCCTTAGTTTGCTTAAAACAGATAAACGACTCCCAGAAACCTTCTCGGAGAAAGGCGTAAGTGCCGCGATTTGCCCGAGGGCGGCGGCGGCGCGGCTTCTGGAGTTAGGTTTTCACTCAAATTCATTGTCAAGGTCGTCCGGCGCGCGTACTGCGCCTCTTACGCATTTAAGCGAGAAGCTACTTGTTTACCTTTTAAGTAATCTAGGGAAAACTAACGTAGGTAGGTATAGTTAAAGCGTTATTAGGTACACGCGGTACGTTTAAGTTGGTCTATCGAACACTATGGTAAACTATAAGTTTCCAATAATCATAATTATTTATTGTTAATTAATACCTGCAATAAAAATACAATAACTATGTAGCTTATACCTACATAGCTGAGGTAGATACATAGTTATTACATCAGAGTAAAATTAATACCTTGTAAAATACTTACGTTATTTATTTTTACTATGGTAAATACATCGATGGGTAAATGGCAATAAATTATAGATATTCGTGCCTACTACTGACATACCAAAGTGCATACTTACTTTATTAAATTATTATACTTAATTATTAAATTTATTTATTTACATACATTTATTTTATCGTAGTTTTATTCCTATTAGCTACCTAATTCTATGCTTTTAAAATATAATAATATGTAGGTAAATGGCACAGGGTTTGATTCATGCGCTGTTGCCGGCAAACAATATGAGGCATGCACAGTGCGCACACCATCACGCATACTACAGAGTATTTTGTTAATAGAGACCAATACCTGCTTAATAAGTCCATGCGCCTCGCAACTTGAAACGCAAGTTGAAAGCGCACCAGCCACTCCAGAAACCTACTGCTACCTATTGTTATCGCTTTCAGTTCCATTTTTAACATTTTGGTGCGGAACCCTTAAAATCTCAAAAAGATCAGACCCAGAGCCGTGAAGTAAGCGTAAAAAGCAAAGTGACGTCAATTTGACATCGTCAAATGTCAAACTCACGTCAAACTGACTTTTTGACTTCAATGTGACGTCAAAAAGCTTTTTTTTTCTCTCTCGTCTGGCTTTACACTGATTAGCCAATGTCAAGTTTGTAGTTATTTTTGTTTATAAGTATGGACTTCGTGAGTGCCGGCGCCCGCCGACAAACACGCGGCGCCCCTCTAGAGCGTTTACCAGTCAGTTCTACCAGCAATAAACACCAGCAGAACACAAAAACCGGCCACTTCTAACAAAAAAACACTCCAAAAAGGCGAAACACGCGCGCCAGCAAACGCAACAGACACGACCAGACGCAGACGACGCAGAGGACACGTTACAGACCATAGACCTACGATTTTTCGCTATAAATTTATGTTACAGACGAAGTCCGTAAAAAAGCTTAAAAAAATTTCAAAAGAAAAATAAAACAGACTTCAAAAATCACAAACACTAAAAAGTAAAAAATAACTTTTGTTTAGCTACCTACACGTGTAATGTACCTAGGTATGAAATCGAGCAAGCATATTAAAACAAAATTAGTCGTTTTTATTTTTCTTTTGAAATTTTTTTATTTCACAAGTTTTAGTGGCCCCACTGTACCTACTATAATATGCTATGCCCAGTGTACCCTACTGACCCTACTGTTTACTAAGCTATTACACTGATCGCGAGCAATTTGCTCTCTTTAGACTGTATAATAGTGATCTGTGTTTGCTCTTGTCCATTGCGGAGTTCTGTTCTCCATCTCCGAAGATATTCATCAGATCTTCCCTTTATGTGGGACCACCTGCACAGTATACCCTTTCAAACAAAAAAAAAATCCAAATCGGTCTAGGGGTCTTTGAGTAATCGGGGAACATACATAAAAAATATACAAAAAAAATATTCCGACGAATTGAGAACCTCCTCCTTTTTTGGAAGTCGGTTAAAAAGTAAAAATCAAAAGTCAAAACAAACATCTCCTTTCAATTAGGTAAAAGCCTTGACAAATGACAAGTTACAAGTTCATTTCATTCATTCAAAATAAATTATAAATATTTATAGCTCATTTCGGGAAATTCAAGATAATTAATTGTAGTACACTATAATATTATGGACGATTATCAAATGATGTCAATATGCCGCTTGTAAAGATCGACTATGTGGTCAGCTTCAGTAGTGAAGATCCGGTAAGTTCTTTTTGAATTTTATTCACGCTTTCGTACAGAAAATACAAAATGCACACGTTGGTACACAATTAGCACCCGAACACAATTTTCCAGCACGCCAATCGCCGCGTACAACCGATCAAATAGAGCTAAGCACCTATGGTTCAAAACTAGGTTTCAAGTTGTTTCCATCTAACGAATTATATCGTCATCAGGCTATTATTAGGAATGCCTGTTTTCCCTGCGCCTGTACAAACGAGACAAACATGCTGCGCCTTATGCCACATTATTATTTTCACCGTAATGCATGATTGCAGTATTCTAGGTGTATTTCTACTGTTTCTGTAATAAGTAAGTATAATTAAAGTTTATTAAAAAGTAGCCTAGATATTAGAACATCAACCTCCTAGGTGGGCAGTGTGGGTTGGATGCGGGCACACCAGGTGCTCTGTGGGGCACACACTAACTTTTTGGGGTTATGTGGGTTTTTAAGCAATTAAATACTTATCACTTGATTTAACGTTGAAGGAAAGCAGGTGAGCAAACCTGCATGTTAAGCTAACCAACCGTTGATAATAAATAAAGTACTAACTATTTTTTACAGAATGTCCTGCTAGGTACCTTAATACTGAGACTTTGATATTACTGTTCTAGTTGCAGCAAAGTAATTACCTAAGTGACTTGAGCATGAGGTCTGTTATTTAAGTAGTATGGATACCAACTGTGTGAATTGAACTCCCTTGTTTTTAATTTGAAAACACTAACGCTACATCTATAGAGCGCACTTTGCCTTTGCTCTGGCTTACGACACAGTTCAAAAGAGGCAAATAAACTTCCAGGACAACCCGGCCAGCAACCTGCTGCTGGCAGATGTCAAGAGCAAGTGGCTGTGCAGCGCGGCCGAGCCCTCCTGCTCCCTGCTGCTGCAGCTGAAGAGTGCCTGCAAGGTGCCTTCCTCTCCCTTCACATGAGTGTCCCAGTCAACCATACTGTGTTGCACCATACAGATTTGTCTGTTTCAGCAGATGATAGCAAATTAAGCTTTTGCGTACTTGTATATCATGGACTTCCATTACATAATGCCTGCTTCTACACAACAGGGTAAATGATGTGTTCAGTGTATTGTAATACTGTTTTAATGTTATACTTATTAGCAGGTCATTAGGCACAGTTTGACATTACTGTCACTCAGGTAATTGTTGTTGACTGTATGCCAATGTATGCCATAAACAAAAACTGTGTATTTCAGATAGAGTCCATCACGATAGGCGCCTACCACGTGGCGCTCATTGAAGTGCTGGTGGGGCTCTCCGAGAAGCCTAATGACCCTTTTCAGGTATCTATTGCTGAAGTCATAACATTGCTTAGCATCAAACAGGAAACAATTGTGACCAAACTGCATGCCCGAGAGTTCTTCATAATGTTCTTAAAGGTGTGCGAAGTCATGGCGGAGTCTGCCAATCTGCACTCGGCCAGTGTGATGGACTACAGCCAAACCCTAAACTTCTCATTCTAAAAGGAGACCCATGCTCAGTAGTGACCCAGTGATTGGTTAATCGATCTTTATATTTTGTACTATATGAATTAGGAAGTTTTACAGGAATTATTCAGCTCAGACTTTGTGGATCTAGTTTGGTCCTTTCAGTGCAGACTATTTATTTATTTATTTATTTACTATAGTACCGCCCACAGAGTTACACATTTAGATTAAATACATGTTGTTCCTTAAATTCTAGGGCTCTTATGCAACTCTAGAATTTAGTACAATTTGCGGTCTGTCAATGAGGACTCTGGCGGGTGATGTGGTGCTCTGTTCTGTTCTCGCCTTGCGACGATTCCGTGAACGGCCGCGTCGAAGAGAATAGAAGCCGTATCCCCCAGGCCAGTGCGGCTCTCCTGACGTTGACGTCACACGTGATGTTGATGAGCCCTCGTCAGGTGCTGGTGCCCAGCTGCGTGCTGCTGTCGCCGGGCGCGTCGCGGCGCGGGGAGGGCGCGGAGTGCGTGCGCTCGTTCGGCGCGGCGCAGCTGACGAGCGCGAGCGCGCAGCGCTGGGACCGCGTGCGGCTCGTGTGCTCGCAGCCTTACAACAAGCACTGCAAGGTAGTGTACCGCTGTACGGTTTGGTTGCTTGCGTTTCAAAATAATGTCATAATTTATTGATCTAGTCACTAGCCATGTTAGAATTAATGTGAAAATGTTTGTATTTTGGTTTGTCCTTCGATCACGCCGCCTGAACATCGGATTGACGCGATTTTTTGCATGAATATAGTTAAAGACCTGGCAAGTAGCATAGGCTACTTTTTATCATGAAAAATCATTGAGTTCTCGCGGGATTTTTTAAAAATCTTAATTTACGCAAACGAAGGCGCGATCATTGGCTAATTTTCAAGTCAATGTTAACTTTAAGACAGTGTGTATCTGCAGTACGGGCTCGCGTTCGTGCACATCTCCAGCTCGGACGCCGCGGCCGGCGGCGCCGCGCCCGGCGGAGCCGCGCCCGCGCCGCTGCGCGCGCTGCAGCTGGACGCGGACGCCGGCTCCTCGGACGACGAGTTCCGGCCCGGGGAGCTGTTCGCGAAGCATCAGCGCGCCCAGCTCGCGCAGACCACTGGTGAGCATCATCGTGATCAACCCATCGCCGCCGCCCCACTACTGAGCACAGCTCTTTTGTTCAAATGGGAAGGGTTAAGGCTGTAACCCAATAAGGCCGCCACGTTGGTCAACTTCGGATTGGCACTTCAGAAACTTTGGAATACATTGTGTAGAATCCTTAGGTATGCAAGTTTCCTCACAATGTTTTCTTTCATTGTTAAAGCAACATATATCTGCAGCCCGACCTCCCAAATAAAAGGCGGACGTCTGAACCACTCGGCGGCGGTACGAGTCATCATCACACTATTCCTCTCACCAAATATACGTAACGTAAAAACAATATTCATTATTGTCCTTCCAGATGCACAAATAAGACAAGCTTCATCCCAAGCGCTGAAAAATATCCCCGACGCGTCCACCAAGCTGACCAAAACGCCAATCGCCAAAACGCCCACCACCAAACCCAGCCAAAAGGAACCATCGTCCGCCGGCGACCTGCGAGCCGACAGGAGCAAGGACAGCCTGCTCTACACCGACGACGACAACCGCCCGCACGCCCGCCTCGACCGCGTCCTGCAGCGCCACCGCGACCACGCGAGACCCGGCCAGCCCCACGCCACCACACCACCACCAAAGACCACTCCTAAGCCGAGTAAACACCAGGTTGAGGGCATAAACAAATTAAATATTAGTAAACCTGGTGACACGTTGAATAGTAGTGCAGTAAATGACGACGGTGGGTCTGCAGAGAAGCACAGTGACAGCAGGGAGATGCCTCCGAAGACGCACTCGGTGAATTCCAATTCTGAAAAAGCAACAGCGAGCCAGAAACAGCGGAAGAGATCTGCAGAAAGTGAGTTTTTATCTTTAAAACTAATTTGCATGAAATATAATAAATTAATACTATTAGTTAATCTCAAATAAGTAAAACAAACTGATTGACTCACTGATTCATCAAAGCGCAGCTCCAACTATGCTGGAGCTACGGATCGGGCTGCTCACGCACATCGCTATATATTATGCCATAGACATTCGCTGCTACGAAATTTAAGAATTATGGGTAATTCTGTTACCCATATAATATGGAGCACTTGGCAACCCTAGTAAGAAGCTTAACGAAGATGTGTCCTCAGCGCACCCCGAGCTGGGCCCGGTGTGCGCGTCGCTGAGCGACGTGCTGGCGGGCGCGGTGGTGGCCATGAGCGGGTACGTCAACCCGCAGCGTGCGGCGCTGCGTGCGGCCGCGCTGGAGATGGGCGCGCGCTACCTGCGCGACTGGGAGCCCTCCTGCACACATCTCATGTGAGTGCTGATCCTCAGCGCACCCCGAGCTGGGCCCGGTGTGCGCGTCGCTGGGCGACGTGCTGGCGGGCGCGGTGGTGGCCATGAGCGGGTACGTCAACCCGCAGCGTGCGGCGCTGCGTGCGGCCGCGCTGGAGATGGGCGCGCGCTACCTGCGCGACTGGGAGCCCTCCTGCACACATCTCATGTGAGTGCTGATCCTCAGCGCACCCCGAGCTGGGCCCGGTGTGCGCGTCGCTGGGCGACGTGCTGGCGGGCGCGGTGGTGGCCATGAGCGGGTACGTCAACCCGCAGCGTGCGGCGCTGCGTGCGGCCGCGCTGGAGATGGGCGCGCGCTACCTGCGCGACTGGGAGCCCTCCTGCACACATCTCATGTGAGTGCTGATCCTCAGCGCACCCCGAGCTGGGCCCGGTGTGCGCGTCGCTGGGCGACGTGCTGGCGGGCGCGGTGGTGGCTATGAGCGGGTACGTCAACCCGCAGCGTGCGGCGCTGCGTGCGGCCGCGCTGGAGATGGGCGCGCGCTACCTGCGCGACTGGGAGCCCTCCTGCACACATCTCATGTGAGTGCTGATCCTCAGCGCACCCCGAGCTGGGCCCGGTGTGCGCGTCGCTGGGCGACGTGCTGGCGGGCGCGGTGGTGGCTATGAGCGGGTACGTCAACCCGCAGCGTGCGGCGCTGCGTGCGGCCGCGCTGGAGATGGGCGCGCGCTACCTGCGCGACTGGGAGCCCTCCTGCACACATCTCATGTGAGTGCTGATCCTCAGCGCACCCCGAGCTGGGCCCGGTGTGCGCGTCGCTGGGCGACGTGCTGGCGGGCGCGGTGGTGGCCATGAGCGGGTACGTCAACCCGCAGCGTGCGGCGCTGCGTGCGGCCGCGCTGGAGATGGGCGCGCGCTACCTGCGCGACTGGGAGCCCTCCTGCACACATCTCATGTGAGTGCTGATCCTCAGCGCACCCCGAGCTGGGCCCGGTGTGCGCGTCGCTGGGCGACGTGCTGGCGGGCGCGGTGGTGGCTATGAGCGGGTACGTCAACCCGCAGCGTGCGGCGCTGCGTGCGGCCGCGCTGGAGATGGGCGCGCGCTACCTGCGCGACTGGGAGCCCTCCTGCACACATCTCATGTGAGTGCTGATTCTCAGCGCACCCCGAGCTGGGCCCGGTGTGCGCGTCGCTGGGCGACGTGCTGGCGGGCGCGGTGGTGGCCATGAGCGGGTACGTCAACCCGCAGCGTGCGGCGCTGCGTGCGGCCGCGCTGGAGATGGGCGCGCGCTACCTGCGCGACTGGGAGCCCTCCTGCACACATCTCATGTGAGTGCTGATCCTCAGCGCACCCCGAGCTGGGCCCGGTGTGCGCGTCGCTGGGCGACGTGCTGGCGGGCGTGGTGGTGGCTATGAGCGGGTACGTCAACCCGCAGCGTGCGGCGCTGCGTGCGGCCGCGCTGGAGATGGGCGCGCGCTACCTGCGCGACTGGGAGCCCTCCTGCACACATCTCATGTGAGCGCACACACTAAAACCCATTCATACTAACAAGTGGCTCGTTTTGTCCCTTGTTGAACCATTTAACTTCACTTGCTACAATATGTCGGTGAAGCGAACTGACAAGATTTGAACCATCCAAAGAGTCCCAACACGCACATGATACAGTCGAGTGAGTACACGGGACAGGGCTGCGCGTCGCCCGTGTGGCGCAACACGGCACATTAGCATGTCGCAGGTGACGCGAACCCATAAGTTTAGTTCGTCCAAGAAATCGCTCAACGCAGCTAAAAAAGTGTTAACTTGAAAAAAGTGAGGTGTTGGTGTTTTAGCTGCGCGTTCCCGAACACGCCGAAGCTGAGGAGCGTCCGCGCGGCGCGGGCGGCCACCGTGGCCGTCGGCGGCGCCTGGCTGGAGCAGTGCCGGCGCCGCCGCCGCCGCCTGCCGTGGCGCTGGTTCGCCACCGAGCCGCACCTGCGCCAACCGGTGCCGCCGGAGTTGGACCGCGCGCCGCGGGACGATGACTCTGGTATGCCGACTCTGACTTGCTAAGAGACTACTCCTGACCTCATAGTTACTTCAATTTTTTAAACACATACCCAGAGATGACTGATTGAGGTGTGTATGTTGAAAAATAAGTTCAAGAATTAGAAAATCATAGTTCAAATTATTTCAGATTAGTATTGAAGCTTTTAGCGTACAAATACTATTTCTAGCTTTTATATTGTAGTTTATGCTTTTAGACGACGATACGGACGATGAAATAGAAAAAGTTGTCATACAACAGGGCAAGAAGCGACGCGACGCCAGCCCCGCCCGCGCCGCTACGGGCGCGCGCCGCGACCACGCTGATGATGGTCGGGACCATACCGACGGATCTGATCACAAAAATACTGACCATTCAGGCAATTGCGACCACACCGACGATACGAGCAGTCACGGCCATACTGACGGAACGAGAAGTCACGGCCGTACTGATGATTCCGACAAAGCCGATGAAGCCAGTCGCAAGTCGTCCACGGACGCGGACGAAACGATAGCGTTGGACGGGTCGCGCGACTCGGACGTGGCGTTCGTCCGCGACGAGCGCGTGCAGGCGCAGGTCAGCCTGCACTCCGACTCCGACGCCACGGACGAGGACGAGCGCGTTGCACATCCGGATAGCGTCGAGATTGAACAGGTACAACGTGTGACCCATTTGTTTAAAGCATATCGCATCACTATACTTACATATTATTATAAATGCGAGTGTGTATGTATTTTAATCACGTGGTAACGGATCGACGTGATTGTTAGCGCGGATGTAGCTCGAGACCTGGAGAGTGACACCTGGCTACTTTTCATCCCGGAAAATTTAGTTCTAAGGGATTTCAAAAATTGAAATCCACGCGAAGTGGTGAGCATCACCTAGCGCAAAATAGAATGCATGTAGCGCTCAGCATCCAAATCTACTTTGAAGTGTCACTTTGTTTTTATTATTTACTTTATTTGTATGTATTTTTTACTATTAGCTATTATTTCTATAGTGTATGAGTCGGTCAATCCTTTTAGTCGTGAGATTGCCTCGAGGCCCTTTCACGATACGCGCATGCGTCGCAACGCAATACAAGTGTTGGCGCCATCGCGTGTGCAGGAGCTGCCGGCGCTGTGGGCGGGCCGCACGTTCGTGCTGGCGCGGCGGCTGCGCGGCGACGCGGCGGCGCTGCTGGCGCGGTACATACGCGCTTACGGAGGGCTCGTGTTGAAGGTTTGCACATGAACATTCATTTGTTTTATTTTTCCAAAATTTAAATAATCTTTTAAGATTCTCATCGATTTATTGACAGCATCTTGAAAATTTAGAATCTCTTTCTAAAATGATCGAATTCAATGAATTCATTGAAGAAAATTGACTGATCAGGAGCCAGCATCATTGTTTACATACGAGTACGACAGGAGTTCTGATTGCACCAGCACCGCGGTTGGCGCACCAGCACCGCGGTTGGCGCACCAGCACCGCGGTTGGCGCACCAGCACCGCGGTTGGCGCACCAGCACCGCGGTTGGCGCACCAGCACCGCGGTTGGCTGGCATAAGTTTTGGTTGGCAGCTTGGATTCCAGGGACTTGAGTGCTCTATCTTTTTTTTTTTGGGTACTGTGCCTGAAAGATACCCTCAGTAGAGGGTTCCGTCCGGCCGTCAAATGGCCGGACTGCGCTGTCCGGCCATTTGTCGGTCAACATGCTGCATCTCTCATCTGAAAAAGAGCAATACGCGCAATTTATAATTTAAAACCGCGCGATTCCCTACGAGAGAAATTTAAGGAAATAGGTATTCTTACAGTAGCTTCTCAATACATTTACAATAATATAATTTTTGTACGACAAAACATCCTCAGCTACAAAAAAATCGGTGATTTCCATGACAGGCCAACTAGAAATCGTAATAAGCTCGCAACTCCTACGCTCCGCCTCAGAAAAGTGGGAAAGTCATTTGTGGGAATGAGTGTAATATTTTATAATAAAATTCCACAGTCAATATTAGACTTGCCTTTACCAAAGTTTAAAAAACTATTAAAAGTATGCTCCTGGCAAAAGCATATTACACAATCGAAGATTATGTAAATGATAAAAAAGCATGGATTTGACTCGCTCCAGCAAGGCGCGGGTCTGCAATTGCTTGTATAGTATAGAATATTATTGTAAATTGAACAATTGAAAAGAGCAACCGCCGAGTTTCTTGCTGGTTCTTCTCGGTAGGAACGGCATTCCGAACCAGTGGTAAATTATTTGACGATTCAAAAGCACTTGTAAAAGTTCATTTGAATAAAAATCTATTCTATTCTCGTGAACCCTAGTACGTGGAAAGTCGAAATTTGCACACAATCACGTATTTCTATTGCCGCTATAACAACAAATTACATAAAGTAAAGGATATATTTTATTTGTTTATGAGTCATCGTAGGAAGAGTTCAACTCTGTCATATTATCCATAATACGACGGAGTGGTGTGGTGGTGTTGCAGGAGGGCGAGGTGCTGGAGGACAGCAGCGTGCAGTACGTGGTGGGGGAGGGCGCGGAGGGCGCGTGCGCGGGCGCGCGCCGCGTGGCGCCCGCCTGGGTGTGGCGCCAGCACGCGCGCGCGCGCCGCTCCACACAGTAGGCCAGTGGTCGAGGTCGACCTCGTATTCGGCAGGTCTGGGGTTCGCGCCTCCTTCCTCCTCTATTCAGTTTTGTGCGTTTGAAGCACACGTGATCCAGTGGCTAAATCCCACACATTTCAATATTTCTGAACAGTACAAAATGGTGATAAAAATATTTCTGAATGCCTTAATTAAATACATTATTTTTTAATTTAGTTGTTTTATTTTAAATCTTGTTTGTCATTCTACAAAAGAATAATATTATTTCCACAAAATTAATGTTTGTCTGTCTGTAACGTACGCGTTCGCGAATTATCCATCAGAGTGGAAACCTTGTACAGTTGTTGTCAGCACTTGCGACTCGCCTGCATCGGGTTAGTGCGGGGCGTTCTCTGCCCGATTACCATTTCAACCGGTCGCGTACTATATATAGGTGCAGAGACATAGGTATAAAATCCATCCACAGCCAGCGATATGGAAGGAGAAGATGAACTGGGACCAGAAAGAATATTAAAACACAGAATGATAGTAAACATAGTTTATTGTAGTTTAGAGCTTAAACTAATCGCGTGTGAGTCCGCCGGGCGGCGCGTTGTGGGCGGTGCGCGTTGTGGGCGGTGTGCGGCTACTGCGACGTGAGCAGCGTGAGCTTCTCGTTGAGCTGCAGCTGCGTCTTGATGAGCTGCGCCAGCGTCACCACCTGCGATGCGCATCACAATCACATTATATACTCAACCAATACATATCTAAACATTTTATTAGGGTTCCATATGTCCAAAGAAATCCATATGGCCCAGTTGGGAAACGAAAGAGAGGTAGACCTGTGGAAAGCTGGGAAAATGAAATAAAAGAAACGGGAGGAGTAGACTGGAAAAAAAAGGCGCTAAACAGGAAAACCTGGAAGAATCTGGAGGAGGCCTTTACTCAATGAGAGGTCCTTAAAAATAAAAATAAAAATTATTTTCTTTGTTTAGAAATTTATTAAGGCTTTTTATTTATTTATATATATGTCCAAAGAAAAAAGCAACACTTATAAGAGGATTACCATCGTCTGTCAATACTCAAGATCCAAGGGAAGTGGGAACCAATAGTTCCCATTGACCTAGAATCATATTCACTCTAAACTATAATACACAATTAAACTTTGTTTTTTATTCTAATACAAGTTAGCCCTCGACTGAAATCTCACGTGGTGGTAAGTGATGATGCAGTTTAAGATGGAAGTGGGCTAACCTGGGGGAGGAGTAACAACAGCTTCATTAAACCAATATTCAAAATCGGTCGGTACACGTGCCAAAACGCCAAATCGCTCGGTGGCACGGCTTTATCGGAAGGGTGGTAACTAGCTACGGCCGAAGCCTCCCACCAGATCAGACCAAAGACAATTTAGAAATGGCCTCCGCCAGGAATCGAACCTGGAACCTTCCACTTATAAGCTGGTGGTCGCCCTCACCATGAGCAGGTCCTTGACGCCGGAGTTGAAGGCGTCGTTGAAGGTGTCCGCGGCCATGTCGGGCAGCGCCGTCACCAGCTCCAGCAGCTCGCGCCCCACGCCGTCGTTGGGCGCCGCGCGCTCCGCCAGCACCTCCTCCACGTACTGCACCACCTGCCCACACAACCACCGTCATGTACCATGCCCACCATTCCCACCATCGCCACACAGCTGCACACAGGTGACACTGGCAACTTACTGCCTGGCCACACTTCCAGTTCACTTATTAGAAATTCTGTTGCTGATCTGACAGTTTCAACAACACTATGAAATCTAAGCTAACAATTGAGTTTGCTTTACTCAGAGTATACCTATAGTGTTCTATCAACATTGTTGGCCTAGCTGTACCTTGAGTATGCACCTGGTCCAGGGCAGTGGAGAGCTTGGCGGCGACCTGCGCCAGGTCCACCATGGGCTGCACTTGCCGGGAGCGCCCGCCCGGACCCATCGTCTTCTGGCACAGCTGTACCATGAGTACGCACCTGGTCCAGGACAGTGGAGAGCTTGGAGGCGGCCTCGGCGACCTGCGCCAGGTCCACCATGGGCTGCACTTGCCGGGAGCGCCCGCCCGGACCCATCGTCTTCTGGCACAGCTGTACCATGAGTACGCACCTGGTCCAGGACAGTGGAGAGCTTGGAGGCGGCCTCGGCGACCTGCGCCAGGTCCACCATGGGCTGCACTTGCCGGGAGCGCCCGCCCGGACCCATCGTCTTCTGGCACAGCTGTACCATGAGTACGCACCTGGTCCAGGACAGTGGAGAGCTTGGAGGCGGCCTCGGCGACCTGCGCCAGGTCCACCATGGGCTGCACTTGCCGGGAGCGCCCGCCCGGACCCATCGTCTTCTGGCACAGCTGTACCATGAGTACGCACCTGGTCCAGGACAGTGGAGAGCTTGGAGGCGGCCTCGGCGACCTGCGCCAGGTCCACCATGGGCTGCACTTGCCGGGAGCGCCCGCCCGGACCCATCGTCTTCTGGCACAGCTGTACCATGAGTACGCACCTGGTCCAGGACAGTGGAGAGCTTGGAGGCGGCCTCGGCGACCTGCGCCAGGTCCACCATGGGCTGCACTTGCCGGGAGCGCCCGCCCGGACCCATCGTCTTCTGGCACAGCTGTACCATGAGTACGCACCTGGTCCAGGACAGTGGAGAGCTTGGAGGCGGCCTCGGCGACCTGCGCCAGGTCCACCATGGGCTGCACTTGCCGGGAGCGCCCGCCCGGACCCATCGTCTTCTGGCACAGCTGTACCATGAGTACGCACCTGGTCCAGGACAGTGGAGAGCTTGGAGGCGGCCTCGGCGACCTGCGCCAGGTCCACCATGGGCTGCACTTGCCGGGAGCGCCCGCCCGGACCCATCGTCTTCTGGCACAGCTGCAGGCCCACTATCTGAAACCACAAATCGATTTTTAGATTTTTCATTCACTTGTAAAACAAGAGTTTAAGAGTTCCTTTTTGTGCCTTTCATGAGTTTAGTTTCATAGAAAATGCCCAATAAATTTTGATGATTATGACTTTTTGAACCAAAATATGCTTTGAAAAATTTAATTTTTTTATTAAATTCTAAAATTTAATTTTTTTTACAGCAATTAAAGGTCACATTAACATTCAGTATCATTTTCATCAACTGTTCCTGACAATAGATGACAATGACATAGCAAAATGATCCTCCATGAATTCTGTTCCTCTAATAACAATTAATATGAGGTATGTAACTCTATAAGGACTGAGTACTCTCAGGCTCACCTCAGGCTCGTAGTAGGTGAGGCCCACATCAACCGGGGTGAACATGCAGCCCTGCTTGCCGCGCGGCACGCCCAGCGCCACGCACACGTACGCGCGCAGCCCCATGCGCGCGCCGGCCAGCGACGTGTCCAGCGTCACGTGCACGGGCTCGCGGCACTCGCGCGAGTAGTACTCGTGGATAACAGACGAGTGGTTCGTCACCTCGTTACCCGTCGCCCACCAGCCTGGGAACATGCCCAAGACTCATAATAATAATAGGTGTTATTTCAGCCAATTTTACACCCATTTGAAATATAAAATAAAATACAAGTGTAGCAAATGTTTTAAGACAATAAAATCAAATGAAATAAAATAAGTTTTAGTTAAAATAAAAATAAACAAAAATTATAAAGAGAATTTACAATACAAATTGCCCCCAACGGGAGGTACACTATATAATATTCCAGTGTACACCTCATTACTAAAACTTTAAAGGTAGGAACTTGAAAGAAGCTAAACCTGTCAATCCCATAAAATGTCATGAGTACTGATTTCATATATTGACTAGCCACCAAACAATAGCAAAAAAGCTAAGCCTACTTTCAAATATTTTGCTGTATCTGTATCTACCACAAACTTGTTTTTCATTGACCGAATAAAGGAACTATGGCAAAAGTGATTATCAATTACAAGTGGCAGGGAGCCGCTGGATTCAGGTGGAGCAAGACTGGTGTGTGCAACCTATGTCCAGCAGTGAACGTCTATCGGTTAGTAATGATGATGATTCAATACTTGATTGAGCCTCAAAATGTGTAATTAACTTACCAACAATGTTCTCAGAAGCGTTGACCCGCCTGTTCAGCTCGTACACGTCCATGGCGTAGTTGAGCTCCGCCTCCACCTGGTCGGCGTGCTCCTTGTGCGGCACGCAGAAGCAGTTGGTCACCTCCACCACCCCCTTGTCCGACGTGCCTGCCCAGCCACACAAACATAACATGTACCTATCCACGAAACCTTCAACACAACGTACCGTCGTAACACATTGTACACTCGCTTGCCGTCCTACTCATGGATTATTCATGTAAATGAATAGTTATCAGAGAAAATCCATCAAAACAAACCAATGATACAGGTTAACTTGCTGAGTCGGCAAATATATTGGAACTTCCACTGTAGGAAGCCGCGGACAATAAAATATTATTTACCCAGTAGTGTGCCGATAACGCGATGTGAATCTGCATTTCGACGCTCGTATGCATCTACAATTTGAAATAAAACAACGGGGTGAACTTTTACAGTAAGATTAAGCGCCATGTTAATATTTTGAAAGACAAAAAGTGGCATTGGCAAGCTGACAGTTGACTGACGACCATAGACTAGGCTTTGACGAGAGAACACCATTGAAGCATGGACGTAATAGCTTTATGCATTGAAGTATCCTTAAGGGGCAAGCGACAGGTCTGACCGCGAAATTCAAATTTTACTTGGTTTTTCGCAATTTTTAAACTAATTCGACAACGTAGGCTTATGGCACTTTAATTACGGCAATGGCAGTATCATCCTCACAGGTTTATATAAAAATCTTTACTTGAAAGGGTCCAGTTTAAGAAATTAATTCTAGTATCTCAAAAATTAGTCGATACTAGAATTAATGTTTTAAACTGGACCCTTTTTACGTAAATATTTTTGTATAAATCTGTGAGAATGATACTGCCATCGTCACAAGTAAAATATCATAAGCCTACGTTGTTGTATTAGTTTAAAAATTGCGCAAAACCAAATTCGGGCAGGCCCGTCGCTTCCACCTTTCTATTATAATCTAGGACTTCGTCTGTGGTGGCGTTTACTGGCGCGCGTGTTGTGCCTGTTTGCGTGTGTTGTGCGTTTGTTTTTTTGTTAGAAATGGCCGGTTTTTGTGTTCTGCTGAACACAAAAACCGACCATTCTAACCATTACAATTTTTTTTCTCTCTCGTCTGCAGACGAGAGAGAAAAAAATTTATAATCTATGCCTATTCCTTTTTTTTCTCTCGTCTGGCTTTACCAAGATTAGCCAATGTCAAGTTTGTAGTTATTTACAAGTTAGGGAAACTAAGTATGGACTTCGACTGTGCCGGCGCTCGCCGACACACGCGCGGCACCCCTTTAGAACGCTTCCCAGTCAGTTCCACCACCAAAAACACCAGTGAAACACCCGGCCACTTTTAACAAAAAAAAAACACTCCAAAAAGCAGTGCACGTGCGCCAGCAAACGCCAACACAGACGAACTCCATGCCTATACCTATATGTTATTGGTCAATGGTATGTGCACCAAAGTCCGAACCGAAAAGTGCGACAAGACCATGGACAAGACGCACTGCCTGGCGGCTGGCACGTGGCCAAAATCGGAACTAACACCTGGTGGTGTTGTGTTAGTTCTTGAGTATAACGTAGTGATCTACATACTCTTTGATCTTGAGTGTCTATCGCCTTACCCCTTGTACGTGGTGTTGCTAAGTAAAAAAAAACTGATATCATTCCATATTATCTTACATCCGTTGCATTTCCAAACACATCACGATATATCCTAACTACTAGTTAATAGATGCAGCATAAAATATGTGCTTGCATCTTATAACTATATTTAGCACTAAGATACAAGGTATTTGAGCAAGTTTCAACATGACAACCTTACTTGCAACCACAAGTCCATGGCTTGTCAATGGATTTTTTTATTTTTTCTTCCATATATTGTGGAAACAGGGACAGCTCAATTCAATTCAATTTCTCATTCATTGAAACTAGTTAAAACTTACTCGATTTTCTACATTGACATTTTCATAATTGCTATATATAGTATAATAGTAGTTATAATTGGTGGCAGCCTTTGTTCTAGTATATATAGCCCCCCAGTGTATAAGTTTATAGGTATAATTTCAGTTATATTATAACGGTTGCCACAGTCACAAGATGTCGCTTCTAAATTCAATCAGTCAACAACGCTCGATAGATGAACCCCAGCCTGATAACTCACGACCCACGGGCTAGATGGCAGCACGCGTAGCTTAATTAGAAACTCAAGGAGAAACTTAACTTATAGAAATATTTTGGGTCTTGAGTAGCCACTAGAGATAGTCCTAATAGACTGGCATGGGATGAAAATAAAAATAGTTAACTTTATTTATATGGTCATTTTCTCATTATTTTATTTTTATTTGTACCAGAAAGATGTAACAATAAAGAGAGAAAGAAAGAAAAATGTGGACAGGGAAGCACTTATCTCTATAAGAGATACCAGTGGGCAGTGACCCTTGGCACTGTGAAAGGTTGTAAAGGGAAAGGGAAAGTAGAATAGGTACCTACAACCAATATAGAAAATATTCATGAAAAAAGCTTAATATGTATCTAATATAATATCTGTTAATCTAATATGTATATTATTTTTTCTCTTTCAATATTCAACACAAAATATTTACAAAACAACAGAACAAATTATTTATTATGAATAGCATAGCATAGGAAGATAGGTAACTAAAGGCCTTAATCTACTTATATAAGTAATTTAGTCAGTGGTCATCAGAAGGAGCTGGTGTAGTGTGGATCCTAATGCCGTGCATTTCTGCTATTTCAGTTTTCAAGGTGTTGGTGACTAGTCTGTGTTGCTTCACTGTGGACAGACCAACAAACTCTTTGGCTTCTATACTAATCTGAAAGTTCAAAAATAATTTTTGTAAAAAAAAAAAATTTTTTCCTAATACATAAATAATTCAAATTGTAACAATTTAACATGAATTCTTTTACTATCTGCTATCTGTTAGAGAACTGCAATAATGTCTATGTACTACTAGTTGATGCCCTCCATTTCGTCATCTTGGATTTAGGTTTTTCAAAATCCTGTGGCAACTTTTTGATTTTCTGGGATTAAAAGTAGCCTATGAGTTAATCTAGTCTAGGGTATAATCTATCTTCATTCTCTTATTCGTCCAGTAGTTGTTGTGTGAAAGACTAACAAACCCACACACATACAAACTTTCGATCGTGTGATGTGCATTGACAGATGGTGATGAGACTTTTTTCAGAGCAGAATTTTGTTTGTGAGTAAAATGTTTTCTTGATGTTCAGAATGTAATTTATCTGTGCATAAAATTTTATCAAGCTCGGTTCAACAATTTAGCAGACATACATACAAATACAATTTTTGGGTTCCATAACTCTAAAAGTAAAATGGAACCTTCATATGGTCATTTTGTTGTCTGTCTGTTGTGTCTGTCAAAAAAACTTATAGGGTACTTCCCAGTGACCTAGAATCATGAAATTTGGCAGGCAAGTAGGTCTTATGGCACAAGTAAAGGAAAAAATTCGGAAACTGTGGTCTCATAACATAAAAAAATTAAAATGTGTTAATTTTCAAAGTAGGATAATTATACCAAATGGAGTATTATATGAAACTGCTTTACCTACAAATTCTTATACAGATTTTATTTTATTTTTATGCACCTATTGTGCATAAAAAAATTTGATTTATTGTGCAAAATGTTGGAAAAAATACCAGACTATGGAAACCTCCGTGCGCGAGTGTGACTCGCACTTGACTGGTTTTTTTTTAATAATAATTCACATTATAAGAGACTGTAAATTTTAATTTGCAGAAGATTCTTATCCTTATACCTGTTTTTGAACAATAAACAATTTATTCACTATTCATATTCAAATATTGAAATCATAAAAACCTGGTGAGAGGTTACCTCAAACATGGCGCCGCAACCCCCCGATATATCCTGCACACTGACGTAGGTAATGCCTGGAAGTGACTTCTTCAATACTTCTGTGAGTTGTTGCTCCTTCGACACTGAGTTTTTCTCAAATGCAGTGCCGTTGCCGCCAACAGCACGACTCTGTAATTATCACATTAGTTCTTAATTTAGTCTTCAGACGATGCTGCTTAATGTAACCAGTTTTCATAAGCTTTTCAAAACCGAATAAAGACTTTAATTTTTAAATCAAAACATACAAGTGGATCTTTTAGGTTAGATATAAGCAATATAAGGATTCATGGATTATATAAGGATATCTCACGAGTCATGAGCGTGGAGTAACATTTTATTTTATCAGATTCCTGCCAAAATCAAGAACATTCAAAAGTGATAAAAAATATGTACCTAACTAACTAAATAGTGATGAAAATGGTCACTCACCAACTTGTCTCTGTAGGGCGCAAACACTTTGATAAAATGACGAAACATCTCCAGAAACGATTCGCTGGATATTTATAATGTTTTATTATTTAAATACAATTTACTCGGATAGCATTTATAAATTATTGTAATCACATTATTTTATTGTTTTCTATATTTACATAACATCACATAACATAATGTCAATCTCTCTCTTGTGCTCTCTCTGGTCTGGTCTGTGTGTACTGTGTGGTCTACCGACTACCGTAGTGATTACTGTATACTCTTTGTGGTCTACTCAAGGCTCAAAAGACCTAGAACCAGAGCCGTAAAACCAGTTTAAAAAATGGGTCTACTCATCAAAGAGGAAGTAAGCCACATGTAAGGACTTCGTTTGTGTTGGTGACTGGTGTTAGCCTTTTGTTTCTGGTCGGTGGTGTTAGCTCGCGGGCGTACTCTGCTTTTTGGAGTGTTTTTTTTGTTAAAACTGACTGGGATGCGCTCTAAAGGGGTGTCGTGTGTGTGTCGACGAGCGCCGGCACAGACGGGGTCCATACTTATGTAGTTTCCCTAACTTGTTACAAATAACTACAAACTTGACATTGGCTTATCTTTGTAAAGCCAGACGAGAGAGAAAAAAAAGCCCATGTGCTCATGTCAATTCACATTTGTCAATGTCATAATGGCCATAGCCATAAGCAGTGACGGATTAACCCTTAATGAAATTAAGCAATTGCCTAAGGCATCACGTCTGAGGGGGCACCAGAAGAAGCACAAAAAAAAAATCCGTCCTTAGGGCATCACGTCTCACTCTCACGTCACCAAAAACCACACCAAAAAAAGTTTCTAGGACTAATTTGAATATTAGCTCGTTTTAAGTTGACATAGAGTCCGATCTAGAGTCATAACCCCACTCCCGCTTGCCCACTCGCTGCCCGCTTGTGCATTCAACAATTCGAATTTAATTACTCCACTTCTAGAGTACATTACATCTCATCATCTTATTTTACAAAAAACTAATGTTTTTAGGCGGTAAAGGTTTAAAGACCGATTTTAGTTGACATACGGGTAGGGGGGCCCACAGGCATGGATTGCTTAGGGCATTGATTGATTTATAGTAGTCTTAATCCGTCACTGGCCATAAGTCTTTTTTTTTCTCTCGTCTGGCTTTACAAAGATTAGCCAATGTCAAGTTTGTAGTTATTTGTAACAAGTTAGTTAAACTATACAAGTATGGACCCCGTCTGTGCCGGCGCTCGCCGACACACGCACGGCATCCCCTTATAGCGCTTTCCAGTCAGTTTTAACAGAAAAAAAACACTCCAAAAAGGCAGAGCACGCCCGCCAGCTAACACCAACGCAGACGAAGTCCTGGCCATAAGTCATAACAAAAACACGTGTTTGTAAATTTAATATTTTAAAAAATGTGTAAAATTAAGTAAAAGAATTAATAATGCCTCCATATAAAGCAGGATTATTAAAAAGGAAAGTTGATTCCAATAAATCGGACAAAAACTCTACGGACGACAAAGTGAGAACTAAGAACTCTAGTGGAAACCGGTTAAATATCTGATAGATGTTGTTTTTATGGTATTTATTCATTTTATAGGAATCAGGCAGTAGTAATGAAGCTGAGAATTTAATTGAAGGCGAGTTGGACGCGCAGGATGACGCCACGGACTCGGAACACGAAGCAGCCGCTGCTTCAGATGGTGAAGTAGATGTAAGCAATGCATGGCCTTGGCTTCTGAAACTAAATTTTATTACTAATTTGATTTCATCGTTGATCATCGGCGCTGTGAAACCGCACCAATCTTTTAACGGACCAGGAACACTCGTTAGTGATGTACACATTGAGCTGTCAGCACTGACAATCGGCATAAGAAGAGAACCAGCACTACCAAAAGTTATTTATTTAATTTCAATACATTATATTGTAGATAGATAATAGAGATATAGTAAAATCTGTAATTAAAGTAATGATTGTTGCAGGAAGTAGTATTTGACGACAGTGCAGTCTCCCTGCTGGAGGACGAGCAGCAATCCGACCAGTCTTTAGATGAATCATCAGTAAGGAATTATTTTCATTTCTATGGGATTATACTTAACTCTGGGTTAAACACTGGGTTTTATAGTAGATTTGTGATTTAGTTTTGTTCATAGAGCAAATACATCACTTATCACTAACTGTTCTGGAGTAGTATCTGGCACACAAAGCAAAATCTTGGGGCCACACAAGTGGCTTTTGAGCTGATCAGACAAAGATCTAGGGAACTTTCTTTGAGTTTTAGTATGAGTCCAAAATTCATTTGTTTAGAAATGATGCTTGTTCTAGGATTTAACAGATTCGGAAGAAAATGACAGTGATATTGAAGATGCTAGTTCAGAAGCAAGCGACAGCAATAACAGGATAAGTGACAACCAGGAGGAAGATGACAGTGGCGCTGAGACTGGCACCGCTCCCTCAGCCGGCTCCAGCGATGAGTCCTCCAAGAAACCACAGGATAAAGCAAAAACACAGAGCCCTAAACCAAAGCCAACCCCTAAACAAAAGGCTCAGCAGGTTGACAAGAAGCAGAAAAGGAAGGTTGATAAGAAGCAGAAGAAGTTGTCCAGTGTAGATGTACTAGCTAATAAGATTAAAGAAACTAAGGTTGCAACTGAACCCGTGCAGCAGAGAGGTGATTTAAATTAGTTTTCATGTCAGTTTTGGCATATTTTGACTAGTTTTTTGTACTTCATTTGGCTACTGGTAAAAAAGATTCTTTTTAATTGTCCTGTTAAAAACTGTTTGCCATAGATGAATATGAGTCAGGCGACACGTCTGATGAGGAGGACAGAGTGAACACGGTGGGCGAGGTGCCCATGTGGTGGTACAACGAGTACCCGCACGTGGGCTACGACCTGGACGGCCGCCGCCTCATCAAGCCGCCGCAGAGAGACCACATCGACGACTTCCTCAAGTGAGCATGAGTCGGGTGACACGTCTCCCCCACCTTCCCCCTCATCCACCCTATCTCTGACCTTCCCCCAACTCCCTTATTTATTTTATGAATAACGTAACTCTGAATGCAGACTGGTTTCAGGCAGCAAAGGCGCCATTTTTGAGCTAGTAAGGTGAAAATAACTATTTTTTTTTCTGACTTTATCAGTTTAGTTCGGCAGTTTCAGTTTTTCAGCCAAACAATTCAATGAACACAAAATAAAATCATTTTGGCAATACTTGCAATAGAGATTTATTATTGTGGTATAATTGTTGTATCTCCAATACAATAATTGTTGTTTTTTGTTGTGTGTGTGTGATAGGAAGTGCGAAGACCCGGAGTTCTGGCGCACGGTGCGCGACCCAGCCACGGGGCAGGACGTGGTGCTGTCCAAGGAGGACCTGCAGCTCCTAGAGCGCATCAGAACTTCGCGAGTGCCCACGGCAGACCACGACGAATATGAGGTATTTGCACTAATGTCATGTCTGTTTGCATTATATTCTTCATTACAGTTACAGTTTGATAATTTTAGAGTAAAGGTAGTGTTTTGGCCCACTCTTATCCCTCAAAGAGATTCACTTACAAGATAACACACACGATAGTTGAAAGCAAATATGAAGACAATTACGAGGATCATCTACTTGATCCTTATATGTTATCACAACATGTGGAGTCCATGAAACCAAGTGACATTACCAAACTATACAACTATATCAGTTCTGATACGCGTCGGCACAACGAGTTGACTATAGGAACCGTTTTCACACCCATGAAGCAGACACAGTATCACAGTATATCACAGTGTTCAAACAATTCACTTCCTTCAACCAGCTTTCCTAAATAGACTAATTTGTTATGGCAACAATATCTCAAGAATTTATCGCACTGTCGTACAACTACTGCCATCACGCGGCGCCGCTATCGGTGTAGCGAGACCAAACGTGGAACAGTCTAACCCAACAGTCGACGGCGTTCCATGAACCAGGTGAATAAAATAAGGACGTTTCATTTCTATTGATTTACATTTTTCACTGATGCATTTGCAGTGCCAAAGTAATGTATGCCATTTGGCTTGAAATATACATAATTGGAGGTACTGAGGCGCTGCGTGCTGAGGTGCTCCAGTGGCGACCTCGCACCAACAACTACTCACCCTTTGTTATTGTTGTTAATGATTTCCAGCAAGACACTCAGAACTGCTGGACGCAAGATTGTATTCTTTGTTTGGCAGAGGAATATCGATCTGAAATGAAGACAATACTTGCGATTTTAAGTTTCATTCCACATTCAAGCGATCTGAATTATTTTCAAAAATTAACTGTTAGAATAAAGTTTGACGTGCGTCAGAAGGCACTCTCTCCGCTCATACATTTAGCGCTAGACTGTAGACTGGCGAATGTTGTCACGTCGGCTAGTCTGAGCTGGGCTTGTGCTCCGCAGCCGTGGGTGGAGTGGTTCTCGCGCGAGGTGCTGGCGACGCCGCTGCGCGCCTTCCCGGAGCACAAGCGCTCCTTCCTGCCGTCGCGCTCCGAGCAGCTGCAGGTGGCCAAGATCGTGCACGCGCTCAAGATGGGCTGGACGAAGACGCGCAAGCAGATCGCGGACGAGAGGAGGAGGAAGAGGGTACGTTGCATGTCCGTGAAGGGTGACATTTTGGAAGCCTGGCCGCTACCGAAATGACACCTTTCACAAAGAAAGGAGCCCAATGAAATGAAAAGAGCCCTAGAATGAAAATGCAAAACTGTGTAGTAACACAATCAAAATAATTGTTTTAATCTGAACATTACATTCAGATATGACCTCATTAGCAAAACCACCTCAAATTCTACTAAAATTTAATCATGAACCCTTTCATGATTTTCATCACTGAGGCCAAACTTGGAACTCATTTCCAAGCAAAATGGCCTGAAGTTTCAGAACAGTTGTTCTGAAATTGTGTCCTAACTGCTTCATGATTTGGGTGACATTTATGTTACTTCTTTGTTATGTTTATTTTGAAGTTTGATTTGGTGGTTGGGTAGGAGCGGAACTTCTACAACTTGTGGGGTTCCAGCGATCAAGCGGAGTCGTCCAGACCGGGCCCGCGCCACCTGCCCGCGCCGCGCCGCCCCTTGCCCTCGCACGCCGAGAGCTATAACCCGCCCCCGGAGTATCTGCTGGACCACAAGGAGGTACGTTACGACCTCTCCCTCTGTAATGGTTCCAAGACCTGGTACAGAACCGTGTTCATCACACGTTGCAGATGAAGGAGTGGGACAAGCTGGCGGAGACGCCGTGGAAGCGCAAGTACACGTTCCTGCCCACCGCGCACAGCTGCCTGCGCGCCGTGCCCGCCTACCCGCGCTTCGTCCGCGAGCGCTTCCTGCGCTGCCTCGACCTCTACCTCGCGCCGCGGGCCATCAAGATGCGGGTGAGTGAGCGCGCTCCGCCCCGTCCCTTCCTTGTACAATGGAGACATCGTCGCGTATACAGATGTGACCAATATGAACCTATACAGTAGATGACAGGTAGCCAATCTTTACATTCGTTTGCGAATATTATTAGCGAATTTCACACGTCAGCAAGACATAGCCTCCACTAGCCACTCCTATACGCAAGTTTGGGTTCGTTTGTTGGTGGCTGCAATTCGTCGCGCGCTTGAAGGTGCGTCTCGGACTTCATTAAATAAATAAATAACCAACCTTTATTCAACCAAAAATACAAGCATCTCCGAGACAAGTGCCCATCGAGATTAGTATCCACTTTGTCTGAACGAGGCGTGCCTCGGCTCGAGCGTTGGGTGCTGGCTCAGTGGCTTGCCGCGTCTCCTTCGCTTCTCTCTGCGACTGTAGCGATACGACACGAACACGCCCGTATCGCTATATTGTGTCAGTAGTCGCACATAAGTATTGGTACGCTCCTGTGTCGCCAGGGGTCGCTAGGATAAGAATATGTTTTGGTTCAGTTGACGATCAGCGCGGAGGACTTGGTGCCGAAGCTGCCGTCGCCGCGCGACCTGCAGCCCTTCCCCACGGCCGAGGTGCAGTGCCTGCGCGGCCACGGCGCGCTGGTGCGCAGCGTGGACTTCGACCCGTCGGGCCAGTACGTCGTGTCGGCGAGCGACGACGGCACCATCAAAGGTAACGCGTTGTATACATGGAGGACTCGGCCAGCTCCCAGTCTAGCCGAGTCCTCCACACTTTTACTCACTGAGTGAGCAAAAACGATTTTTGCTCACTGGTTTTAGACAGCAAAGGCGTCCTTTTTGAGTTAGTGAGGTGAAAAAGTTTTTTTGTGGTAATAAATAGCTACAATTATAGTTAGAATGGCCCCTAGAGTGAGTGGTGTGTGGTGTGTGGGTGTTGCAGTGTGGGAGACGAGCACGGGGCGCTGCCTGCGCACCGTGGAGCTGGGCGAGGCGGTGACGGCGGCGGCGTGGACGCCTGTGGCCGGCCTCAGCCTCGTGGCCGTGGCGCTGGGGCGGCGCCTGCTGCTGCTCAACCCGGGCGCGGACATCGGCGCCGCGCGCGTGGCGCGCCGCACGGACGAGCTGCTGCAGGACGAGCCCAGCCAGCACGACGCCACCAGTGAGTACCGACTCCTGCCTGCAGGTGGCGCAAATAAATAGCGCTTCTTGTTACGACCACAATTCAATACGCACAGCGGTGCAGCCTGAAATTTAGCAAACGCCTCCGCCTCCCAAATCCACTCACTCCCTCCCCTCTATCCCCTCCCTCTCTTACTTCCATCTCGACTCGACCGCGACAATAGGAAGATCTTCCACCCAGCGGTTATACTCGGGGACCGCTGCTCCAAGAATTGTATCTCGGAACTTGTATATGTATTATTCTGAGAGTCTTCTGAGGCTCAATTCATTAGCGCGATTCAGGCTTCGTAGTGAGTGATCGAAGATACATGTGGCGCCATCTAGTAACATCGGTGTAAATTTGTAGCGGTCCCCACATTCGCAAGATGTCGCTTCTAAATTCAATCAGTCAACAATGCTTGATACATGAACCCCAGCCTGATAACTCACGACCCACGCTCTAGATGGCAGCACGGGTAGCTCAAGGAGAAACACGCAACTTTCAATCGCATTGACAGAGCGTTTACCAAATTGCACTATATATAGAAGTTTCAACGCATAACCGTCGGCCCAGCTGGCGCCCCGAGCACAACACCGCTCGGAGGGGAATTTCCCTATTGGTACGGTCGAGCACACAGACACAGCTCCCGTACAAGTTAAAACGGTCTCAAGGCTTGCAGTGCCTTATGTGTGTATGATCTGTCTTTTTTGTATTTACTAAAGTCCTCCGATAGCAAATAATGATTGTACGTTGCAGTGGACGAGCGCACGTCGTCCTGCGTGCAGTGGCAGCGCGCCGACGCGGCGCAGTGGGCGCGCGGCGTGCGGCTCGCGCTGGCGCACTTCCGCCCGCTCACGCACGTCAGTAGCGTCTATTGTAACTATACACAATCAGTTTACAAGGGAATTCATAGAACTTCTTAGTAGCTGGCAGTAAATGGTCGACAAACAAGTCAACTGTTTCAAAACAAATAAAATTTCTTTACTGCGAGTAAACAGTACAGTTGTAACTAAAACAAAAAAGGTACAGCCATATTCGATTTGTTTGCAATATTTTTATGATGTAACAACTTTTACATAATTTTCATAAAATTCTGCGTAAAATTATTAGTAGTAGCATAGTAGATTGCCATGTTTTTTTACTTGTCACATGATAAAAATATTTTGTTCATAAATAAATTCCCAAACGTGTTTATTTATATTATTTCATAGCTATAGTTGCTTGATTTCCTTTGAGCAATATTTTATTGAATTATGAATCGCTTGTAAAACATCGAACGATGACGATGAAGGAGATAGTTGACTTTGGAGGGCGTGCCGCAGGTGTCGTGGCACGCTAAGGGCGACTACCTGTGCGCCACGCTGGCGGACGCGGCGTCGCGCGCCGTGGTGGTGCACCAGCTGTCGCGGCGTCGCAGCCAGCTGCCCTTCCGCCGCGCCAAGGGGCTGGTGCAGTGCGCGCTGTTCCACCCGCACCGGCCGCAGCTGCTGGTGGCCACGCAGCGCGTGGTGCGCGTGTACGACCTGCTCAAGCAGGAGCTGGTGCGCAAGCTGCAGACCGGCGCGCAGTGGATCAGCGCGCTGGCCGTGCACCCCGCCGGCGACAACCTGCTCGTCTCCTCCTACGACCGGAAACTCATCTGGTGAGAGCGCGAGTCCCACGCACGATCTTACAGCATTATATATACGACAGATTTATTGCTACACTTCAATAGATTCGATTCGAAAGCACTTGCAAGTTTACTAGATTAAAAGCTATTCTGCTGTGTGTTTGATTATATATATATTGTTTTGAATGTGTGGAATCGCGCTCACCGAGTCCCGTCCTCAGGTTCGACCTGGAGCTGTCGTCGCGGCCCTACCAGACGCTGCGGCTGCACGGGCGCGCCGTGCGCGCGCTCGCCTTCCACCGCCGCTACCCGCTGTTCGCGTCCGCGGGCGACGACCCCTACCTCGTGGTGTCGCACGGCATGGTCTACAAGTGAGTCGTTGCTGCCACCATCACTTGATGATTGAGTCATTCCAAATACACTCTCAGATGATACCTTGGAATTGGAAGTATTCAATTATTCGGTGGCTTTATTTATCAGCTGAGCTTTAAGTTTGTGACAAATGATACCATTAGTAACTTGGTGAAGTTTGATAGTAATCGATGGTCGTCCCGCAGTGACCTGCTGCAGAACCCGCTGCTAGTGCCGCTGAAGCAGCTGGCCGGCCCCGAGCGGCGCGGCGAGCTGTGCGTGCTGGGCCTGCGCTGGCACCCCGCGCAGCCCTGGCTGCTGGCCGCCGCCGCCGACCACACGCTGCGGCTGTACGCCTAGGGCAGCACCGCTAACGCACATATACCAATTACAATACGAGCTGGTTTCATTGCCCCTATTTCTTGTAGATATTATATAACTATGACAGCATCATAAAGTACAGAATATGCTAGTGAGCTAGTGTCTAACAAATAGGCTAATATAAAGAATTCGATGAGAAAAGAGCTAGGTTTTATACAGGGTGGTCAAAAAGTCGTGGATCAAACGCAATAGGGAGATAGAGGAGATAATTTCCAGCAAAAAAAATTTCTACATCATGGCCATATTTAAATTGCCCTAAGAGTTATGAATATTTTTGAGTTTTTTAACAAAATACCAGATTCTCTTACAATTTGAGTAATTAAAAAAAAAATAGATAAAAAACCATAAAACAAACGATGCTGTGTCATTACTAGATAATGTATCAGCACTACAAACCTTCTATTGAGGCTCTGGCTACCAAATTACAAGAGCAATTAATTTTTTTTTTAAACTTTTAAAGCGTTACCAAAAATTATGTGTCACTTTAAAAGCGCACTGTGAAAAAAAAATGTACTACGGAAAAGTGACCCTGTATTAGAAAAACTTGCTGATTTAATGCCAATTTAAATGAGGTATAACACATTACTCTTTGTTTCGTAATTCTGGTATTATAATCGTTTTTTCAAGTCAAGGTGCAAATTTCAGTAGATTAGTTTAATTCAAAATAATTTTGAAGATTATCATGCTGCTAGTTAAACTGGTAGTTTTTTGTACGTTGGAATGCTAGAAACATCACTGTGCTTGTCATACTTAAAATTTGTGAAAAGAACAGAAACTCTTCACTACCACCACGTGCCAGAACTACCCAGAACGCCCTCTTTTCTAGGAAACAAAAGGATAAAGAAACTATGCCTCTAGTTCACACTAATCATCCTTTCTATTTGCATTGTTGGAATAAGGAAGGATGTGAAAGAGGGTCTTAGATGGTCTAGTCAATCAGTCTAGATACCTAGCCTATTGCACATGTTGCACTAAAAATGTTCAAGCCTTCAAGGTCTATTACCTACTATAGCAACCATAGCGAAAAATCGTAGGTCTATTATAGCAACATTCCAAAAAGATGACGTTAATCTGTAATCTATGGAATGTGACATTTTCAGTGTTGTCAACGTTTAGCAGTTTTAATTCAAATTAGAATTACTTATTAGTTACTAAAAAACCGATGCCACATTACAATAATTATTCTAATTGGTGACACGGCTGTCAGAATTGTAGTTTCTACATGATAACTGTTATTTTTAAAACAATTATTACCCAGCAAAAACTTTCAAAACAAAAAAGGGTCTAATTTTGTATACCTACTATAATGCCATAACTATATGATAATTTCTGTCTAGTTGGAACAGTTATTAGTTTTTCAAAATCAGGATAAAAATTAATAAATTGGCTGTCACCAGGAATAATAAGCTAGTTACTTTAATTTTGCTCATCAAGATCAGCTCACGCAACTATAATGATATAGCCGTTATCTGGTACCGTTTTATAATATTGCTACCAGGGTGTGACTAACCGACATAGCTCAAAAGATTAGCAAGCTGAAGTGGCAATGGGTAGGCCATGTCTGTCTCAGAACCGACGGCCGATGGGGCAGACCGCGTACCGGCAAGCGCAGTGTGGGACGACCTCCGGCCTGCTGGACCGATGACCTGAAGAAGGCAGCGGGGAGCGGAAGAATGAGAAAGGCGGAGGACCGTGTTTGGTGGCGCACTCTTTGAAAGGCCTATGTCCAGCTGTGGTCGCTTACAGGCTGATGGAATGGAATGGTGTAGACTGAGCTCTGGTGACCGATTTTCATTGATGTGTTAATCCTCAGGGTTAAACAGATTTAGTTAGATCAACTTGGAAAGTAAAACATCTGATCGACCTAACTATCTAACTAGTTAGTTAAATACATTTCATTCAAATTGTTATAGTACGTTTCAACGAATAGTACTTATGGCATTATGTTGGCTCCCCTGTCTGTCCAAGTCATTGGCACCATATTTGCATAAGAAGACGCAGATTTTGTTTATTTTCATTTGATTTTCCTGAATGAATGAAATGAAAATCAAATGAAAATAAACAAAATCTGCGTCTTCTCATGCCAATATGGTGCCAATGACCACCCAACAGACAGGGGAGCCAACATAACGCCATAAGAACTATTCGATGAAACGATCTATAAGGCTGATTGAGAATAGATCTGTGATCAGCAAGGAGCCAAGGAGGATTACAGAATATGTTGATGATGATTGTACATCCATACCTACTAATATTATAAATGCGAAAGTGTGTCTGTCTGTCTGTCTGTCTGCTACGCTTTCACGGCTCAACCGCTGAACCGATTATTAATGAAATTTTGTACAGACTTAGGATATATTCCGAGGAAGGACATAGGCTACGTTTTATCCCGGAAAAACAAATAGTTCCCGCGGGATTCCTAAACACTCATCCGCTTGATCGATTTGTATGAAATTTGGTACCGAGGTAGCTTGCATCCCTGTAATTGACAAAGGCAACTTTTTATCCCGGAATATCAAACAGTTCCCACGGGATCTTCGAAAACTTAAATCCACGCGGACGAAGTCGCGGGCATCCTTTTGTAATAAAATAATTATATCAGATTAAGTCCTACTTTTATTAGGCTGGTATTACTATTTTCTAGAAAACAGCAGCTGTCAAGTGTCAATTGTCATAATTATTCAACGAATTCAACCAAAGACAAAAAAAGCACGACGCTTTGTCTTTGTAGTTTGTGCTTGGTGGTGAACGGCTTGGTGCATTGGATTTGGAGCTCTTTTTTTTTAATTTCTTTTCTTCGTATTTCGTAAATTGTATATATAAATCGTATCTCGGGATGTTCCTTGTGTTTTTATGACGCGCTTATTAATAAATGGATAGTTTTCTACACTAAGTAGTGAACGTAAATTCCGGGTTTGTTTATTACGTTATTTATGTACAATTTTTAAAAGTGATCTATGATTAGGTCGTTATTTTTGGTCATACCGGACGCACTCGAAGTACCTACTTAATGTTTGAAAGTGATTTTTCTGAGTGAACTGAGGTGTGAGATATTCGGAAGATCGGACGAGTGCTAGAGTGTCCGGGGATGAGCGGTTGAGTGTCGAGTGGCAACGCTGGCGGAGGCAGCGGCCGCGATGTCGGAGCCGGGCGAGGCGCCGGCGGGCGAGGCGCCGGCGCTGGACGAGCGCGACCTGGAGCCCCGCACGCCGATGAAGCGCCTCGGCTCCACCAGGAAGCTCGCTGCGTTCAACAGTAAGTCCTCACAATGCATTCAAACGACATCTGTGTGCTTATTCATTCTTCTGAATCACATTGAACATTCTTATTAGGGACACATTTTTGTCAATTTATTTATTTATTTTTATTTTTTATGGAGACACAGTATTAAAAATAAACAATAGTTAACACAAATACAAAGCACACACACCGCAGCAGTCTTCAACGAAAAGTTTACACACATAATAGCCAGGTATAAATAGGAAAAGAACAGAAAATAGGAATTGTATCTATGTATTTACTTTGCTTATGTTTGTAAACTACAAAACTTGTAAATATCTAAGTACTTTCTTACAAAAATAAAAATTAATCACTGATTTAATTCATTTTAGTGCATGAACATAATACTATAACTTGCTTTAGATAAATTAATATTGTTCAGTTCCACACACTCATAATAAAATCCAGCTTCTTTGAATGTTTGTGTCTGCAAAACTCGAAAACTCATTGATGGATTGAGTTGAAATCTATATAATTTGTATATAAGAGTGTTGTTAAGTATATCAAAGTATCAGACAGTCCTAGCCAACTGTGGCTGACTTTAACTATATAGGTAATTTAAATATTGTTTCATATGATGAACTGAAATATGATGTTGATTGTCAAAGATCTTCACTGAGGTTTTTTTATTACCTAATAACATCTAGATGCTGTATCCAAAGTAGCATAAGACTGAACCCTAAAGATATGAGCTACCTAATAACATATATATTACTAGTGACCTATCCTGGCTTTACACAAGTAGCTTATTCAATTTATGCAGGGATCTCTATTTTTTTTTTTAAATAAAATACAATCGATGTTATTAAGGAATAATGTAGCTTTCTACTGGTGAAAGAATTTTCAAAATAGGTTCAGTAATTCCAGAGGTTACTTTGTACAAACAAACCTACAAACTTTACCTCTTTATAAATATTAGTATAGATTAAAAGTAAAATCCAATAAAAAGTTATGCCTGAAAACTCAAAACACATACAAATATACAATGTACCAGTCGACCCACGTCCTGAATTCAAATCAAAAATAGTGTTTGCAAGTAACAAATAGTGCATGCGTGTGATAATGGTGTCAGAGGTCACAGTATCAGCCGTGGGGGTCAACGCCTGCCACATTACACTCCTGCACCCACAACGGCAGGAGGCAACGTTCCCCATGCCATTACATTTTAAACTTCACTAAACATGCACTTTTCATAAGTAACTATTTACTTAAGGGTTTTGTGGCTGCTTTTTATTGCTTCTACTACACAGTGTGTGTGTGTGTGTGCGTGCCGCCGCCGCCGGGGCCACATGACCCAACTGAGTGGTGACTGGTTGAGGCAATTGTGACTTGCAGTACAGTCAGTTAGGAAACTACTACTACTGACACACTACTGAGTACTACAAGTTTGAAATGTCCCTGTTTCTTAAAAGAACCAGCAAGAATATCAATAGTTTTAGTTTTTTTAACATTTGAAGATATTTACATAAAGAGCTTTGAAAGTAGATATAGCTTACTAAATAAATATGATTTCATTTCTCTCGGTATAAAGGTTTATCTTTAATTCTTTATGTGCTGTTATACCTACATAGTACATAGTTGGTAAAGGTTAAGTTAACAATTTCAAGAAAATAATTACAGCAAAGTAGTCGTCATTGACTGATTGCTGGCCCATGCCTGAGCAGAGTCCCTCAACAATGACAAGTGTGGAGGCAGATTTTCCACATCTTTGAGAATATCATGGAGAACTCTCAGGCATGCAGGTTTTCTCACAATGTCCTTCAAAGGTAAAGCAAGTTATATTTAATTGCTTCAAATGCACATCACTCAAAAAAGTTGGAGGTGCGTGCCCGGGCTCGAATCTCTGACGCCCTGTCTATCTTAACCGCTAAGCTATCATCCCTCAGTGTACCTACTTTGTAATATCATGCAGTTAATTATCTGAGTTGAAAGCGAATTAGATGATGAGTAGCGGCAGCGTGTGCGTGTCAGTCAGCGGCAGTTGTTGCTTCTGTGTATCGTTGCGTTGCTACGTGTGCGACGGACGAGCTGCTGGACGTAGCGCGGTCTGCCCCGCGCTCCGCGCCCCGCGCCCCGCGCACCCGCGACAAGACAAACATTCCCGATTTGTAGTAGCGTTTCGGATATTGACAGTTTATCATGATGCCCCTTCGTTGGGTTTCTTGAAAAGTAAAAATACTAACACATAGATATATATACCTACTTACACACGCTATCAAACAAGTAGGTAGGTACTCGTAGGTGAAATACTTCAATAGACTTTGCAAGTTCTCACGATACTAGATCGAAAGTCTTTAAAGGTATCTAGGTACCTACGTGTAATCTATGTTTTTGTGACTTGTGAGGCGCAACCTCAGGAGGAGAATTATAAATAAATACGCCTAGCAACACTCCAGCAGAGCGGAGTGGAGGCGAAACACTCCAGCAGAGCGGAGTGAAGCGGGGACGCGGTACCTCTTTGCTTGATCGATATAGAGCGTCAGGCATTTTGACTCGGCTCAGTTTTGGCCGGAACGGATTGCTTACATCCGCATCCGCCTGTTGATGTCATCCAGCCTGCCAAAGTAGGTCCTGTAGGCTAAAAAGTTGAAAAATATAGTCCATGTCGCATCATGATTGTTGATTTGGTGGCGAGCAACAGCTGCGCCTGCGCCGCGACGCACGTGTTCCTGCTCGAGTTGTGGTCAATTGCAAATTAGTCGCTTACTGAGTTTGTAACTCAGTAAATAAACAATCGATCTATCTTCCAGCTCAATTATTGTATCAGATTCAGTCGAGCGCACCGCACGTAACTCACCGACTAAAGATACTACAAGTATGAAGTATCCAGCAGTCGCAATAATTGAATATTTCCGTCGTAGAGGGCAATTCCTCCGGGCCGCAGCCCGCGGCGACGCCGGCGCGCGGCGTGGGCGCCGCGGCTTACTGCAGAACGCGTGTTCACTCTACCCTGCATCAATATCATCATTCAAAATTCATGCCTTAAAGTGTTCGCAGTCCTATTAAGGCCTGTCATACTTTTTCCCAACTTAGGATGCAATGGACGTGGTGCTCGCGCTACAAACGAAGCTCTGACAAGTAGCTCTGAAGCGCAGTACAGTACCCCTCGGGGTCGCGGAGCTCAGGCGGCAGTCGCTGCACACGGGTACAACCACTTGTCGGCACGATCAATGGCTGCCTCGGCAATCTAACGAGGCGCTGCAAACTCCTCACTAAACCTGTACAACCTGGGCCCCGCCTGGGCGGATGCGCTTCGAGTGTAACGACCTGATCTAGCAACGTGGTGGCTGTGCTGAGGCGTGCCGTCGGCGCACGCGCAGGCGACAGGCTTCCAGCAAATCCTTCCATTGCTAAATGATTTATTTATTTACGTATGTAATGGTTGGAAGTGATTGTTTCCGCACTCGTTGCTTTGGCGTTATGCCGTGCGCGGCGTGCGCGGCGCCAGCGACACCATGTCAATATTAAACTATGTAGTGTAAGGTTATTTTTAAAAATTGATTTGAGTTGTCAAAAATAATATAAAATTATTAATTTATCTAATGCAGGTAGTTTGATAAAATCGATATTTCGCTCATTCGATGTCATACAATCTGTTGCTAGGAGGCCAACAAGATTGAACTTGCATAAATACGGGTGTTTCGAAGGTTTTAGTTTAGTCTCCTTCTGAGATTCGGAGCGATATCGCATATTTTCGGTATTTGGGTTGTGAACTAGATAATTAGATGTTGTGATAGCAATCACGCTCTAATTAAATTATTTATTTTGGCATTAGTTTGTTTAGATTAAAACTCTCGGATAACCTTGCACATTAAACTTGTGTTTTTTTGTGTTGGTTTTGGAGAGGACATTCCAATAATTCGATAAAAATATTTAAATAATACCTGCTTTTCTGAGTGACGCCAATAGTAGGTACCTACCCGGGTAGTACAAACGTAAGTAGGTATATTGTGCGAAAGTAATATAGCTTATTTGTTTTATGGGACAGTTTGTTGAAATTCTCCTCCTAAAGTCCTCAGTACCTTCCCAGATCTGTGTGTTCCACCGTAGCGCCTAAACTACTGGACTGATTTTGATGAATAAGGTGTCAATCGATTTCATCGTAAAAGTCCTGGTGACATAGGGTACTTTTTATACGAAAAAATTGAACTAACGGATATTACATGAAAAAAGTGGAAGTCTCCAATTTTTTTTTGCTTATTGTATGGAGTGGGGGTGTCAAATGAAAGAGGAAAAATTCTGAGTTCATAAATATAAATGTACTACAACATTAAAATATATCAAGCGACAGATAAACAATTTTACTAAGTATAATATTTCAGCGTTTATTAAGACGATCGCAGTCGAGTTTTAGTTTTCAACTTTATTGGAGTTTTTTTTTTGTTAAAAGTGGCCGGTTGTTGTGTTTTACTGGTGTTTGTTGGTGGTGGAACTGACTGGGAAACGCTCTACAGGGGCGCCGCGCGTGTCGGCGAGCGCCGGCACAGATGAAGTCCATACCTATACATAGTTTCCCTAACTTGTAAATAACTACAGACTTGACATTGGCTAATCTGTGTAAAGCGGGACGAGAGAAAAAAAAAAAGGAAACGGCGTAAACACGACGACGCGACGTGTTGCAAATCGTGGTCGAGAGCTCGTCACCAACGCGATGACAGATGTGAGTGAAACGAAACGTACATAGACAGCTATGCTCGCACTGTAAGGAATTGGAGACGTGTGATCGAGTGTTGAATTGACGATATCAACGACGTCAACAACGACATCATCCGCTGATCCAGACAAATCTGTACCAGTAACCACAGCACGGCGCTCCGTGCGCCACCCGTCCCCCGCTACTGCACATGCGGGACAAGCGAGCAACACGCAGCACCTCAGCTCATGGTAACAATAGCTAGTAGCAATACGGTGAATTCAAAGTCATCTAATTACTCAAACAATAAGCCCGATTTGCACAGCGCTGCTTCATACTCGACCTATAAAGAAAAAGAGTCCTTGGATTCGACGTCTCCTTTGTGGAATTCATTATACAAATTAGTAGCTATTACATTGACTGGCATTGTATAAATCTCTCATAAATAAACGAGTGGCTCTAGCACGAAGCGGGTACGATACGAGTTAAATATTCACTAGCACTAACTCTACTATGCCTAATGGAGCTGTAGGGTAGGTAAGCAAATCGCGTGATTCCACGTGCAGTTGTTCGTCTTGTCTACCTGTCGTAGAGTCGTGATAACTTAGTGGTTAAAAGTTAAACATGCGCCTCTACATATAGCCCAGTACCCAGGTTGGTTTATCTGGAAAGTTTTCAGAATGTTATGCAAATTGGTGGTTTTATAGATTTCGATTTGCTCTTTCCGAATTTTTATTTTGCCACCCCGTACCTTTGCCGCTCGCGCCGCCATCTTGGAAAAATGGCGCCCAAAAACAGTTTTTTCACGATAACTTCTTTCCCACTCATTTTACGATAAAAATGGCTATGTAACAATTAAACTAGAGATAATTTCCTACAATTTGTGTAGTCACCTTTTTTGTAGACTCAATTTGGCTAAATAACTCATTTCCACACCACCATGTGGTAGAGTGAGTGGCGTGATTTTTTTATGGTATCTCCAGGAGACGGTAGTCACCTTCAATTTAAGCCATCACTTCGTTCAGAGAATACTAACACTCTTCAGAATTCTGCTCGAGATAAGAGTAAATATACTGCATCGCAGTTTCGATCTCACGTGCATATGAGCCTTTTTTTGGGTTTCGAACCCAAAGGATGCCAACGGGACCTTATTACTAAGTCTCCGCTGTCATCCGTCCGTCCGTTTGTCTGTCAGCGGGCTGTATCTCGTGAACCGTAATAGATAGAGAGTTGAAATTTTCACAAAATGTGTATTTTTTTTTTCATGACGGCCATTTTGATATTTTTATTATTTGTTATTATAACGGCAATAAAAATACACATTCTGTGAAAATTTCAACTTTCTACCTATTACGGTTCACGAGATACAGCCCGCTGACAGACAAACGGACGGACGGATGACAGCGGAGACTTAGTAATAAGGTCCCGTTGGCATCCTTTGGGTTCGAAACCCAAAAAAAAGGCTCATATGCACGTGAGATCGAAACTGCGATGCAGTATATTTACTCTTATCTCGAGCAGAATTCTGAAGAGTGTTAGTATTCTCTGGACGAACTGATGGCTTAAATCAAAGGTGACTACCGTCTCCTGGAGATACCATAAAAAAAAATCACGCCACTCACTCTATCACATGGTGGTGTGGAAATGAGTTATTTAGCCAAAACGAGTGTTGGGAGTGGGCTTTGTGGCGTTCGTACGCTGAAACTATTGAGTCTACAAAAAAGGTGACTACACAAATTGTAGGAAATTGTCTCTAGTTTAATTGTTACGTAGCCATTTTTATCGTAAAATGAGTGGGAAAGAAGTTATCGTGAAAAAACTGTTTTTGGGCGCCATTTTTCCAAGATGGCGACGCGAGCGGCAAAGGTACGAGGTGGTAAAATAAAAATTCGGAAAGAGCACATCGAAATCTATAAAACCACCAATTTGCATAACCTTCTGAAAACTTTCCATCTCATATTACCAAATTACTGGACTAATATCTAACTTTGCGAGCTTAAATTATGTGTTAAATATCACTTTCTTTAATGGTGAAGGAAAGCATCGCGAGGAAATGTGCACGCCTGAGGGTTCTCCATAATGTTGTCAAAGGTGTGTGAATTGTGGCAATATGCTAGCGTGGCGACTGCGGACTGCGGCCCGACGAACCCTCTCGTTCGCGATGAGTGAGAGCTGATCAACACGAGTAAGCGACTGCAGGTCAGGTGCCTGTACCTGTACCCCCCACAGCTGTAGGCCTGACGAGCGCCGGCATCGATCTTCATTCGCGATCGCACATGTGTCCAAACATCTAACATTGTACCTAGCTACTAGAATTAGTATCCATTACGGTTAAATCAGATCAGTCGAGTGCGCTCAATTGATTGTTGCATTTTTCCCAACGATACATACGTACAGGGCCAGCGCGCAGACGGTTCCGCAATCCTGGCAATTAGCTGCTCAGTAATGTCACCGAGTCTTGTCTATAACCTCACTCAGAGCTCGCTCACTGCGCGCCTTGAGTGCATTATGTTTTACGTTGCTCTTAGTGCAATTACTGACTGGGGTATCCAATACAAGCTTCTCGGCCGGTCACTACCAGTACATTAGTTAACTACAATTTATTGGTAACGGAGATTATCAGCGATCCAGTATTTATATAAGAAATACTTAGTTTTATTGTTAACCCTGAGCGCTAATACTATCTACATAAATATATTATATCAAACAAAGTAAATTCCAAAGAGTTGGAAAACGAGCGTAAACGATAGACAATGACGGAAATATTGTGGAGCACGACACAGAGAACAGCAGTTGATACCGAGGAGATTGAACGCCGCACTGAAGCTCAAGCAGCGCTTCAGTTGCTCAGGCTGACATCCATACAGCAAGTGCGCTGTACTTTGCTCAGAATTAACTTTCATTATCAGCGATATAACGCTGTCTCGTTGGAGCGTCAAAGTTGGCGCTAATCTCAGTCGAGTAGCGTCCGTTGCCTCGTGGCGTGTCGTCACCCTCTCGGCCGGAGAGCGCTACCTAACGTCGCGCGTCGGCGTGAGTCAGGGCGCGGTGGCGGCTATATTTAGCGACCAGCCGCTCTGACTCTTTGTCTGTCTGTACTCTACTCCTCCGCGAGCTCATAGCCTTTGCCATAAACTCGGTTAAGGCATTAGTCTGCCTAAGCTCCTTTGGGCTATACTACCTACTGCACTATTTTTACAATACTTGCGTAGGTACTTAATTATTAGTAGTTCATTTTATGAATATTTTTGCCTATCAAAAATGAAGACTTAAAATCTTTTAAAAATAGGCAGGAGATTCTACGTGCGATACACCGTACACGCCAGTGTTCTAGGTTTGCTATCAACACGTCTGCGTCGAAACAAATGTATCGTTTACAGTTTACTTTTCCAGTAGGTAAGGTAGTAGGTACTCACCTATAATTAATACGTCGATATGATAATTACATTCATTATTTATTATTCAAATAAGGGTCATGCAAGGAATGCCGGCGCGCGAGCCAGCTACAGGCGAGTGTCGGCGCTGCGGCTCGGAGCGGCCGCGCAGCGCAGTGTATACCTACGTAACTATACGCGATGTGAAGCTGATTGCTAGTCCCAACTTCCATGGTTTCCAAGGAGCTGTCGGATCCTGTGGAAGCCCGGCCATACAATGTAATACATATTAATAGTCTGCTTAATAAGTTACTGCTCTCCCGAACCTCGGCCTGCGCCAGCGGGGCGCGGCCCGGCGGCGCCTGGCCGCGTGTACAATAATTACTTGCTTGTAATTACTCACTAAGTAATTGCTGCCGGGGCCACGGCGCCCTCTCTACCGTTTCCGATCATTGTGGACACAATCATTACCTAACTGTTTTTTATCAATACTAATATTATAAATGCGAAAGTGTGTCTGTCTGCTTGATTTTTACGACCCATTCGTTCAATCTATTTCGTTTGTTTGTTTTTTTACCCCGGAATAACAGCGTTCCCGTGAGATTTAAAAAAAAATGTAAATGCATCATGCAGTAATATCATAAGCATTCCGGGTACCTGGTTCACTTCGCCCACTCGTGTGTCTGTCACATTGCTTCCACGTGCCGTGGTCGCTGCAAGCCACAGCATGGACACAAATAGCCTGTGGTGGCGACGCATCCGGCCGCCGCGCTCTCACGCAAGCCAATGAGCTGCCGCGAGCCCTACACACTACACAGTACACTACAGCGCTGTGGGAGCTTTTACTATCTATCTAGATTCTAGATGCTACTCATCTATGGGGATTTTAAAGTACTCCATGAGAAGTTAGCCATTGATTTGAACCTCGGTATCTCGGCCGGTGGAGCAACGATAAATGGCGATCCAACCCAAAGTGGTTGTGAACTAAACTAAAGGGGTATGGCAGTTTTAAATGCTCATAAACAGGCGTTAAAGTCTGATAATGTTACCGTCTCTGTAATACTACTCCGAGTAACAGAAAAGTTCATATACGAGTAGGTACCTGACACACCTACGGGACACACTCGTCCTGTCGCTGACATCAATCTGATTGTAACCTAACCCAGATTAAAATTAGTAGATTATGCAACATGGGGATAATGTAATGTCTTACGTCACGGGCACCTGGATAAATCCCAAGCGAACGAGGGATTTCAGAGTAACTCCCGAGCGTAGCGAGGGTGTAACATCTAGAATCCTGAGTGAAGCGCGGGATTTAGGGGTGCCCAAGACTAAGACAGCATTATCCCCAAGTTGCATACTCTGCTTTTCACACCTCGCAATCAAAATCAAAATCAAAATCTTCGTATGTTTATATAGGTACCTACCTATCTGTCTTTAGAAATATCTAGGAGCAAATCGTTTATTACACTTTGAGCACTTTTGAACACTTTTAATAGTTTCTGGAGTTAGATTATTGCTGCCATCATCGTCATCACTCGACATTTTAATTTCAAGTTAAACAAATAATTTATTTCAATAATACCATAATATAACGTTTCGCACAAGGTTTCGCAGATAAGTTTTGAAGAAAATTTTCAATAATCTTTAATCTCTGGTTCGTGAAAGAGAGAGACGCCATCACTCATCAAAGCGAGATAGAAAATTTAAATCGCGCGTGTGAAAGGGATACATACCTACCATCATACGTCGAAGCGAGATAGTTGATAACTAAAAACTTTTTGGACGCTACATTACGCCCCATGGGCTTTTCATACAACATTATTGCCCGGCTAATTCATAGGAATGTAAAGACTTAGATTACCTTTAGAATAACAGGTCAGTAATAAGGCATTCTGGAGCGAGTGGTGTGAAAATATACTTTGTAATTGTACCTGCCCTTTAATGCCCCGGCAGCTTCAGATCATCAGCAACCTCGCACCGCACTGTCAGGGGTAACAGCGGAGACGTTATCCGAGCGCCGGCCAGGGGAGAGATTAAACTATCAAGGTCAAATGAGCTCCGTCCAGTGCCCCGTTCAATTACATCGTTGACAAACAGCGTCCGCCGTTCGAACTGTCAGTCGGCTACACGCAACGTCTAGTGTTGAGGTACACCAACACGCAGGCAGTAGTGCGATCATCACTTGTCATGGTGTTTGAGACAGGGTTGGATGTGCTTGCTGGTGTAAAATGGTTGATTTTATACATCGTGCAGATACGGTGCTCGTAGAGAGACCGCTCCCGCAGCTCGCGACCACTCGGAGTTCGGACGCTCACAGACGTCGCCATCGGGTGGCCGGTGTGCGGGAGAACTATATGACGAAAACACGTTTAAAATTCTAAAAAAATGCACTTCCAATATCTATAATTGTAATAAAGAGGTCGAAACGAGTCCTCTAAAGTTTGGGCTCAGCTAAGATGCGACGCGCGACGGACGCAACAGGTGTGAGACGGACGATACATTGCTGGAGCACTCATGGAATGGTAATGCGGGATAATGTCGCGAGTCGCCATTAGCCTTACAATCGTGCCGCATGCTGTTCTATGTGTCCAGTGTCGTAGATCGAAAGAGCGATCTATGCTGTGACTGGTTTCCGCTGGAGCGGGCGAGCCGGCGCAGCGCTGACTCACTTGGCCGAGATGTCGCTCCGTCTCGACTCTCGTGGGACTTGCGGTAAATTGCACTCGTTTTCCTGTACGGATTGTCGATGTGGATCAATTACAACGCACTCGGAATTTGAGTCGTATGCTATTTACTCATAATATATTTACTCCGTTCGGGTTGAACGAAACGAGTATTTTTCCATTTGACTCGATGACAGGTTAGCTGTCGGCCGGTAGTCCTGTGTGGCGATGGTGCAGTGCACGCTAACCCGGCAGGCGACGATCACTTGGGTATCACTGTCAGAAGGCGCTTTGCCGTGCTTTTTTATGCTGATAAATGATAACTAAGCAAATTAAGTACCGTTGTTTGAACGAAGTAAAGCACTTAAGATGTAATACAAGTGCTTTGCTTGACTATGACGATAGGTACATGCCTCGTATCGTCAAATTCATCATGATAATATGAAGTAGTATGAAGTAGCTGTATTGGAAGCCGGAACGCACGAGTACGAGGACGGAGTGGGAGTGTGTAGCGAGACTCAGAGCGCGCCACATGACGGCGTAGCCCTCCCCGGCAGCGGCAAACAAAATTCAAATTCAAAATATTTTTATTCAATTAGACATTTACAAGTTCTTTTGAATCGTCAAAAGCATCTACCAAAAGGGTGCCTTTGCTATCTAAAAGACAGCAAAGGCGCCCTTTTTGAACTAGTGAGATGAAAAGTTGTATGTATCACACGATAGCAAAGTTTTTGTTTCATGTGCCTTTGAACCCCTCGCTACACTCAGGATTCTAACTTAGAAGCCTTTGCCCGCTCGGGGTTCAAACTTTGCGCTCGTAACAAAAACGAACTTTGCTATCTTATTGAACAAATAACTAGAACAATTTGTTTTGATATTTTTCGTTGAGAACCAAAATTCGGGATGAGTGGGACAGCTGCCGGTCGCCTGGCCACCCTCGCCGCGCGGCTCTCGTCTCGAGCGCGTCCCCCCGCCCCGCGCCCCGCGCCCCGCGCCCCGCGCCGCCCCGCGCGTTGCATCTGCCGGCTGCTCCGGCTGTCTGGTACGGACCTACCTATGTATCGTGATGGGGTTTGAGGCCAATGCGTTCCCGCCACACGCAGACAGAGACGCCTGTTTGTGAGGCGCCTCCACAAGTAGGTAGGTACCTACGTTGTTTTGGTAAAGCGATCTGTAATCGTTTTGCTTTACATGTTTTCTGCGTTTTTATTTACGTAAACAACTAGTCACTATATTATCATTTCCGATATGCCGGAGCCAAAATGGACGTATTTTGGAGGGACGGTGCCAAGTAGTGGGTCGTTGGCGCGGGGCGGTGCGGCAGGTCGGGGAGGCGCGGACGGGACGCGGCGGAGGCTGCGCGGCAGTCGCGCGGCGCCCGTCCCCATGTTCCACTGCATCGTGCAGCCGCGCACCGACTGGGGCTCGCCCGACCTCGCCAATGCCTTCCCCGGTACGGTTCTGAGTGATAACATGTATATTCCTGGAAGCCGCAGCGAGTGTCTGTTGCCTGTTTGACATCAGGCACACCCGTGTGTCGCTGTGCTGCACGCGCGCCGCATGCGAAGTGCACAGGGATGCACTCGCATGCGGCGCGCGGTGCACCTTCGACGCCTACATACCTACGAGTAACGAGTTTGAGTTTACATGCGCTTCCTAAAGTTGTGGTTTTCGTGAGTAAACCGGATGTTATGTTCCCTCCACGTCGATTTCGTCGATTCGTAAATATACCGTGAGATAAGGCTCAACTTAAGCTCCTTGCAAAGCATGAACTCTGTTACAAACGAAGTCGCAATAATAGCTGTTCAGCTCTGGGGTAAATAGACATTCGTATTTTATAAATGTTTCCGGAGCCGGCTCGTAGAGATATAGCAGAACTTCGGCATCGCATTTTGTTTACCTACCAAAACTATGAAAATGGTATGCAAGTACTAAGTAGGTGCACTGGTGTAAGGCGCAGGTAACTGGGTAGCATCGCACGGATCATCGCTCGCGGCCGCCGCGCGGGAATTCCTCGCCGGTCACTTCCCCGACTGACCCCTTCCGCTCTGCTCACGAACATGTCTCCATTAAACTGACTGTGGTGGGTGTGCTGGTACTAAATTGTTAAAAATATTAAGTACCTAGTCCTACTGACATCGCAAAACTTTTGAAATGAGTACTGTGAAAAAGCGCACACTTCCAAGGCAGAGGCAGTAGAGCCAAACAAGTAAGTTGCAACAGAATGAGTGCGCTGCGCTCAGCCGCCGGCCTCCACCGCCTGTCGCGCCGCGGACGACAGGCGGGCGACCGACCCGCACTGAGCTGATCATGACGACGATAACGCCTTGACTTCTGAATATTAAACAATAACATTACATTATCCTTACAGTAAGTAGCTATGTCGTATGACACTAGTTTAACTAAGCAGAAATATAATATACTAGAGGATGCCCGCGACTTCGTCCGCGTGGATTTAGGTTTTTAAGATCCCGTGGGAACTGTTTGATTTTCCGGGATAAAAAGTTGCCTAAGTCAATTACAGGTACGCAACCTACCTCGGTACCTTTCATACAAATCGGTTAAGCGGATGGGTTTTTGGAAATCCCGTGGGAACTGTTTGTTTTTCCGGGATAAAAAGTAGCCTATGTCCTTCCCCGGAATGTATCCTAAGTCTGTACAAATTTTCATTAAAATCGGTTCAGCGGTTGAGCCGTGAAAGCGTAGCAGACAGACAGACAGACACACTTTCGCATTTATAATATTAGTGTGGATATGGATGAAAAAAAAAACGGCCAAGTGCGAGTCAGACTCGCGCACTGAGGGTTCCGTACTCGGGTATTTTTTCCAACATTTTGCACGATAAATCAAAAACTATATGCATGAAAACAAAAATTTGTTTTAGAATGTAGATGCTTTACCTGTACCTACATTCATACCTTTCATAATATGATACCCCTTTTGTGTAGTTATCTTACTTTGAAAATTGAAACACATTTTTTTTGTGATGTTACCACAAATTCATGGTTTCTGATTTTTTCCTTGTGCTTCAAGCCACCTACCTGCCAAATTTCATGATTCTAGGTCAACGGGAAGTAGGTACCCTATAGGTTTCTTGACAAACACGACAGACAGACAGACAACGAAGTGATCCTGTGAAGGTTCCTTTTTCCTTTTGAGGTACAGAACCCCAAAAAGGTAACTGGGATAATGACTCGCGGCGAGGGGAGGTCTCCCTCGCCCGGCCCCGCGCCCCGGTGCCCCGTGCGCCGATTTATTTACACATGATATTTCCGGTGCAGCGATGCGTTTTGCTTTTGCACTTTTGTAGGTTCCTGCTAAATATTATATATGACGCTTGTGCTGTATTGGTGCTGTCGCCCAAAGCCGAGATGTGGGCACGTCGCGGCCGGCCGGCGATGCTCACTCCGACGCGGCTTCTGCCTCCGCCGGGCGCCGATACAGCCCAAAGCCGAAAGAAGATTCATTTTGCCGATTCCACTTTGGACTGAGCAATTCATGTTTTCCCCTGTGGCTTTAGATTTTGGATAAATGGTTATTTGTTCAACGAGATAGCGAAGTTCGTTTTTATTGCGAGTGCCTAGTTTGAATCCCGAGCGGGCGAAGGATTCTACAATAGAATCCTAGTGAGAGTTGTAGTGAGGGATTCAAAGGCACAAGAAACAAAAACTTTGCTATCGTGTGATATAGAAAGATGTAAAAAGCAGATTTTAATTATTGAAAGTCAATAGTTAAAATAATGAAATAGAGAATTTAAAAAGCTTTTATGAAATAACACACGCACCAGCACCAAAAAACACGCACCAGTCTCAGTTTTTGTCAAGTGCTTTGGTCTACAATAATTGGTGTAAAATGTTCTTTTATAATAATTAAGTCTTAGTTAAATAAATAAAAATAAAAAATAAATAAAATGTTGGCGTATGAACATAGGCGTAAAAGATTTCGGACTTTTGTTGAGACTAAACTTTTTCTCACTGAGTGAGCAAAACGGATTTTCGCTCACTGGTTTTAGACAGCAAAGGCATCCTGTTTGAGCTAGTGAGGTGTAAAATATTTTTGAGATTTTTATACTTTTTGTTTTAAAAAGAATTTACAAATTAGCATGTGGCCTGCTTTGGGCATTTCTGAGGATCGATTCATGAAGAAGACCAATAATGATGTGCTGGCATTTTGGATTTTTAGTTTGGAATGTAACTCGGAGCGTGCGTGTGTTGCAGACATCCGCGCGCAGCTGGCGGAGCAGACGCGCGTGCTGGAGGCGCGCGCTGAGGCGGCGGCGGGCGTGGCGGGCGAGCTGAGCGACTACTGCCGGCGCCGCGCCGAGCTGGAGGCGGAGTACGCGCGCGCGCTCGACAAGCTGGCGCGCGCCGCGCTGCAGCGCCACAAGGACCACCGCGCGCGCCGCGAGCAGTGGCCGCTGGCCGGCGCCGCCGCGTGCTGGCGAGCCGCGCTCGAGCACGCGCGCGCGCTGTCCCGCGACCACGCCGCGCTGGCCGAGCTGTACGCCGGGCCGCTGGCCGCGCGCCTGCAGCGCGCCGCCGACGACGTGCTGCGCCTGCACCGCAAGTGCCGCGACGTGCTGGCCGAGCGCCACGACGAGCTGGGCGCCGCGCTCGCGGACGCGGCGCAGCTGGCCAAGGCGCAGGCCGCCGCCGCCGCCGACTGGCGCCAGGCCGCGCTCAAGCTGCGCAGCGCGCACCAGGCGCGCGCCGCGCTCGCCGCCGCCGAGCCGCCGCGCCCCAAGAAGCTCAAGGCGCTGGACAAGGAGCTGGACAAGCGCCGCGCGCGCCACGCCGACGCCCGCGCGCGGGCGCTGCGTGCGCGCGCCGACTACGTGCTCGGCCTCGAGGCGGCCAACGCCACGCTGCAGCGCTACTACCTGGACGACGTCGCCGACGTCATGCTGGTGAGTGTCGCGTCTGACTCCCGTTGTGCACCCTGTTCCGAACAAAGGACCTTACAGACCTATCGCGATTACCTCCCTTTTGTCAAGTCATGGAGCAAATTATTATCCAGCTGCTGAGACATCGCGAGGACATCAGAGTATCTCACGCACCGCTGGGCGGATGGTGATGATGATGGCACTTGTGTCTGACATAGAAACTTGCCTCGGTAAAGTGTCAGAATGGGGTTCTCAAAAACATGCGTCTAGGCGTTTACCGTTGAGAAGGCCCCCTTTACCATACCTCTTCTCTTCCAGAGCACTCCCTTCACTCCTTCCAATGGCATTGGGCTTCTTGGTTTTCACATTTCGAACAAGGTCCCATTTCGGGATCACTTATAGGTGATGCTAAATTAGCCTCCAATATCGCGCTCAACACAGCGAAGCGGTACTTTTTTAAGGTTGTCATCGCGTTAGGCGTGCAGACTTGATATTCACATAATTTGACATGTTTGTTACATTAAGTAAATTCAATAAATTTTGCACGCCATGCTTGGCAGACTATGAGATTCCACATAATATTTAAGACCAATGTACTCGTATATTATACCATATTCTAGCAAATAAACACTTCTTATTCTTATTCTTATTCACGACCAAATGCCATTGACGGTTTGGCACACCAGTAAAGTCGAAATTGATATTTGAAACTTTTGAATTGTTCCAAAACATGAGTGTATGGCTACTTGTGCAAGTTACAGCGTTACGTGTGTGGCTCCTGTGTCCTTGCAGTGCACGGAGGTGGGCTTCGAGGCGGTGGTGGGGCGCGCCGTGCGCAGCGCGGGCGCGGCTGAGGACGCGTGCGCCGACGCGGGCCGCGCCGCCGCCGCCGCGCTGCTGGCCGCGGCCGACGCGCTGGATGCGCTAGCCGACCGCCAGCGCCTCGTGGCCGCGCACCCCGGCGCCTTCGCACTGCCGCGCCCGCTGCCCTACGCCGGCGAGCCGCCGCCCGAGCAAGACCGCGCCATGGCCGAGCTGCTGGGTGACGCCGCGCCCGACGACGCCGCGGCCGAGGCGCACCGCACCGACCTGCGCCTGCGCCTGGCGCAGCTGGAGGCAAGCGCGCGCGCGCTGCGCGCTGAGTGCCGCGAGGCCGCCAAGACGCTGGACGCGGCCGAGGCGGAGCTGGTGCGCCAGATGGAGGGGCCCGACGCCGCCTGGGTGCCGGCCGCCGCGCCGCCGCCCGACGACGAGGCGCCGCGCCGCGACCAGGAGGACTACTACCTGCAGAAGTTCCGTTGCTACGTGTCGTGCGCGGGGCGCCTGGCGCGTCTGGAGAGCAAGGCGCAGGCGGTGCGCGAGCGGCTGCTGGGCGGCGCGGCCGGCGCGCGCTCGCCGCCGTCGCCGCCGCGCCGCGCCGCCGCGCGCGGCCGCGGCCTGTTCGCCGCGCCGCTCGACGAGCGGCTGCCCGCCGTGCTCACGTCGTGCGTGCGCGTCATCGCCACCTACGGTGAGTGTCGTCCAGCGGCGCGCGCGGCGTCGTCGTGGACGTCACGTGACGCGAGTGTGGATGTGTGCAGGGCTGCAGCATCAGGGCATCTTCCGCGTGTCGGGCTCGCAGACGGAGATGGCGGCGCTGCGCGCGGCCTTCGAGCGCGGCGCGGACCCGCTGGCCGGCGCGCGCGACGCGTCCGACATCAACTCCGTGTGCGGCCTGCTCAAGCTGTACCTGCGCGAGCTGCGGCCGCCGCTGCTGCCGCCGCAGCTGCAGGAGCGCCTGCTGCGCGTCGCCGCGCTGCCCGACGACCACACGGTACGCACCTGTGCTAGACCCTTTATTTAATTGTTGTGAACACAGCATGCATCTAGCCATTTCTGGCATACAAGATTTTACAATATGATAAAATGTAGTTTAATTGAGCGCAATGAATGTATTTAACATGAGCGCAACCTCCGCGCCTCGCCGACGTGCACTCAGAGCTCAACGTTCGCAGTTCGCGCGGCGCCTGCGCGACACGCTGAGCGCGCTGCCCGTGCCGCAGCTGCTGGTGCTGCGCTACCTGTTCGCGTTCCTGGCGCACCTGGCCGAGCACGCGCAGCACAACATGATGGACGCCTGGAACCTCGCCATCTGCCTCGGGCCCACACTGCTGGCCGCCTGGGGCGAGGGCGGTGCGCAGGTGGCAGCGCAGAACCTCGTCAACGAGCTGGTGAAGCGCACCATCCAGCACCACCTCGAGGTGTTCCCGCAGGACCTCGCGCCGCACACGCTTTACCGCCGCCCCGACCCGGCGCCCGCGCCCACCGCGCCCGACGCGCCCGACGCGCACGACGCGCCCGACGCGCACGACGCGCCCGACGCGCCGCCCGAGCCCGACGACGCGCGCGATCTGTCGCTCTACGGCGACGACGACGAGGACGAGGACGAGGACGATGACGGTAAACTCACCACAGTTTCCTTGTACCGTTACCGCCACGCACTGTATATGTCTCGAGTGTTTTCAGCGAGTGCCGCGGGCCGCGAGATACTGGACACGAGCACGAGCTACGTTTTGTCCTGGAAAATCAAGAGCCCCCGCGGAATTTTTAAAACCACGCGATAGATTCTTTCGGCTGTACTACTTGATGAAAGTTGGAACGGTCCTTCGAGTTGACTGCGGTTTTTACGAGTTGAAGTCCTCATATCTCCCGCGGGTACACGCTACGAGACTCATTGTTTTTTGATAATAACAAATAATAATACATCTACACGTAGCTCCTCACCCCAGCTTGTCGGGATGTTACGGACATTATCTTACACTCAATCGCTCTTTGAATTCTTTCTACTACACGTGGTGTTAACATGTGTAAATGCGACGTGAGCTTCAACGCGGCCGTCTTTCGTGTTGCAGAGCGCGCGGTCAGCGACGTTGACGGCGACGTAGAGCCCGGCATCGGCGAGCTCGCCGCTGACGCCGCCGCCCACCGCCGCGCCGCCGCAGACACGTGAGTTGACACCGGCCGTTTCATATGCAGCTTCCCAACAATATAATATCTGTCGTGGCAGTGACGTCACATTGTCGCCAGCATCATCATCACTTCTCCCCGATCAGTCCACGAGTCGCACGGCTGTGTACTAACTACGTTTCTTGCTGCGTGTAGATGTCACGGTAACGGTGAAGTGCACGGTGCGCACTGCCGCGACGCGACTGTCGCGCCGCCGCCGACTCGACGCGGCCCCGACGTCACATTCTCGTGATACTATTTAGTCGTCAGCGCGATCGCGACGCGACAGAACCGCCGCGCTAATTGCACCGAGTCGTGCGAGATGTCTCTCGTGCTAGGATATATATCGGACCTTGACATTGCTCAGTTTACTTGACGGCGTTATGGCTCTGACATAAGTCTAGATCTCAGCCTCGATGGCGTTGTAGATAGTTGTAGTTACGCGTGAGCTCGCGAGGCGCGCGCGCGGCGCCACTGTGTCTGAGATACGACAATCTCAGACACAAATACATGCTTGTTTTTACTACTTATCGCTATTATAATAAAAATTACGAAGTAATTAATACTTTTGAATTTGAATGTTCGTTGATGCCTCTTTATGTATGTATAGCGCTAAGAGTTTGCATGCCAATATATTTTGCTATTAAATATTGATTGTCGAGGCCATCGCGCAGTTCTTGCTGTAACTTGAGATGTATGGAATAGATAGATTGAATTTTAAAATATTTGTGTAAGATTTTAAAAATACTATTTTGTAAATTTTTGGAGGTGCTTGTTTTAATTTATCGTTTGAAATAAAATGATTACGCAATTTTTTTTGGTTTGATTTCTGCTCGCATGCTGAGTGGACTGTGGACGTGGCGGCTGGAGGGGGGAGGGCAGTAGATAGAACTGTATGCTTGCTTTGTTTATGGACATCCGGTGAGCAGTGCGGAGTCGCCGGGTGGGCGGCGGGGAGCGGAACACGGGTGAGGGTGGAAGCTGCTGTCGGCGGGCTGAGAGCTTCTAATTAACATGACATTTCTCATAATATAGGTGGTCGCCTGACCGCGAAGGATATAATATTAGCTGTTGTACTCGTACCGCCCGCAAGCGACGTGAAGAGAAGCAACGCGGTCCCCATACGTGCATAGTTCGGTTTTCATTTCAATATATTAACTAATCAAACAACGAAATTTTATAGACTCGTTCTAGACACAAATATCTGTGAGTGTAATTTTAAAGTTACATGGGCTCCAAGATTTGCGTAAAAGTGAAATTTCATTGGGTTAGATCGGTTATATTCAAATGAGAACAAAGCTGCGTTTGTGTGGACAGAGCTCGGGAGCGCGCTAGGGTAAGGTAATTCTCTGCGTTCGAAGTTATGATATGACTGACACGAAGGCGCGCTTAGACCGATCATATTATTGAGATGATGTGATAAAAATAATACAAAGCTATAATGTGATCGCGCCTCAGCACTTCGTCGCCCTCGTCGCTGGCAGCGGTCGACAACGGATGTGACGAGGGATACTCGAAACTCGAACTCCTTTAAACTTTGCTATCGTGTGACACATGACACAACTATTCACCTCAATAGCGAAAAATACACAAGATGTGAGAGAAATATTTATTGAAACATAAATGGTTTTTTTACATTTAAATTTTACCTACTTACTTATTAATATGCTTAACTTAAATGATATGATACAATCACAGTCTCACACACAAAATGAATAGGTCTTCGCACCTTTAGCAAGTCTCCAATCAATAAAATATAATTTATAGGCTTTCAAGTATTTTTATTTATTTATTTATTTTTTTTTTTTTTATTTATTTAGTAATAGACTTAATTTAAAGAGAAACATTTTTCACCATTTTTTATAGACCAAAGCACTAGATAAAAAACAGACTGGTGTTTGGAATTTTGCAGCCCAAATAGACCGTAGTCTGTGCTAGGGCTGCCAAAAAAGAAAAAAAGATTAATTTATTTTATGATTTTACGATTAAAAAAGCCGATTTATTTTATGATTTTACGAGTTAAGCCTATATTTCCATTTTTTACAAACAATAGAATAAAAAATTTTTTTTTTTTTTTTCACGAGACTTTTCCGAAAGAAAGTTTAATTCAGCGTTGGACCCTAAAATTCTTTTAATTCTGAATTGATAAACATTTTTTAAACTTTATTTTTAACCCCCGACCCAAAAAGAGGGGTGTTATAAGTTTGACGTGTGTATCTGTGTATCTGTGTGTCTGTGTATCTGTCTGTGGCATCGTAGCGCCTAAACGAATGAACCGATTTTAATTTAGTTTTTTTTGTTTGAAAGGTGGCTTGATCGAGAGTGTTCTTAGCTATAATCTAAAAAAATTGGTTCAGCCGTTTAAGAGTTATCAGCTCTTTTCTAATTTTCTTGTAGAAAAGAAGGTAAGATAACCGTTAGGTTCATAATATTATGTCAATAGACAAATGTCAAGCTGTCAAGATGGACGTTGCCTAAACACATAATTATTTATTTGAAAATGATGTTTTGGAAAACTCAGATACTTTGGATCGTCGGGGGTGTTATAAATTTTTAATTTACACTTGTATTACTTAAATTATTGACTTTTAATTTTAACTTAATGATTTTGTAAAACCGCGTGAAACAAAACAAAATTAAAATTAGTTACTTAATACTATTTATTTTATGAATAACCCAATTTGGAGCACATTCTTACTTGGTTGGTTGATAGTTTTGTAAAAGTTTAAAAAGTATCAAAGTGAATGACTCTACACTAGCGGCACGCTATGATGGCCGGTTTGACACATTACAATAGTGATGTGGAATGTCAATTTATTCTCGAACAAAAAACAATTAAGTTTTGTTTTTGTACCTGATTAAATAGGTTTAATAAAACAAAAATGTATATGTTTATTTAATTTATTTGAACGAACTGAATATTTGAACGAAAATGAATATACATACTTTATATGCACACAAGAAACATATGAATACAAAAGATACCAAAAAAGGTGCCACAAAAGGCCATAATTAATCAGATTCGTCCATACTACTATTTTCACTGTCGTCACTGCTATCATCACATACATTAATAATTATATGTTCGTTTTCTATAATATTATCTATTTTCACATCTCTTTCATAATCTTCCCTTATTAATTTAACAGTTCTATTCACAACCTTTTCCCAGTCTCCTTTAGTCACATGTTCACAAGCTTCTTCTAATAATTTTAGCATTTTTTTTGTGGTAAATGGGGGTTCTGTATTGTGTCTTGCAGCATATCCCTTAATTTGAGCCCACACCAACTCAATCGCATTATACTCACAATGGTAAGGCGGTAACCGTATAACTCTGTGCCCATGTTCTAATGCTATTTCGTCAATGACGTATCGGATCTTGGTTGGTTTGTTTTCTTTTAAAAGACGTACTAATTCCGCTTTTAACATATTCATGTTTGCATCTACGCCATTTTTACGAAGCCATGCGACGATATCAGCTTTCTTTTGGGATTGGGCAGGTGGCTTGTCAATTTGCATCGAGTGGTATGGGGCGTTGTCCATAATTATAATAGATGGTTCAGGGAGGCTACACAACATTGAGGTAAACCATTCAGTAAACTTTTCTCCATTCATGTCTTCATGATAGTCTCCAGTGGTTTTTGACGCAAAAGCCATGAGAGAACCTTCGACAAACCCGTTGATGGTTCCGGCGTGACAAATTATAAGTCGCGATCCTTTTCCTACAGGAACTTTGGAAGTAGATGCTGCTGTGTCATCGTTCCAAGAACGGCCTACAGTATGGTTAGCATTAAGCCATGTTTCATCCAAGAACACAACATTTTGCCAATTTTTGATTTCTTTCACTTGCCGTAAAAAAGTATACCTTGCCATCGCTATATCAAATCTTTCCATCAATATTTTGCGTTTGTTACATTTTTTGTATCGAAATCCAATGGTCTTCAAAATCTTCGTTAAAGAACTTTCCCCACCGAAGAATAATCCAGCTTCCTTCAGTGAATGCACCAACTTTTTTCTTGTTGGATACTCCTTCTGTAAATAGTAGCCGTAAACATGTCTTCGGATAGCATCGGCATCAAAGCTATCGATGCCTACGACTGGTTTTGCTCGTTTTCTCTTTTTTGGTGTGTGAAGTTTATTTTCTTCTGTGCCAGTCTCGCCATATTTTTTTTTAGTTATCCGTCTAACAGTTCGTTGTCCAATATTAAGCGCATCAGCTACGCGTTCAACCACTGACGTTATAGGTAAAATTGGCCCTCCATTTTGAGCTTCACGATCGAAATAGTTACGAAGGCGTATTACGAACTCACGTGTCTGACTATTTAGAACAGTTCTCTGCGTACGTTCGGTCATATCGACGAAATCCACAACAAAGGGCTTGAACAGAGTCCAAATTAACGAGCAAGGGTCAACAGTAATGCAGTATCAATATTTGAAATCCAAAGCCAGGTCAAAACTATATCACAATCGCATTGCACTGACAGTTTATACTTTTCGAAGCAACGTCAATTCGAAACTGCTTTGTTTTGCATTGAGCATTGACGCGAGTTTGCCGGAGGTAGTAGTTGTGCTAGCCAGCGATCCTATGTGACGATCGTATTAGATTCCATTTTTAAAAATTTATTGATATTATTTTGCGATTTCAGAGGTTTGTCCACATAGTGAAAATTGTTCATATTCACAAGTACATTCACCCCTTAAATGGTGCAAACTGATTTTTCTACACTTGTATACATTTAAGAAATCAATTTAATAAATAAATTTTGAGTCCTAAACCTAAAACTACATTCGATAAAATTTATGAATCTCTGCACATCACTATCGTCAATAAAGTAATACAATTATTTCCTTCAAAGTCGTTATCAATTAATACGGAACTTCATGAGCGGACAAACGTCAAACCGGCCATCATAGCGTGCCGCTAGTTTAGTGATCATTTGAGTCCATCGGAATTATAAGAATTCGTCTCTAACGCTGAATCAAACTTTCCTCCGGAAAAATCGCGTAAAAATATCCATTCTTACATCTTTTATTTTTTTTTATTTTGAGGTGAAAAGTTGTACGTATCACACGATAGCAAAGGTTTATTTCTCGTGCCACACATCACTCAGGAACTTAGAATCACGAGCGTACTCGCTACGCTTGTGATTCTATTATTGAATCCTTCACTCGCCTCGGATTCAAACTCGAACTAGTTGAATAAATAACTGTTTTTGTTCTCGGGTAGCCTCAGCTTATTTTTAGATATGATTCTAGTTGTTTCGCCTTGATGTCGATGTAGCGAAATAATAATTGTCGATGTCTTTATTTGGATTTGGACATATTACTTTGCCATATTTCGTCAATATCAGTTTAGCCAGAGAAAGTAAAAATAATATGATCGTGATGGAACCGTTTGGGACGGGTCGCTCGGCGTGACTGTATGGTGTCGTGTGGTGCTTACATCGATGGGTGCTCCGCAGCCGCCTGGACTGCACGCCCGACCTGGTGCTGGACCTGCCCGCGCGCCCCGACGCGCGCCGCCCCGACGCGCGCGCCGCCGACACGTTCGCGCACAACCGCGACACGCTCAAGAAGCGCGTCAACAGGTACGCGCGCACGCTACTCATATTCAATTGTATCCGACGGTGATGGCATAGGAATTAAATAAAGACTTGTTCTTATTTTAGCGCGTACTATTTTAATACATGAAGGGAGCGCCATTTGAAAACTACATATATTTTATCTACATTTAACTATAGTTTACGATAAAGATCAATCAGTGAAGGTGGCACCGCTTCGTTGCAGGCAAGCGTGCGCGGACAGCGGCTCGGAGGGCGAGGCGGGCGCGGCGGGCGGCGCGGCGGGCGCGGGCGGCAGCCCCGTGCCGGCGCGCAACACGCTGCGCGTGGCCGCCAAGTTCGCGGAGCTCACGCTGACGGGCGGCTCGCTGAAGCCCGCGCTGGCCGCCAAGCCCGCGCTGCTGCGCCGCCCCACGCCGCACCCGCAGCACGCGCCGCGCGCGCCCACTGCGCCCACAGCGCCCGCAGCGCCCATAGCGCCCACGGCGGTCGACCCTACCGACTGCGACGAGCCTGTCTAGGCGGACGACTATACCTTACGAGATTCCGAAACACTCGCCCGCTTGATAAGCTGCCTTCGCCGTCTTAAGCTATAATAAATACATAATCCGCACGATACGGAAACGAAGAACGCTTCCGCTTCCGGGCGACTCGCGTGACACTCGGCCGGCTGAGTGTACCTACGCGAACACAACTGGATGGCGAAGGACACCGATCGATGGTGCAGTGCCTTGTATCTGGTACTAATCATGAAAATGTTCACTTTTAAGAATCTCAATTTTTATTGATATGACTTCCTTCGTCCTCATTGTCGACGGCATGCGACTCGCACGTCGTCCGTTATACGTTAATAGTTTCGACTCGATCGGATGAACGACGCGCGAACATATAGCTAGGTAACGAATAGACCGACAGACGAACTCTAAATTTTATATTAGGTAAGAAAATAAATGTAATATTTTAGTAACGACATGGTGTGCCATTCGTGAGGCTATCGTGTGCTAGCGTGAGACGCGCGTGCCGCGTGCGACGCGCGTGCTGCGTGTGCCGCGCGTGCCGCGTGTGGCGGCGCCCGTGCCACTACCGAGCACACACGCCCACCACACAATCGATGTCGTGTCGGAGGTGCTGATCTCTCGTATTTTGACAATGATATTGAAGAAATTTTAATATTTGCTTTATATTGAAGCTGAATTGTAATTCTCGTTGTAATATTTTATTTTTAAACATTTTTAATGATATTCAAGAAGTATACGATCGTATGATAATAATAATAATTGGTAGAAAAGTGCGCGCTCGCTCTGTGCCGACATCATCCATGGGTACCTCCTCTGTAAAGTGTAAACTATTAATATTCTGAATCCGAGAGTGTTTATTTACTCCTTTACGTTTTTAACTTCTCCAGTAATTCCTATTTGGATTCCTACAGGGTCTTAAAGACGTGAGTGGACGCGGACGAAGGTCGTCCACTGCGACGCTCGCGCCTCTGCGCGGAGCTGCCGTTAGTGCCGTTTGGTTGCGCTCTCCGGAGCATTCGCCGCTGGGAGAGCCCCGAGTTAACGTTAACTCGTGAAGTCACACTGGAGCGTGGAAAGGTTCCGCGCTGGAGGTGTGGGCAGTGTCGCTCGGCCTTGTGATAGGCGTATAGCCGCGTCGGGTGCTAGTGTGGTGATATCACACGTGTACGATGCGATGTAAGGCGGGGTAGTGTGCGCGCGTGACGTCCTCCGCCGCCGACGGACGGCTCACTATACATATTATGTTAATCGTATTTGTCTACAATATCATGTAATATAAGTATTTTTAAATATCGGAAATGTTTTAAGTGAATAATATTACGTGATAAATCGGCAGTGAGCCGCGTCGGGGGGCGCAGTACAGCAGGGCGATTCAGAACACTCGATTCGGCAAGTTATCGTTCGATAACATGCATTACTCAATGAAAATTTCTTCGAACGATAACTTACCGAATCGAGTGTTCTGAATCGCCTGGCAGATTTTATAATATGATAATAATAGCGCATAATAAATTAGAAGATAGGACGCGGCGCGCCCCGTGCCGTGTCGTGCTGCGGCGCAGCACGCCCCGCGCCGTGCTGTGCGGCAGCGCGGCACGCCAGCGCGTCGGGCGACGCCGCGGGGCACAATGCTATTTTTGTATGCCGCACTGTACTCGCGTCTACAATAAACAGTATTATTTAAACCTTGCCTTTTATTTGTCACTCGAGACGCCGGAGACACGCCGACCTCGCCGGCGGCGGTGTCCTTGTCCCGCACAGCGCCGCCGTGTGGTCTTGTCAGTATCCAACGAGTTCAAATTCAAACTAACTCGATGGACATACGTTTACCTGTGCACCTAGTACGAGATTGTAAATCTCCACAAACGTTGATAGCTCAAGTTTGGCCTATAGGTAGCGCTCGAAACGGAAACTGGTTGTAGACTTTGATTGAAGGAAGATGAGGCCATTTTACTTTGTCGTAATAACGACAAAGTAAAATGGCCTCATCGAATATGGGAACACAATAGTGTTCCCATATTCGAATATACTACTAGGTAAGCATACTGGGCAGAGTTCCCGTGATCGTCTCTGCGCCTCATCGAAGACCAAAGCAATGGCCACGTACATCGTGCTACACACTTGGATGAAGTCTTATAGTATCTCAATGAATGCATACTAACCTCCGACTTTCTCCCCTCACTAGCGAGAAAATACAAAATGCAAGGAAAATATTGCAGTTTGAACAATAATAGTAGGTATCTGCATTTTTACCCTAATGATGTTAATACTTGTACAAAAAGTAATAAAAAATGTGCCACATCTTCCCAGGGTTTCGTCAATGCCGTATAACATTTGTGTGAGCCATAGTTGTATGCCTAGCGAGATGATGCGTAGTACGTTGTGCCTATTGTGAAAACACAACCGGTGACTTGGGAGATAAAAACAACTGTTGACCTATTTGACTGGCTACGGTCATCTCAACGGACAGCACAATACGTTCATAAGACCTCATGATAATCAGTTCGGATTGCGACCTGGGTTGTCTACAGAGAGTGTTATACTGGGTACTTAGGTCTAGCATCGGCATCGCTGGGGGGGGAAGCAAATGAAACGCTCGGCAGTGGTACAGAGATGCGCTATAATGTGAGTGCGGCGCTAGTAGCGCAGGCAGTGGTCGTGCAGCGCGTGCGGCAGCGGCGGCGCGGCGTTCTCCTTGTCGCGCGCGTAGTGCGGCGCGAACGCCTCGCCCAGCGGCGCCTCGAACTCGTCGCCCGAGCCGTCCGACGCCTCCAGGTAGCCGAACAGCCGCGCCGCGCCCGCCGCGCGGCCCTCGCGCCGCCGCGCCGCGCCCGCCGGCTGCGGCGCGGGCGCGGCCGCCGCGGGCGCGGGCACCGTAGCCGCCGGCGCCACCGAGCCGCGCGCCGCGCCCGACGGCACCTTCAGGTTGCGGCTCTCGATGTGGCTGCAAGCAAGGCACGCGTTAGCCGGCGGAGGGTGCGGACGGTGCGGGCGGTGCGCTCGGCCGGATACTCACTGGGCGTCGCGCAGGTGCGCCGCCAGCGCCGGCTGGTCGTCGGCCAGGAACGGGCACTTGGCGCACGCCTTCTTGTTGTGCACCTTGTGCACGTGTGTGGCGAGCCGCTCGGCGCGCGCCGCCTTGTACTCGCACAGCGCGCACGCGAACGGCTTGAGGTGCGTGTTGAGGTGCCGCTTCAGGCACCAGTTGTCCACGCCGGACCACGCGCAGTAGCAGCACGCGTAGCGCCGCTCGCCCTGCGACAGAGGAGGCGCGGTGAGTGCGGGCGGCGGGAGGGGGGCGGGGCGGCGGAGGGGCGTGGCTCACCTTGCGGCGCACGGGGCTGGCGGGCTTGGGCGCGGGCGGCTCGGGCTTGACGCGCGGCGCGGCGGGCGGCGCGGCGGCGGGCGCGACGACGGGGGCGGGCGGCGCGGCCGCCTGGGGCACGCGCGCCGCCGCCGCGCGCCGGATGCGGTTGAGGTCGTAGGGCTGGTCGCGGTGCATGCGCAGGAAGTGCTTCTTGACGTGGTCGGCGCGGTTGAACTGCTTGCCGCACAGGTAGCAGTGGAAGGGCTTCTCGTCGCGGTGGATGTTCTCGTGGCGCGTGAACAGGTCGCGGCGGTCCGTGGCGTAGGGGCAGGCGGCGCACGCGTAGCGCTTGGCGGGTGCGGGCGCGGGCGGCGCGTCGCGGCGCGCCTCCACCTTGCTCTTGAGGCGCGCCAGGTAGCGCGTGAGGTCGTCGAGCGCGGGGTTGTCGCGCAGCAGCTGGTCGGCCTGCGCGGGGTCGGAGTGGTGCGCGCGCGCCAGGTGCTGGCGCACGGCGCGCGCCCAGCCGCTGGCGAAGCCGCAGCCGGCCAGCGGGCAGGCGAAGGCGCGCGCCTGCGCGTGCGTGCCCAGCCAGTGCTCGGCCACGCGCGCCAGGAAGCCCACGCACTCGCAGTCGGCGCACTTGAACAGGCGCTGCGCCGGGTTGTAGGCCGCCACGCGCGAGTGCGCCCACGCCAGCGGCTCGTCGGCCGCCGTCCAGCGGTCCTCGGCCGTGGGGTCGGTGCGCGGCGCGAAGTTGGCCTGCAGGATGCCGGGCGGCGGGAAGCCGTTCTGCATCAGCGCCGCCAGCCCCCACGCCGTGATGTGCTCCTCGGGCCGCAGCTCCTCGTCCGCCTCCGCGCCCGGGAACTCCACGCCGCCCGCCGCCGCCTCCTCGCCGTACAGCTTCTTGGTGATCTCCTTGAACATGTCCTCGCAGTCCAGCGCCAGCGACGCCACGCCCGCGCCGCCCTCCATCGTGTCGCTGCAACAGAACACTGCTCGTACGTGCTACTACCCGCTCCGTCCAGTGGTTACAACTGTGCGTTGATGGCTCAGTCGGTCAGCTTTCCCTTGCATGTAGGTACTTATTCAGATAAATCGATTCCGAGGTATGAATTATTAGGTACAATGCAACAGAGAGATGCGCGGGATCCGATCGTTGAACCAGCTGCCTACTTAAAGACAAAAGAAAAAATGTAAAAGCATAGCATAAAGTTAATTTTAATTTTATTTTATTCTAACGGGTTTAGAATTCTGAAAATTCTGAAACTCTTTTAGACAAAGAAGGCCCTTATTTGGACTGCATGTGCGTGCAGTTTCATTAAAAACACCTTCCAGGTGCTTTTCAACACAAAAACTCACGGCGCCCCCGGTTTAGGCTAGGACCCGGCTGCGGGTCGGTCGCGATCCGGTTCGGTGCCGGGGCAGCTGCGTCCGGAGACCGGATCGTCTACTCGAAACCTTACTCTGCCAGAAGTCAGAAGGGACGTCTAAGGCGGATCAATACACCGAAGGTATCCCGGTGTACCGACGTACTCGTGCGTCGAGTACGCGATGGCGCATGATAACAGTACAATATCATCAACATCCATGGAACGGAACGGTGTGTCGGGCGCGGTGCAGGAGTCGGCGCGGCGCCGGCGGGCGGGCGGGGGGCGGACCCCCGGTGCAGCTGCATGCGGGGCCTACCTGCGGGGTCGGAGGCTGCCGGCCGCGCCGAGGGTGCGCGCCTACTAGCGGGTGCCGGCCTCCACCGCCGCCCGCCCGCCCGCCGCCCGCCGCCCGCCGCCCGCCCGATCGATGCCGCGCCGCCGCGGAACCACTGTGCCGGTCGATCTGACCACTTCTACGGTCTGACCTACTCTGCAATATAACATGAGAATTGTTTTAAATAAACCAAGGCAATTATCGCAGGGGTAACTATTTATTAACGTACCCTAAATGTGGTGGAATTACTCTTTGGAAACTAGATCAAGTTGTATCCAGCATAGCAGATACTGAGTAGTGTGCCTATACTTACTTATAATAGGAATAACTTTCTACTGAAATAGCCTCCTGTTCCCCGCGCGTGGTGCGCGTGCACCCCGCCGCTAATCGCCCTGACGCCAACACCAATGATAGCTAGTACCCACTCCACTGACCACTACCCGTCGAGGGTAAACTGTGTCAATATTGTAGAGTCATGACTCGTGGTTGTGGATGCGACCACGGAAATCAAATTACGACTATGAAAATATGTTAAGATAGGTATTTAGAGTTCAGATTTCAGAAGAACCTACGTATGGGGACGCCGGACGCGGAAGGTGCCGCCCGGGGCGGGGGCGGGGGCGGGGGCGAAGGCGATGGCGGGGGTCGCGAATCAAGTTATTATTGCTGAATTAATTAAACGAGTGGCATTGTAGAGCTACGCACGGAACTTACTCGTTATACCTTCCTACTACCATCATTAATATGCTACATACATTTTTAAAAAGGTACTTACATACTAGGTAGGTAGTAGGTACGGTAAGTAGGTCTGTGCGTGCCTGTGGTGCGTACCTACCGACCTACGCACAGCGCTCTCGGCTCTACGCATTATGTTATACCGCCCGATACCACTCAGTATACCTAGCCATACTATACTTATAACTGAGAGATAAAAGAGAGTTTAAAAAATGTTTATGAAAACTTGCAGAAATATTCAGCGTTCTAAATTCAAAGCACTTTTTCTCGCTGGCTGAGCAAAACCTGCCAGCTGGCTGACTGCACGCGCTGTTCAGCAAGACAAGATAGCCAAGTTCATTTTTGCTGCGAGTGCCTAGCCCTAATGGATACATACAACATTTCACCTCAATGGCGAAAAAAAAACAAGATGTAAAAAACAGATTTTAATTAATTATTATCAATCAACTCTTGTATATTAAAACATACCTACTCGTAATATTATATTCAATAATAAATTAAATTATTTTTTACTTTTTAGTGTTTGTGGTTATTGAAGTCGGTTTTATTTATTTTTTAACCCCCGACCCAAAAAGAGGGGTGTTATAAGTTTGACGTGTGTATCTGTGTATCTGTGTATATGTGTGTCTGTGTATCTGTGTATTTGTGTATCTGTGTATCTGTCTGTGGCATCGTAGCGCCTAAACGAATGAACCGATTTTAATTTACTTTTTTTTGTTTGAAAGGTGGCTTGATCGAGAGTGTTCTTAGCTATAATCCAAAAAAATTGGTTCAGCCGTTTAAAAGTTATGAGCTATTTTCTAGTTTTCTTGTATAAAAGAAGGTAAGATAACCCTTAGGTTCATAATATTCAAGTGTCAATTGACAAATGTCAAGCTGTCAAGATGGACGTTGCCTAGATATACATAATTATTTATTTGAAAATGATTTGTCGGGGGTGTTGAAAATTTTTAATTTACACTTGTTGAGCTAGTGAGGTGAAAATAATTATATCCTCTGCGAGTTATACTCGTCGTAGGCATTTACAATATTTTACGATCGGTCATATTTTATTCACCCAAGAAGTCCAAGAACATAAGATAAGTCCATTCAATTTTTTCGTCAGGGACCTAAACATATCGAGCCGAGTGAGTATCGCAGGCTCCTTAGATATCGGGGAGGGGAAGCGAGCTCGCACGGCTCGCTCGCTGCGCGCCTACGTAGCGCGTCGGGGATACGCCGACGACGCCGCGCGCCGCTCGCGTATGAATGGAAGCGGCGATGACGCACCGCTGCGGAAATCAATACGCGCGGCGGTTCATCGACCGGCACGAGCCGGGCGCCGCGGCCGGGCGGCGCGCGAGCGCGTGCGCGCGGCGGCGGGCGGCGGCGGGCGGCGGGCGGCGCGCGCTGCCGCCAGTCGCGCCCCGGCCGCGGCCCGACCACAGCCGCCGCCCGCCCATGCCGCGCCCGCGCCGCCGCTAGCGTCGGCATGGCCGGCGAGCCGCCCGCCGCCGCTCCGGCCGCCTAGCCGCCGCCGCGGCCAGGTACCGCCACGCTCCGAGCCTCGCGCGCCCGTCCGCGGCGCCCTGCGTCACGCCGACGCGCGCTCGCCGGCGGCTCCGCCCGCGCCCGGCGCCCGGCCGGAGCCGCCGGCGAGCCGCGCGCGGAGCGGAGCGGCGCGGAGTCAATACGTGTTCTTGTTTTCGTGAAGCAGGTGCCAGCGCGAGGGCATCGTCGCCGTCAGTGTTATCCGATGTGTTTACAAATAAGATTTTTAATCAACCCTTTAAAGTTCCGAACGTAAACGTTGATATACATTGGTGAGAGGATTTGGTGACGTGCAAGTGGTGTGAGAGTTGCCAGCTGTGCAGTTCCGCGAGGGCAGTCAGCGAGCCATGGGGCCCGGGGGCCCGCCGGCCTAGAGCGCGGCGCGCCTGCTCCGGGGACCCGTAGGTAGGTACTGTATGTGTACGTAGGTACTTACCGCACGAGTTGAGGTAAACCCGAGCCACTCGGTTGTACCTTTTCTAATTGACCCGTTCGGAGGTCTATGAGGATATCGTTATCTTCCCAAGAGCGAGTCGGACTCGCGCACCGAGGGTTCCATACTCGGGTATTTTTATCGCTATTTTGCGCGATAAATCAAAAACTATAATGCATAAAAATAAATAAAAATCTTTCCCTTTAAATAAAAAGCCCTTTCATATTATGATACCCCACTTGGTATAGTTATCTTACTTTGAAAATTGAAACAATTTTAATTTTTTTTATGATGATAACCACAATTTCACGGTTTTCGGATTTGTTCCTTTATTTGTGCTATAAGACCTACCTACCTGCCAAATTTCTTGATTCTAGGTCAACGGGAAGTATCCTACAGGTTTTCTTGACAGACACGACGGACGGACGGACAGATAGACAACAAAGTGATCCTAAAAGGGTCTCCGTTTTTCCTTTTGAGGTGTGGAACCCTAAAAATATGAATGTACGATGGCTTACTTACACCTCGCTACATGGCTTGCCGTGGCGTGGCTGTGTCGCGGCGCGCTGAGTGCTGACGTGTCGCGTGTTGCAGATGTGCAGCCTGGCGGCGCTGGCGCGCGGCTGCCGGCCCGCCGCCAAGCCGTGCTGCCTGTGCTGGTGCTGCTGCTGCTCCTGCTCCTGGTGAGCGCTTCTCCGCTCCCCTCCACCCGACACTGCTTCGCGGCGCTGATTTATCCGTTGCTACTTCTGCTATTTCACGTGCACGTGTCGTCGCGTCTGTCTGTTTCTGCATGGTTTATACCTACATATATTATAAATTATATCACAGCCATCGTATTTGGAAAGTATTTAACAATGAAGATTATGGTTCCGTCTAGAACGTCGTTATTGCTGTAAGTATTATGTTCCTAAAGTCCACTTTCGAGAGGAAACGATCCAGATTCCTGCTCACAACAATGACTGCGTGATGTAGGTGGGTAGGTAGGTAAGTACCTACATGTGCCGTCTCACTTGGCCTCTTAAAAAAAATATTTTTAAAATTATTTTCTCTTCACTTATTATGGAACTCTCTGGACGATTCTATATACATTAATAAAAAATTTAACATAATATTATGTTGGACATTACAAACCTGAAATATTGGTATGTAGTGCAGAACGTTGATCCAAAACCAAATATTGAATTAAAGGTTCAATTAAAATATTTTCCAGGGGGCTCTCCCATACCTACATGAAAAGGAAACGAAAAAATATTTTCCTTACCCTAGCATGTGGGGTATCATTGTTTAGAGCTCATTGAATAGAATAGGTACAACTATAGTTTTTATTTTTTTCATTTTAAAAGAATGGGGGGGGGGAGTCAAAGTTGTCAGTCTTAGACCATTTTAGTGACGGGGGCTACCTCAAAAACTAAACTAGTTAGGAATATGAAATTCCGGTAACTAGCTATATTACGTACTATATGTATACTGTATTTAAACAACAAATACTGAAAATAACGATTTATAAAATAGTTTGTAAGCTAGTTTCCTTCATGTTTGGAAACAGCACGACTCTAGGCTAGGGCTGCCATACGTCCCCCTCTGAAGCGTTCTGTCCCGGTGTCCCGGTCAGTAAGTTTTTTTTTTTTTTTTTTCTTTAAATCTGGCTTTACTCTGATTAGCCAATGTCAAGTTTGTGATACTTTCAAGTTATTGAATTTATACAAGTATGGACTCCGTCTGCGCCGGCGCCCGCCGACACACGCGCGGCGCCCCCTTAGAGCGCTTCCCAGTCAGTTCCACCACCAAAAAACTCCAACTAACACAGAAACCAGCCACTCTTAACAAAAAAAAAACACTCCAAACAAGCACAGCACGCGCGCCAGCAAACGCCATCGCAGATGAAGTCCTTCAGTAAGTTAGTTGTCTGTTTGGTGTTAGGGCGTTTGTCTACCGCCCCTATGAACGAGACGACAGCGAGAAACAAACAGTGGTTGGGGTCCAAACCCGCCCCAAAATTCCATACAAAGAGAAATTGTTTCTAAAATGCATAATAGACTAGTTCTCGAATGTACGAATTTATCAATCTTTTTTAAATATATCAAAAATTCTGCACTCGCTTCGCTCGCCATTTTGTATTGTATTAGTTGATGCCCGGAACTTCGTTCGCATTGTTTTGGGCATATAAAACCCCATGAAAACTCTGATTTTCGGGATAAAATACCTATAGTATGCAAGTTATCCCTAAATAGTAACAAATTTTGGTTAAAAAGATGGGACTTGAAAAGGATTTTCGCTAACATTAATATAGATTTTTGTAAATATCAATATCAAAAATTTTGCGCTCGCTTCGCTCGCGCTTTTATTATATACTGCTTGATTTCCGGATATTTATCTGCATAAATTTACGTTTTTTGAAAATCCCATGGGAACTCTTTTTTTTCCAGGATGAAAAACATGAGAGAGGTGTTTTCAAACTTAAAATTGCGCTATGGCTGAGCTCGTTTCGCTTATCAACCCGTCAAGTAAAGATTCGGTTAAGACCTGGACCCCCCCCCCTACTCCCCCCCCCCCCTCCCTCCAACCAATTCCTGGCTACGGGTGCGTATTATGGATGGATGTCCCGGTCGTCCTTTCAGCATTTATGGCAGGCCTACTCTAGGCTCCACCGGCCAATTCATTATAAGCTATGGCTTCCACGAAGCGGGCTCTTAACGACAAATAATTTACAATTCGATTATATCAGCTACTGATTGTGACTGATTCGATAGGAAACCTACTTACCTATTGTAAAAATTAAAATGATAGAATGTTTAACATTTAAATAACTATTGTGTAAGCTAAGGGCCGGCGCACATATGGCGGAGCGCAGCGCAGAGCATGCCCGCGAAGTTTTCTAATCGCGTGACACATTACGCGAATTTCTACCAGAGAATGCGCGAGCACGCGCGGGACTGCGCGCGGATGCGCGAGTATCCGCACGGACGGACAATTGATTTTAGACACAATATATTATTTCAATGAGGACAATATTTTGACTGTGAAAAATGCTCTGCGCTGCGCTCCGCCATATGTGCGCCGGCCCTTATACACGAGTGATGTAATACGTCAGTAGAAATGTTTCTGACTGGTTTGTGTTTTGGTTCCAGGGCCAAGTGGTAAGTGCAGCCCCGGGCGGGCGGGGCGCGGGGGGCGGCGGCGCGGCGCGGCGCGGGGCGCGGCGGCGCGGCTTCACTAAGTATTATCCAACTGTCATCGTTTGTGTGCTCCCTTGCTTGTTTACGTCTAATTGAAATTGAAAACTAAATATATATATACATATACCTTATACCTATTAAACTGATAAATAAAATTGGAGTGTCTGTCTGTAATTTCGAAATAACTACCTCATATTAAGCTCATATGGTTATTTGAACGATACCAACACTGAATCACACGTTTTTAAAATTTTTGCCTGTCTGTCTGTCTGTTTGAAAAGGCTAATCTTCGGAACGGCTGAACCAATTTTAACGGGATTTTCACAGACAAGTAGAGGATTGACCAGGGAGTAACATAGGCTACTTTTTTAACCGACTTTCATAAAGGGAGTTGTGTTTTTCTACCTATGTAGGTACACTGAAATCTCCGAGATTTCTGAACCGATTTGCGTAATTTTTTTTTAAATCGATAGACGAACTTTGTGACATTGTTTCATAAAAAAATTGGATTCCAACTCCTCAATCCTGACGCTGCAGGGGACCTCACCATCAATACTGATGAGATTTAGAAACTGTCGGTTATAAATTTATTGATATTGAAGGTATCTGTACCAAGTGAAGACGTTGTTCTCGAGGACTCAACTCCTCAGCCCTGATGCTGTAAGGAATTGCATTCATAAATCCTGGTGATCCCTCGGGATTTTTAAAGGATCATCCGTTTAAATGTTTTTACGTGGTACAGAAACACGTTGCATCCCGGGGATGCAGTCCTGGGAAATCAAAAGTTCCCCCGGGATTTCAGACCCTAAATCCACGCGGGCGAAGCTGCGGGCATCAGCTAGTATATATTATACCTGTAAAACTGATAAACATCGCATAATCGATAACGTAGATACTGCTATATTCATCTCTTTGATCTCTGCTGCTTTTTTTAAAATCTCGTTGATACTTATCCTTTCCATCTGAATGAGATTGAGTCCCCGTGCGCCTCCGGGGCGCGAGCTTTCATCCAATTCGGTTCATCGGAGACAGTGAGAGAGCAGTGTGTGGGTACATGCCGGTGTAGTGGCGTGGCGTGGCGTGGCGTGGCGTGGCGTGGTGTGACCGTGGCGTGTGTTGCAGGCTGGCGGCGCGCGGCGCGGACGCGGGCCCCGGCAAGAAGCCGCGCGACGCCGGCCCGCACGAGCCGCTGCTGCTGGACGGAGACGCGCCGTGAGTGTCCGTCGCCCCCTCCACCTCCACCTCCACCCCCACCCCCACCCCGCCGCACCGCCTACAGCGCGCGCTCTCTGTTGCAGGCCCACGCTGGAGGAGATCCAGAGCTGGGGGCAGTCGTTCGACCGCCTCATGCGCAGCGCAGGTATTCCTTCTATACAATAGTATGACCTGTCTTTGCGACCCAGCCGTGTCAGCGCGTACAGCGAGCGCCGGAGTGGCTGTGAGCAGCTCACACTATTTTTGATGATTAAATGAACGCGAAAAAGGAATGTAAAAATACTACAACAAACCGACACTATTCATTAATTTATCTTCATCATCGTCAACCAATAGACGCCCGCGGCTGGACATACGTATCTCGTGAGGACTTCCGCGTGCCCGACGTTGCGCCGCCGCAGTGTGTAGGCATGTCCTCGTGGCGGTGTACTGCCCGGTGCGACGTTGCGCCGCCGCAGTGTGTAGGCATGTCCTCGTGGCGGTGTACTGCCCGGTGCGACGTTGCGCCGCCGCAGTGTGTAGGCATGTCCTCGTGGCGGTGTACTGCCCGGTGCGACGTTGCGCCGCCGCAGTGTGTAGGCATGTCCTCGTGGCGGTGTACTGCCCGGTGCGACGTTGCGCCGCCGCAGTGTGTAGGCATGTCCTCGTGGCGGTGTACTGCCCGGTGCGACGTTGCGCCGCCGCAGTGTCGTAGGCATGTCCTCGTGGCGGTGTACTGCCCGGTGCGACGTTGCGCCGCCGCAGTGTCGTAGGCATGTCCTCGTGGCGGTGTACTGCCCGGTGCGACGTTGCGCCGCCGCAGTGTCGTAGGCATGTCCTCGTGGCGGTGTACTGCCCGGTGCGACGTTGCGCCGCCGCAGTGTCGTAGGCATGTCCTCGTGGCGGTGTACTGCCCGGTGCGACGTTGCGCCGCCGCAGTGTCGTAGGCATGTCCTCGTGGCGGTGTACTGCCCGGTGCGACGTTGCGCCGCCGCAGTGTCGTAGGCATGTCCTCGTGGCGGTGTACTGCCCGGTGCGACGTTGCGCCGCCGCAGTGTCGTAGGCATGTCCTCGTGGCGGTGTACTGCCCGGTGCGACGTTGCGCCGCCGCAGTGTCGTAGGCATGTCCTCGTGGCGGTGTACTGCCCGGTGCGACGTTGCGCCGCCGCAGTGTCGTAGGCATGTCCTCGTGGCGGTGTACTGCCCGGTGCGACGTTGCGCCGCCGCAGTGTCGCAGGCATGTCCTCGTGGCGGTGTACTGCCCGGTGCGACGTTGCGCCGCCGCAGTGTCGTAGGCATGTCCTCGTGGCGGTGTACTGCCCGGTGCGACGTTGCGCCGCCGCAGTGTCGTAGGCATGTCCTCGTGGCGGTGTACTGCCCGGTGCGACGTTGCGCCGCCGCAGTGTCGTAGGCATGTCCTCGTGGCGGTGTACTGCCCGGTGCGACGTTGCGCCGCCGCAGTGTCGTAGGCATGTCCTCGTGGCGGTGTACTGCCCGGTGCGACGTTGCGCCGCCGCAGTGTCGTAGGCATGTCCTCGTGGCGGTGTACTGCCCGGTGCGACGTTGCGCCGCCGCAGTGTCGTAGGCATGTCCTCGTGGCGGTGTACTGCCCGGTGCGACGTTGCGCCGCCGCAGTGTCGTAGGCATGTCCTCGTGGCGGTGTACTGCCCGGTGCGACGTTGCGCCGCCGCAGTGTGTAGGCATGTCCTCGTGGCGGTGTACTGCCCGGTGCGACGTTGCGCCGCCGCAGTGTGTAGGCATGTCCTCGTGGCGGTGTACTGCCCGGTGCGACGTTGCGCCGCCGCAGTGTGTAGGCATGTCCTCGTGGCGGTGTACTGCCCGGTGCGACGTTGCGCCGCCGCAGTGTGTAGGCATGTCCTCGTGGCGGTGTACTGCCCGGTGCGACGTTGCGCCGCCGCAGTGTCGTAGGCATGTCCTCGTGGCGGTGTACTGCCCGGTGCGACGTTGCGCCGCCGCAGTGTCGTAGGCATGTCCTCGTGGCGGTGTACTGCCCGGTGCGACGTTGCGCCGCCGCAGTGTCGTAGGCATGTCCTCGTGGCGGTGTACTGCCCGGTGCGACGTTGCGCCGCCGCAGTGTCGTAGGCATGTCCTCGTGGCGGTGTACTGCCCGGTGCGACGTTGCGCCGCCGCAGTGTCGTAGGCATGTCCTCGTGGCGGTGTACTGCCCGGTGCGACGTTGCGCCGCCGCAGTGTCGTAGGCATGTCCTCGTGGCGGTGTACTGCCCGGTGCGACGTTGCGCCGCCGCAGTGTCGTAGGCATGTCCTCGTGGCGGTGTACTGCCCGGTGCGACGTTGCGCCGCCGCAGTGTGTAGGCATGTCCTCGTGGCGGTGTACTGCCCGGTGCGACGTTGCGCCGCCGCAGTGTGTAGGCATGTCCTCGTGGCGGTGTACTGCCCGGTGCGACGTTGCGCCGCCGCAGTGTGTAGGCATGTCCTCGTGGCGGTGTACTGCCCGGTGCGACGTTGCGCCGCCGCAGTGTGTAGGCATGTCCTCGTGGCGGTGTACTGCCCGGTGCGACGTTGCGCCGCCGCAGTGTGTAGGCATGTCCTCGTGGCGGTGTACTGCCCGGTGCGACGTTGCGCCGCCGCAGTGTGTAGGCATGTCCTCGTGGCGGTGTACTGCCCGGTGCGACGTTGCGCCGCCGCAGTGTGTAGGCATGTCCTCGTGGCGGTGTACTGCCCGGTGCGACGTTGCGCCGCCGCAGTGTCGTAGGCATGTCCTCGTGGCGGTGTACTGCCCGGTGCGACGTTGCGCCGCCGCAGTGTCGTAGGCATGTCCTCGTGGCGGTGTACTGCCCGGTGCGACGTTGCGCCGCCGCAGTGTCGTAGGCATGTCCTCGTGGCGGTGTACTGCCCGGTGCGACGTTGCGCCGCCGCAGTGTCGTAGGCATGTCCTCGTGGCGGTGTACTGCCCGGTGCGACGTTGCGCCGCCGCAGTGTCGTAGGCATGTCCTCGTGGCGGTGTACTGCCCGGTGCGACGTTGCGCCGCCGCAGTGTCGTAGGCATGTCCTCGTGGCGGTGTACTGCCCGGTGCGACGTTGCGCCGCCGCAGTGTCGTAGGCATGTCCTCGTGGCGGTGTACTGCCCGGTGCGACGTTGCGCCGCCGCAGTGTCGTAGGCATGTCCTCGTGGCGGTGTACTGCCCGGTGCGACGTTGCGCCGCCGCAGTGTGTAGGCATGTCCTCGTGGCGGTGTACTGCCCGGTGCGACGTTGCGCCGCCGCAGTGTGTAGGCATGTCCTCGTGGCGGTGTACTGCCCGGTGCGACGTTGCGCCGCCGCAGTGTGTAGGCATGTCCTCGTGGCGGTGTACTGCCCGGTGCGACGTTGCGCCGCCGCAGTGTGTAGGCATGTCCTCGTGGCGGTGTACTGCCCGGTGCGACGTTGCGCCGCCGCAGTGTGTAGGCATGTCCTCGTGGCGGTGTACTGCCCGGTGCGACGTTGCGCCGCCGCAGTGTGTAGGCATGTCCTCGTGGCGGTGTTCTGCCCGGTGCGACGTCGATCTAGCACCAACGTCTACTATCGCGAGCTTAGATTATTACGTACTTACATTTTATATGTAAATGTTTCTGAAGGTAGGTATAAAAAGAATTGTTTTGATCTGCGCTGGTGCACCATGCAACCCAGCGCTAAACTTGCCACATCAGCCGTCAGCCGTGTAGACGCACCGCGTGCACACGACCTGTAGGCTGCGGTGCGGTAACGCGGCGCTCTGTTGCAGCGGGGCGCAAGGTGTTCCGCGACTTCCTGCGCGGCGAGTACTCGGAGGAGAACATCATGTTCTGGCTGGCGTGCGAGGAGCTGAAGCGCGAGACGGACCCGGACGCCGTGGAGGAGAAGGCGCGCTTCATCTACGAGGACTACATCTCCATCCTGTCGCCCAAGGAGGTGTCGCTGGACTCGCGCGTGCGCGAGAGCGTCAACCGCAGCATGGTGGAGCCCTCGCCGCACACCTTCGACGAGGCGCAGCTGCAGATCTACACGCTCATGCACCGCGACTCCTACCCGCGCTTCGTCGCCTCGCCGCTCTACAAGGCGCTGGCGCGGCTCGGCGACCCCGCGCCGCCCGCCGCGCCGCCCGCCGCGCCGCCCGCCGCCGACGTGCACTGCGCGTAGCGGCGGGCGGCGCGCGCGTTGTACATAGCTAGGTTAAGCGTACGAGTAAGTGAGGCGGAACTTCGCTGGTCCACCGCCGCCCGCGCGCCGCGCGCCGCACCCCGCACACCCGCACACCCGCACACCCGCACCCCGCACGCCGACGCCCCGCCCGCCCCGACCACGCATCTAGTTGGAAGCAATAAAGGTGGACCAATTAAGTTTCCCGAGAGTCAACGAATAAATCTGTTCATGTACATTTGTGTTTTATTGACGACTAGCTGATGCCCGCAGCTTCGCCCGCGTGGATTGGTCAGATCCCCTGCAGCATCAGGATTGAGGAGTTGGACTCCAAATTTTTTATGAAACAATGTCGCAAAGTTCCTC